>NC_068302.1:4861756-5183721 GCF_025860055.1 Xyrauchen texanus | reverse complement strand
TCCCCGCTTTTATACCCGTATGTCCGGGGGCGGGGTATGCAAATACTGTCTGTTTAATTCTCATTGGCCTTTTTTCATAGATCAGAGGCATATTCGGCGCTCACGAGAGACCCGTTGTGTCACTTCTTCGACACAACGTTGAAGTGAGCAACAGACGGGGAATGTCTGTTATGTTTATTATCTGAGTGCAGATCACCACTTCATAGTGTAAGCATTAGCACCACAAATGCAGAATGTAAACATGAGAAATTAGACAATTTGCATTTATATTACTTTAAATAATCACTGAGTGGTTAAAACATCTTGGTTATTGATCTCATGTGGATTATATTCATAGAATGAGGCATCTAGCAATGACAACAGATTTTAATATCACATTAGTTCATGTTTTACATGTAGTTTATTGACAGGACAGCATGCATCTCATGTTTAAATGCTCCACTAAACGCCGGCCCCAATGGTGTTGCCGTTGCTCAGCTGCAGAGTATGTGAGTGGAGTGGAGCGGCAACAATTTCCCCTCCATGCTCAAAGCATTCTTTAATCACTCTGCTCCAGCTCCACTCCGGGTTGTCCATTTCCCACTTCTCACTCTTTCCGTGCTCCTGGATTAGAGAAACCCTGCTCCGTGTTCGTTCCATGCCAAAATTAGCGCCTAACTACCTCTCCACTATAAAGTTTCAGTATGCTTTTTAATATCACAACCTTCCATGCAGAAGATGTATTAAATGAAAAAATAAATACACAATACTAGAAGAAAAGCTACAATGTGCTTTATTAGAACACTAACTTTAGCCCAAGACTAAATTAAATAATTGTTATAGCTTGCTTTTGAAATATACCTGCAGCATTCTCTGGGTTTGATCAATTAAGTGAATTGCTAGATGCAAAACAAAAAACAAATAAAAAAACAACAAATGAAAAACATTAAATTAAAAATATAAATTACCAAATGAAAAAAAAAAAAAAAAAAATGACTAGAACAAAAACAAAACATTAAATTAAATCAAATTAATAAATTACCTTACTGTCATGTTCTCTGTCTTTTGTTTTTGTACTGTTATTTTGAAGTTTAGTTTAGTTCCTGTTTTCTGTTTGGTTTTTGTAGTCCTTTGTAGTTTCTTTTTATGATTGGTTTTCCCCTGATTAGTTCTCCTTCCCTGATTGTTCCCCAGGTGTTCCTTATTCCCTTGTTTGTTCCTTTTTGTATATAAGCCCTTTTAGTTTCCTTGTTCCCTGTTAGTTCTTGCATGTGTTATGCTCTGTACTAGGTTTCCTTGGTTTTTTTCCCCTTTCCCCTTTCCCCTTTCCCCTTTCCCCTTTCCCCTTTCCCCTTTCCCCTTTCCCCTTTCCCCTTTCCCCTTTGTCCTGAGTTTTCCCCTGTTTTGTTAATAAAGCTACACATAGATCCACAACCTCTGCCTGCCTACGTCACACTTACATTATTAGGCCTATGTATTATTGACTATTATTTACTGTTATTGCACTTCTTTTAATTAACATTACCCTATGAACAAAACAAAAAAATTATCAGAATGTTCTACACTTTTTTTAATCAAAACTTTATAAGATTCACTACAGAAACCATACCCTAATCCACCATGTTGAAAGTTTCCCATCTCTGAATCTTGGGTATCAAATTTATCTTAGTTACTCAGTCTTAATTATGATGGGTTCTTTCATGTGCAACCTCCGATATATTCATATTTACGATAACACGTGAAGGCAGCATTTCTGTCAAAATACTCTGAATGCGGTTCATTGATGCCACAGCCATAATATGATTGGCTTAGAAGACTCGCGTGATCCAAGCTGACTTTTATGCTCTCTCTCTCTCCTCTAGTAAAATAGTGGAGGTTAATATCTTAGTATAAAATAATCTCTGCTAGACCTCTTGCATTCATGTCTCTCTCTTCGCAAAAATAGACAGTGTTTTTTAATACCTATTTAATACACAGACCTTATAAGTGCTGCACAACACCAATACATCAGATAACATCAACAGACATAAGGTTTCTAGAAACAATTTTTCCATAAACTTTCAAGCTTGACACACATTTCAGTTTGTGTATGCATTTGTGTGTATATACATGTGTAAACTCAGGCTAGGCCATCACGTGACTCTTCTGTTGGGTTACACACACACACACACACACACACACACACACACAGTCAAGGCCAATCTTGTCAACCTCGTCTAGCTCACACTCCTCAGGGGTCTCCTGCTTCCGAATGCATGGGCCGTGTTGATTGCATTGGCAGGACAGCCAACAGTTCTCCCACTGACACGCATGCACGCACACACGAATGCAAAGTCACATGAACACATTTGCACTCAGTCTTTAACTTTATCTTTATCAAATACACACAGTTTAGAATAGTACTAATACAGCATGTTTCCTACTGGATTTTGTTTTTGAAGCTGGGACCATTGAATCTCAATATGATGTGAATTATTTTTTCCATGTTAAAACACTTATAACAGCTTAATATGCAGAGTCAACCATAAGTAATTGGTTGGTTGATTCCCCTAAAAAATGGCATGGCATTGAATGGCATTGGCATACATGAACTGTTCTAATCTTTTGATGGATTCAGTTCTTGATCATAGTGAAGCAAATGTGTGTAAGTCCCCTAGAGCAATATTGACGCTTCACAGGATGTGTAAAAATCTTGGTCTTACAGATTTTTGGAGACTTTTGAACCCATCTGGTAGGGACTATACATTTTTTTCATCAGTCCATAAGGTTTATTCTTGAATAGAGGAATTTTTATATCTGAGTTCCTCACTTCATCTGTTATTGATTGCACATTTGGAAAATGGTTAATCTCACCCTGGTGAATTTAGAGGTGTTGCCACATATGGAGAAAAGGAAATCATATAGCTTGTGCTTTAATTTATCCCTTTTGCAAAATCCTGAATTCCAACAAATGTTAAAGGCTGAAATCAATGTTTAAATGGAGACCAACTGGTCTTCAATATCCTCTGTGGGCGTGGCTTGGGAGGCACTTAAGGTGGTTCTTAGGGGCCAGATCGTACAGTATGCCTCATTCACCAAAAAATCCAAAGCACGAGAACTTGTGGAGTAGAAACGTCTAGGTTACATATGTAACCTCCGTTCCCCGATGGAGGGAACGAGACGTTGTGTCAGAGAAGTGACACTAGGGGTCTCTCTTGAGCGCCGATATTCACCTCTGAACTATGAAAAAAGGCCAATGAGAGTTGGCAACCAGTATTTGCATGTCCTGTCCCCGGACATACGGGTATTTAAGCGGCGCAAATACGGGAGTTCATTCAGGATTTTTCTGAGGAGCCGGAAATGGTCCAGTGACGTGGCAGGGGAGACACAACGTCTCGTTCCCTCCATCAGGGAACGGAGGTTACATACGTAACCTAGACGTTCCCCTTCTGTTGCTCTCTCCACGTTGTGTCAGAGAAGCGACACTAGGGGTCCACTTACAAAGTGCCATGCGCTGAGCCATGTACGTGAAATGCTGGGAACGGGCCAGCCAGGCTGGGCCTCTTTTCTCTCTATGTTTCTCGCATAGAGCAACTACGGCCGGGGCCCTTACACGCATTGAGGGAAGGGGGTCTTAGCCCTTGTTTAGGGCGGAGAAGACCCTGCGGAGGCCACACCTACCCGTGAGGGGAGGCAAATTTTAGTGGCACATACATCAGATGGCCTATACTTAGGACCTATGTGGAAAAGTAGGTGCAGTGGTAGATCCAGCCTCGTAGAGGGGGGAAAGCATACAGCACGGCGACCGAGGCAGCTGTAACTGCCTAAGGGAGACACAGGAGTCAGCTCGTGAGGGGACAGTACCATGGCATTACACACAGGGGGAATCCGAGCAGGAGGCCTTACCTGTGGAGCCCCTATACCAGTACAGGGTAGCTTGCGGTACCCGCAGTGGTTTGGGTTGACGAGTTCCTCCGCTGAACTGCGGATCCGTGAGGGCTAGGGAGGAGTCAACCAGGGCCCAAAAAATGGGATCTCCTGGGAACAGAGGCGCACTGTTTTCCCTTGGTTAGGGGGAAAGGACGCTAGGCACAAGCGGTTCACCCGGTCAGATCGTCAGCGTGCTACTGAGTTCTACGGGCTCGGACCTGAGAAAACACGGGACGACACTGACTCAACTCGGAGATTATAGAATCTCGCAAAAGTGTTAGGTGTTGCCCAGCACACTGCTCTACAGATGTCTGCTAGGGCAGTGCCCCTAGCCAGTGCCCACGAGGACGCAACACTCCTGGTGGAGTGAGCTCGGACCCCCAGGGGGGGGGCACGGCCTGGGTGTGATAAGCCAGGGAAATGGCGTCGACAACCCAGTGGGCGAGTCTTTGCTTGGAGACAGCATTCCCTTTCTGCTGTCCCCCAAAGCAGAGGAAGAGCTGCTCAGAGCGTCTAGCGCTGTGTGTGCGGTCCAGATAGATACGTAAAGCACGTACTGGACACAGCAGTGAAAGGGCTGAGTCTGCCTCCTCCCGGGGCAGCACTTGCAGGTTCACTACCTGATCCCTGAAGGGTGTGGTAGGAACCTTGGGCATATAGCCCGGTCGCGGCCTTAGGATCACAAACATGTCTGCCAGACCGAAATCCAGGCAAGAGTCGCTAACAGAGAACGCTTGCAGGTCCCCGACCCTCTTGATGGAGGCGAGCGTGATCAGCAGGGCGGTCTTGAGAGAGAGGGCCCTGAGTCCAACTGAGTCTAGCGGCTCGAAGGGGGGTCTCTGGAGTCCCGTGAGGACAACCGAGAGATCCCAGGAGGGGAACAGGTTAGGCCGGGAGGGAATCATCCTCCGGGCACCTTTTAGGAACCTGACAATTAAGTCGCGCTTACCAAGAGACTTGCTGTCTACCGTGTCATGGTGGGCCGCGATAGCGGCGACATACACCTTGAGGGTGGAGGGGGACAGCCTCCTGTCCAGCCTCTCCTGTAGAAACACGAGCACTGACCTAACCGCGCACTTCTGTGGGTCTTCGGCTTGGGAAGAACACCAGTCTGCGAACAGACGCCACTTTAGGGCGTAAAGATGCCTGGTCGAAGGGGCTCTGGCTTGGTTGATAGTGTCTATGACGGCCGGTGGTAGGCCGGCTAGACCTTCCGCATCCCATCCAGGGGCCAGACGTGGAGGTTCCAGAGGTCTGGATGCGGATGCCAGAGCGTGCCCCGTCCCTGAGAAAGAAGGTCCTTCCTCAGGGGAATTCGCCAGGGAGGGGCTGTCGTGAGGAGCGTGAGATTTGAGAACCACGTCCGGTTGGGCCAGTAGGGGGCTACCAGAGTGACTTGCTCCTCGTCCTCCCTGACATTGCATAGCACCTGTGCAAGAAGGCTCACTGGGGGAAAAGCGTACTTGCGCCACCCCGTGGGCCAGCTGTGTGCCAGCACATCTGTCCCAAGGAGAGCCTCTGTGAGGGCATACCAGAGTGGGCAGTGGGAGGTTGCCTGGGAGGCAAACAGGTCTACCTGGGCCTTGCCGAACCTGTCCCTAATCAGCTGAACCGACTGGGGATGGAGCCTCCACTCTCCGCTGGGTAAGCTTTGTCTTGATAGCGCATCCGCTATCACATTGAGGTTGCCGGGGATGTGAGTGGCGCGCAGCGACTTGAGTCGCTGCTGGCTCCAAAGGAGGAGACGACGGGCGAGCTGTGACATGTGGAGGGAGCGTACTCCACCTTAGCGGTTTATGTAGGCCACCACCGTGGTGCTGTCTGTCCTGACTAGGACGTGCTTGCCGCAAATTAACGGAAGAAACTTCTTCAGGGCAAGGGACACAGCCAGCAGCTCTAGGCAGTTGATGTGCCAGCGCAGCAGGCCTCGGTTCCACCGGCCTGCGGCTGCGCGCCCGTTGCAAACGGCGCCCCAACCCAGTTTGGAGGCGTCGGTCGTAACCAGAACACGTCGGGACACCTGCAGCAAGGGCACTCCTGCCCTCAAAAAGCAGAGGTCTGTCCAGGGTTTGAAGGTTTGGCGGCAGGCAGTGGTAACTCTCACCATGTGCGTGCCGTGGCGCCATGCTCGTCTCGGGACTCGAGTCTGGAGCCAGTGCTGAAGTGGTCTCATATGCATCAACCCCAGCGGCGCGGCCGCCGCGGAGGATGCCATATGCCCCAGGAGCTGTTGGAAATGTTTTAGAGGGACCACGGCGCCTGGCTTAAAGGAAGTGAGGCATTTCAGCACTGACTGAGCACGCTCGTTGGAGAGACGTGCTGTCATTGAGACTGAGTCTAACTCCAAACCGAGAAAAGAGATGCTCTGGACCGGGGTGAGCTTGCTCTTCTCCCAGTTGACCTGAAACCCTAAAAGGCCGAGGTGCTCGAGCACCTGGTCTCTGTGTGCGCATAGTAATTCCCGCGAGGAGGCCAGAATGAGCCAATCGTCGAGGTAATTGAGTATGCGTATGCCAGCTCCTTGGAGCGGGGCAAGAGCCGCCTCTGCGACCTTCGTGAAGACGCGAGGGGACAGAGACAGGCCGAAGGGGAGGACTTTGTACTGATACGCCTGGCCATCGAACGCGAACTGCAGAAAGGGTCGGTGTCGAGGGAGAATCGAGACGTGAAAGTACGCATCCTTCAGGTCCATCGCTGCGAACCAATCTAGATGCCGGACGCCAGATAGAATTTGTTTCTGGGTGAGCATTTTGAACGGGAGTTTGGACAAGGTCCGATTGAAAACTCGCAAGTCCAAGATCGGTCGTAAGCCGCCACCTTTCTTGGGTACAACGAAGTAAGGGCTGTAGAAACCCTTCTTCGTTTCAGTTGGAGGGACAGGCTCTATCGTGTCCTTGCCTAGAAGGGAGGCGATTTATTCGCGCAGGGACTGAACGTGTCTGTCGTGCACTGCAGAAAAACGAACGCCCACGAAGGGGGGCGGAGACCTGGCAAACTGAATTGCGTAACCGAGTCGAATGGTCTGGTGCAGCCATCGCAACGGGTTGGGCAGCGAAAGCCATGCCTCTAAGCTCCGTGCAAGGGGCACCACTTCTCTCTTGGCTCTCAACGAAGGCGGTCGCATTTTCTCACCCTCTCCCTACCCTTATCTTCCCTGCTTTGCTCCTCTCGTCATATCTAGTCTACTGTCTTGTACTTGAGAGACTCTCTCAGCACTGCTCTTCAAACTAAGTCATCATGGATTTGATCAACTGGTCTCTCAACGCAATTGACACCATCTTCTCGATGAGAAGCTTGGGTTCGGGGGAACCTGTCTGCCCTGACGGAACGTTCGCAGCTGGCTACACGATGGACGCGTGGGAGAGGTGGCGGGTCGTGTGTCGGGCGGCTCTTTCCGTGGAGGACGTTGAAGATATCTACCTATTCGGTACCATAATAACAGGTCTTCTGCTGATTGGATTAGGCATTGCCCTGGTTTATCGAGGAGTTAAGAAGACGGTGACAGCTGTCCAAAGCCTCACAAGGCTGCCCGTCATGATTGAAACAGTGGGCAGAGCTGTCTGTACTCAGACTGGGTCTATGAACCAAAATACGGATAACATCATGGAGAAGCTCACAGCTTTGCAAAGGCAAATGGATCGTTTCAGAGACCAAAATGGACCAGGAGAATAGCCGTGTAAATTAGAATGCGGCTACTCTCCTTAAGACCAAACAATCCCAATCTTATCTGTTTCGGCCGCCCTCAACCAGCACTGGCCTTGGCCAAGGCCGCTGTTGGAACAACAACTCCCCCGGAAGAGCACTGCAGTGAGCCACTCTTGCGTTCCTTCCCCGACTCCCCAGACACCTGGTGATTGTTGACTATGTCTGGGACCTGATCAAGGTTGTCTCCACGGCAACTTGCTGTGTATCGCTATGACAACCCTGCGGACTGAGGCACCTAGATTAGATGCTGGCATAGCGACTCTCCAGGCCTACACACACATGAACTCTTACACATATATACAGATATGCAATCATCCGCCCGATACCCTATCCCTCGCCTTGCCGCTTTGTACCCCCAGTCTGACAGGCGGGTCTGTGACCAGCGCCGAACATGGCTGCAGGTCCGGATGGCTGCTTGCCTGTGCTGGGCCACCTCCACCCCCAATCCCTCCCCTGTTGCAAGTCTTGTTCATGTTGTAGAGTGTACTGATTATGTGCTAATGTTGCTGAGGTGTTTTTTTTCCCTGTTCCCACACTGTACTTCTTAAGGAGCATAGTCTGGGGGCTGCCTTTTTTTTCTCCTCTCCTCTCCTCATGTCATGCTGTATTTCTTCTAATTCCCTGTCTTCCTGTCCTGTCTATCCCCTTGTCATATGTATGTTTGTATGGACAGGTCGATGGCCAATTTCACTGGTTTACTATGTGACAATAAAGGACTACTACTACTACTACTACAAAGGGACGGGTTTTTTGGACGTACCCGGCGGGGCTTCGCAGCGGTGTGGAACAGGTAACGCGGCATCGAGGGGCAACGCGGCCTCCCGAGGCCCTGGTGCTGAGAGCAAACTCAAAGCACTTACCTTGCTCAGCACACCCGGCGGGGGCCGGGTTCGTGACTGAGGAGGAGGTCCGACGCTGGCATCCTCTGGACTCGTCTGAACGGGCCAGCCGGGGAACAGTCGTGGGGCTGAGGGCGGGAACACCGCAACCAGTGAGCCGGGACTGTTGAAGCCTGAAAGCAGAGTGCCGTGAGAACGGCATTTGCGGGCCATGTGACCCAGAGGTAAAGGAAATAGCTCTGTTATTGAGAATTTGGGTACCGCAGCCCCTGTTAAGGGGTGCGGCAAATGAAAAAACAAAAGATTCTCCTCCCGGCCCTCCACCGGGGGACGGAGCGGTCTTACCACCTCCGGAGCTAACATCTTGCACTCTGGGTCCGCTGTCTCAGGAGCGCCTGGGAGCCTTCCGGGTCCTCGACGGGGTTCGTGAGACAGGTGGCGTATGCTTCCCACGGTTCGCTTGACGGCGGGGCTGAGAGCTGGGCCCGCTTTCTGGTTGAGACGGAGCGGAAGGTCTTCTGGCCCTGGGAGGACGCCCTCGGCGAGCAGACGAGGCCCGGGCCGTGGCGGCAGGCTTGCCGAACGGTGTCGCCGAAGAGGCCGAACTGGGAGACAGGGGCGTTGAGAAAGCGAGTCTTGTCAGCTTCATGCATCTCGACCAAGTCCAGCCATTGCTGACGTTCCTGGACCACCAGTGTGGCCATCGCCTGCCCGAGCGCCTGCGCTGTGACCTTCGTTGCTCTTAAGGCGAGGTCGGTCGCTGAGCGCAGTTCCTGCAGCGTGTCGGGATCAGGGCCACCCTCGTGCATGTTTCGCAGTGCCTTGGCTTGATGGACCTGCAGGAGAGCCATGGCATGCAGGGCGGAAGCGGCGCATCCGGTAGTGCTGTAGGCCTTCGTGGTGAGCGAGGATGTTGATCTACAGGACCGGGAAGGGAGTACAGGGCGACCCCGCCAGGTGGTAGTGCTTCCGGGGCATAGGTGGAGCGCAACAGCCCTATCCACCTGGGGAATCGCCGTGTATCCGTGGCACGTTCCGCCGTCGAGGGTGGCGAGGGCGGATGAGCAGGTGGCAGTGCGACGAGTGGAGAGGGGTGCTCTCCACGAGGACGTCAGCTCATCATGCACCTCCGGGAAGAATGGAACCGGGGGGAGCGAGGCTGTGAGCGGCGCCCAGCACCCAAGAACCAATCGCCCAGCTGTGATGGCTGTGGGGAGGATGGAGGGTTCCAGTCCAAGCCCACGCTGTCGGCTGCCTGGGAAAGCATATCGGACATCTGTGCATAGGCCTCTTCCTGGGCGTACGCGCCCGAAGGCTCGGCATCAGAGCCCACGCCCTCCGATGTCGCGCCAAACTCATCGGCTTCCATCGCAAGAGGGTAGGCAGACTGGCTGTGAGGCGAGCCGCCGTCACCTCGAGCGGGGACGGGAATCAACGAGCGTGCCGGGGCACGGGTGGTCCGAGGGGGCGTACCCGGCGGAGCTGCACCCGCTGCCATCCCTGAATCACCTCCATCGCCAGCCGTGTCGTCCTCAATCCCGTGGGAAGAAGGAGCAACGCGGGGGGCGGCTGGAGTGGCTTGCTTACGGTTGTAAGCAAGCCGCGATCGCAACGTTGTCATGGTCATGTTCTCGCAGTGAGAACATGAACCATCCACAAACGCAGCCTCGGTGTGATCGCTGCCCAGACACACGAGACAACGCCTGTGGCCGTCGGAAGCGGAGAGTACTCTACTCGGAAAGGCATCTTGAAAAAGACGCGTCCTTAAAAGGACGTTCAAC
The DNA here is from genome assembly GCF_025860055.1 of Xyrauchen texanus. Lineage (NCBI taxonomy): Eukaryota > Metazoa > Chordata > Actinopteri > Cypriniformes > Catostomidae > Xyrauchen > Xyrauchen texanus. The sequence continues at coordinate 5,173,508 of NC_068302.1, read as the reverse complement.
GCCGCTGTGTTTTGCTCTTTTAGAGGAAATTACTCTTTTAAATAAATTCACTCTTTTATGAAAGAAAAAAGAAAAAAGAACTCTTTTTTCATAGTTCAGAGGTGAATATCGGTGCTCAAGAGAGACCCCTAGTGTCGCTTCTCTGACACAACGTGGAAAGAGCGACAGAAGGGGAAGGGAATATTAAAAGTGCTGAGGCAGAGCTGATGTAATCTGTTGGTCTCAGAGAGTTGACCCGATTGAAATAAAATAGTATTTTAGTCACAGAAGGTGGAGTTTTGGCTATTAAACCTCTGGGGTCTGAGGGTCTTTTCAAGTCAAGTGGTTTTTATTGTCGTTTCAACCATATACAGTTAGTACAGTACACAGCAAAACGAGACAACGTTCCTCCAGGACCATGGTGCTACATAAAAACAACAAAGGACCAACATAGGACCACATAACGAAATAAAATACCTATATAAACTACCTATATATACCTATATAAAGTGCACGTGCAAACATGTGCAAAAAGTACAGGACAGTACAACAAATTACTGACAATGAACAGGACAATAGACAGTGCAGCGCCGACCAGTACTCAGTAGTGCAAAAAGATGACAGTTTCTAAAAATGTAAACATAACATACTATGAGATAATGTTCTATGCACATAGCAGTTACTGAGGTAGCAGACAGTTATAAAGTGACAGTTATTAAAGTGCAACTCAGGACACGTGTGTGTCAAACCAGTCTCTGAGTATTGAGAAGTCTGATGGCTTGGGGGAAGAAGCTGTTACACAGTCTGGCCGTGAGGGCCCGAATGCTTCGGTACCTCTTGCCAGACGGGAGGAGGGTAAAGAGTTTGTGTGAGGGGTGTGTGGGGTCATCCACAATGCTGGTTGCTTTGCGGATACAGTGTTTTTTGTAAATGTCTTTGATGGAGGGAAGAGAGACCCCAATGATCTTCTCAGCTGTCCTCACTATCCTCTGCAGGGCTTTGCGGTCTGAAACGGTGCAAGTCCCAAACCAGGCAGTGATGCAGCTGCTCAGGATGCTCTCAATAGTCCCTCTATAGAATGTAGTGAGGATGGGGGTTGGGAGATGTGCTTTCCTCAGCCTTCGAAGAAAGTAGAGACGCTGTTGGGCTTTCTTGGTGATAGAGCTGGTGTTGAGGGACCAGGTGAGGTTCTCTGCCAGGTGAACACCAAGGAATTTGGTGCTCTTGACGATCTCCACAGAGGAGCCGTCGATGTTCAGCGGAGTGTGTTCACCTTGTGCTCTCCTAAAGTCAACAACCATCTCTTTTGTTTTGTCGACATTCAGGGACAGGTTGTTGGCTCTACACCAGTTCGTCAGCCGCTGCACCTCCTCTCTGTATGCTGACTCGTTGTTCTTGCTGATGAGACCCACCACGGTCGTGTCATCGGCGAACTTGATGATGTGATTCGAGCTGTGCATTGCTGCACAGTCGTGAGTCAGCAGAGTGAACAGCAGTGGACTGAGCACACAGCCCTGGGGGGCCCCAGTGCTCAGTGTGGTGGTGGTGGAGGAGATGCTGTTCCCGATCCGGACTGACTGAGGTCTCCCAGTCAGGAAGTCCAGGATCCAGTTGCAGAGGGAGGTGTCCAGGCCCAGCAGGTTCAGCTTTCCAATCAGGTGCTGGGGAATGATTGTGTTGAATGCTGAGCTGAAATCTATGAACAGCATAGATCTTTTGGGCCCTGGAGAAGTTTTGACATGCCTTGACATTTGTACTTTTTTCTGTTGCTTAAAACACATGAATGGTTAAGTCTGATAACACTGTATTCATCACAAACTGGGCTACAATAATATGTGAGCAACATGTGTGTGCATGTTTGTATTTTTGAGGAAGTAACGTTTATGCATGGTTTTTGAAAAAACACAATTTTTAAGTCATTGAAATAATGCCATATAACACATACTAAGCATTTGTCCACAAGCCTTTTGAGAACTGGATCTTGTAGCCTAGAGTTTTTGCTACAAAATGATGTGAAAACAATCCTGATCACTCATTCATACAAAACAACTTTTGTAAGACACTTTTAGTGTTAGAAAGGTCATATGCAAGGAGGTGTGAACTATCATGAATATTGATTGTAATTCAAACCTGAGGAGACAAAAGACCCCTCCCCTGGGCCCATCAATGAGGAATGTGACAGAAAGAGAATGAATGTGAGGAGACTTAGGGGGCTTTCACACTTGGTTCGATTGCCTGTGCCGAACCCGAGTTCGATTGCTCCCCCCTCCCCCCTGCCCCCGATGGACTGTGTTCACATTATATATTTGTATCCGAACCGCGGTACGCTTGCGTCATCAAGCTGCAGCTGGTGCGTAATCGTGTTGCTTGATAACCGCGAAATGAAAAGGCGTCAAAATTCAATGAATAGACTTGCTCGGTTCACATTTGTTCTTCTTTTTTTTTTAACCTTTGGTTTTGTTTTCAACATCAAGATACAGAAACACACTTGCGTCTGTCTGCCGCAAAAATACTGAAATCGTTCAAAAGACAGCGGGCTGTCCGCCGAAGACAATTTTTGCGAAGGCAAGCAGAAATCATCTCTCTGCTTGCAGTGCGTGTGCGTGTGCGTCAATCCCGCTTTTCGTCAAGGTAAGTGTATACACACACACACGCACACTCGCACGAAAGTAAACCCTTTCCGCTCATTTTGAAAGTGACGCGTGTGAGACTGACGACCACATTATACGTCATCAATAGCGGTTCACTTCCGGTTCGATTGCGTTCATATCAGCAGCGAACCGTACTGGAGTTCACATGAACCGTACCCCAGACCACCTTTTTAAGCGGACCCGAGTACGGTTCGCGGGTGCGCACCCGAGTTCGGAAGACAGCGTTCACATCATCCAAACGAACCGAACTCTGACGTCATTCGAACCGGGGTGCGCACCAAAAGTGCTAGTGTGAAAGCCCCCTTAATGATCAAAATCAAGTTTTAAGTTAAAAGAAGTAATCTGACTATACATTTTCTTTACATAAAGACTTTATTTATTTTAGACCTACACTACCGTTTAAAAGAAGTCTCTTCTGCTCACCAAGACTGCATTTATTTGATCCAAAATACAGTAAAAACAATGATATTGTGAACTATTTTTACAATTTAAAAGAACAGTTTTCTATTTGAATATATTGTAAAATGAAATTTGTGATCAAAGCTGAATTTCCAGCATCATTACTGAAGTCTTCAGAGTCACATGATACTTCAGAAATCATTATAATATGCTGATTTTCTTATATGGGCATATTTAAAGGGCACAAGTTAAACACTAGTTAAATTATAATCTAAACATGCATATTATTTTCATATCATATTACATATCATATTTATATCATACAGCATACAATTTAAATACCTGCTTTAGCAAAACAGCATTTAAATGTAACTAAAACTTGCTTATTAATACATATTTACATTTTCAATTCTCTGAATCCTGGCTGGCAAGTCTGGAAACAGTCCCACTAGTAAAATATGTACATGTTTATATAAAATAACATATCAACTAATTCAAACTAAATTACTTACTCATCCGAAATTGTATCCACGGCTTGATCAAGTCGCTCTTCAAAATACAAATATTCCCTCTCTTATTCTGAGGAATATAAAATATAAAACATAGAGAGTCTTTTTCTACCATTCCCTCAGTGAAATCTGCTGGTGGTAAAATATTTACTTAAGCCATTTTTTTTTTTTTTTTTTTTTTTTATAATTCTGTCTTGATCTCTATATTTCCACATCTTTGTCTACTAATGAGGATATTAGACACTTTGTGGAACCATTTGAACTTCCTAAACTGATGGCTGAGCAAAACAATTCTTTTGATTCTGAGATAACCTTGGAGGAGCTTGGCAAGTTAATTAAGGCCTTGCCTATAGACAAGGCTATGGGGCCAGATGGCTTTGCCACTGAGTTTTTAGATCTTATGCTACAGAACTGGCTCCTCTTTTGCTAGAATTTTACACAAAATCATTAAAGAATGGAAAGCTTCCACCAACCATGATGCAATCCCGGATCAGTCTGATTCTTAAAAAGGACAAAGATCCAAGCTAGTGTAAGAGTTGCCATCTAATTTCCCTAATCCAGCTAGACGTTAAAATTTTGGCTAACCGATTATGTTATTACATCACTTATACATATAGATCAGTTTGGGTTTATTCTTTGCCGGAACTCTTCTGATAAAATGTCAGATTATTTTACTCTGAATAGGGGCACCTGTCAGGGTTGCCCTCTTTCCCCATTATTGTTCTGTCTAGCCCTAGAACTATTAGCAGCATTAGATAAGAAAGGAGGGTGATTTTCCAGGGGTGGTGGCGGGTGGTGTGGCACATAAGCTTTTACTTTACACAGATGATATTTTATTATTTGTCTCCAACCCTTCTAGATATGTGCCTTGCCTCCACAGAATTATTAATTACTTTTCTAAGTTCTACATAGATACAGAGTTAATCGGTCTAAATCTGAAGCTTTGGCACTGACAGTGTACCGCCCGATAATGGCTTTTCAGCCGGACACCTTCCAGTGGCCCAAACAGGGCATTAAGTATTTGGGTATTTTATTCCCAGCAAATTTGAATTGAGTTCATTTTGACCCTTTAATAAAATATTTTTGAGCGATGTGGGCAGGTGGGCTTCATTACATTTGTCTATGATTGGGGAGGTTAATGTTATTAAAATGAATTGTATTCCAAAATTCAACTACCTGCTACAGTCTCTCCCTATAGATGTCCCCCTCTCTTATTTCAAGCAATTTGATAGCATAGCGAAATCCTTCATTTGGAATGGTAAACATCCCAGATTACATTTCAGTAAGTTGCACTGACGATTGACAAAGGTGTGCTTGGTCTACTGTGTATTCCCTTGAATATATGGTGTATTTCTTTGAAGGCATGATGTGTTTCTTTTAATTAGTTGTATTCTGACATATATCCTTGAAGTATTTATTTTAATTAGTTGTATTCTGACATTGTATCTCTGATGTATTTATTTTAATTAGTTATATGCTGACTATATCTTTAAAATATATGGTGTGTCTCATTAAAATACATGATGTATTTCTTACATGATGAATACCTTTAAGTTAGGTATCTCTTATATGATATATTTCTGACATGGTGTTTTGCTTTAATGAGTTGGATGTATGATGTATATCTTTAGAGCGTGTATTTTCTTTCATTAATTAAATTATATTGTGTATGAGCAAACGAAGCCGCCTCATTATGAGGGTACACTGGAATGTAGGTGAAAGGTAAAAGGTATTTGTCTCTTACACAAGTGATTCTAAGTCAATGTGTCCTTTGCATAAACTGTGACATATGCCCAGATGTGAGAAGTTGCCAGAAGATATATGTTTTTAAAAAAAATAGATAGGCGAGAGATTTTCCACAAATATCTAATTAACGAAGGGCATAAAACATATTGGTGGCGAAGAAAAAGACAAGGGCAGTGACCCCATTGGTCAGAGATAGTTGGCAAAAAGATAACAAAAGGTATATAAATGAGAACTTAAGATGATGTAGTCAGAATGGACAGCTGACCGGACTCATGTTTGTTGGTGTTCAATAAACTACAACTTTGGCATTTGGAACTCAAGACTCCGAGAGTTTTCTTGCATCTTACAGAAGTTCTTCACGATTTTCCAAGACAGGTCTACCCAAGATTTTGTTTTATTATTATGCATTCGGTCTCAGACATTTGGCTCATTGATCGCTTCCACCTGAGAGAGCCCCTACCTAGTATTGTATTGAACATGAAGTTCTTGTCCCTATTTCGCCATAGCAAAGCCTTTCTATCAAACTATTCGGAGACGTTAAGTTACACCCTTTTATTTCGCATTTGCAGTCGGTATGGACAAAAGTCTCCAGAGTTTTTAATTCGGATATTTATTTAAATGTTGCTTAGAGCATATGGCTGAACCCAAAATTATGTATTAAAAAGTCCCCTTTCTGCTGGTCAGAGTGGATTGTGAGTGAGGTTAATACCCTTGGTAGACCTATATGTGAGTGGAGTGTTGAGATCCTTTGAAAATTTGGTTCAACATTTTAGGATTTCCAGATCTCAGTTCTTTAGGTATTTATAATAATAATTGATCTGTTGTCATACATTATACATACATTGTTGCATATATACAGTGAAATTATTTTTTTCACATATCCCAACTAAGCTGGGGTCAGAGTGCTGGGTCAGCCATGACAGGGCACCCCTGGAGCAGATAGGGTCAAGGGCCTTGCTCAAGGGCCCCAACAGTGGTGTCTTGGCAGTGTTGGGGCTTGCACCCCTGACCATCTAGTCAGTAACCCAGAGCCTTAACCACTGAGCCACCACTGCCCCCATTTAGGTGGTGCATTTACAGCTGCACCACCAGCTCTGTACTAATTTTGGGAGTAGAATACACCCTCATAAAGTGGCAGATACTCTGGGAGTAGTGATTACTGCTTTTGGAAAAGGTCATAAGGCATCAGTGTATTATTTCTTGCTAATTCAGAGTCGGGGGGATGGAGCTTTAATTTCTGTCAAGAGATTATGGTGAGAAAGATTTAAACTTGGTATTGGAGGAGGGAGTGTGGGCTAGGATTAAAAAAAAAAAAGAGTAAAATCTGCATCCAGAGATACAAGGGATCACATAATGCAATTCAAGATTTTACATTGATTCTATTGGACCCCCTCTAGATTGTATAGGCTTGGTATTAAAGACATACCCACCTGCTGGCGATGCCAATCAGAAGATGGAGACACAACCCATGTTTTTGGTGGTGTGTTAAGATCCAAGAATTTTGGTAGAAGGTTCAGAGTTTTATGTGTGACTTATTGGGCACTCAAATTTCATTTTACCCCGGACTCTGTATTTTAGGCGATGGGGTCATCAACATAGGGAATAAACATATAAAAAAACTGGGTCCTAATCAGTGTTCTGATCGCCAATTTTTTTAAGGGGTTGGAAGTCGGCTGGAGCGTGGCAGTGGAGAGAGAGGTGTAGTTATTAATGTGTGTGATTCCCATATATATATATATATATATATATATATATATATATATATATATATATATATATATATATATATATATATATTGTGGCAGCGGGGCGTGGTCAAGCGCCCGTCCGGGAGAGAGAAGCGGTAAGGGCGCTCACACCTGGGCCAAATTATGACTAACACCTGTCTCTAATTGCAGTAGAGTGAGGAGAGCGGTTAAAAAGCCAGCAGCCTGAGAGCAGAGGGAGCCCCCGACCAGAACAAACCAACCCAGTGCACTTATGTTATTATATGTTTGGTGTGTACGGCAATTAAAGCCTTACCCTTTTTGTTGAAACCTTTGTTTCCTGTCCTGCTTCCCGTGAGAGTCTCACACTGGTGCCGAAACCCGGGATCTTAAATTAATAATGGAACAGAGTCGCCCCATAGAGTCCTCCCAGCTGGCTGAAGTCCTCCAGTCCCTCGCGACACTCCACCAGAGCCACCAACAATCCCTGCTTGAGCTCCGGCAAGACCAGGATCGCCGTTTTTTCGAAATCATGCGGGCTCAAGCAGAGGATCGGCATGCCATCCGGAGCCTCCTCAGCCAGGAGGCCGCTCCAGCCGCAGCCGCGACCCCGGACACCAGCGCCACATTGCCCCCACCAGCGTTACAGAAAATGGGGCCGGCGGATCGACCCAGAGGCCTTCATCGACCTCTTCGAGAGGACGGCGGAGATTTGGGGGTGGCCCCAAGACCAGTGGGCAGCCCGATTAGTCCCTCTCCTGTCCGGGAAGCACAACTCGCGGCCCAACAACTGCCGGCAACAAGCCTCCTGGCTTACAACGATCTGCGAAGAGCCATCCTGCAACGGGTTGGTCGGTCCCCAGAGGAAAGTCGCCAACTCTTCCGGGCCTTAAAACTGGAGAAATCCGACCGCCCGCTCGCGTTCGCCCAACGGCTCCGTGATGCGTGTCGGAGGTGGCTGCTTGCGCGGGACCGCGGCGCCGAGGAGCTCGTCGACCAGGTGGTACTGGAGCAGTTTGTCCAGCGCTTGCCCCGAAGACGGCCGAGTGGGTCCAGTGCCACCGCCCGGCGCCGCTGGAGGAAGCCGTCCGGCTCGCGGAGGACCACATGGCGGCGATTCCGAGGGCGGATGAGCCCTCTCTGTCTGTCTCCCCTTCCCCTGTGTCTTCCCCTGTTTTTTTTCCCTCCCTCTTCCCTCTCGCTCTGCTCTCTCCCCAGGGTCCGTTCCTGCCCCCGCAGGCGTGGAGCTGCTCGCTGCCAGCTCCCCGGTCTTGGGAACACCCACCAAGCCCTTCTCCATCCTTCAGCCGCCTCCTCCTCAGGTGGGGGCCCGCCAGCACGGTGCGGCCGCAGCGCCTGGGCCGGTCTGCTGGAGGTGCGGAGACCCGGACCACTTCCGGGATCAGTGTCCGCTGATGGAAATAGGGGCGGTGGTACGGGTCTCCGATGTTCCACAGACTGCCCCCGATCGAGCTGGAGCGTATCGGATTCGGTAAGAATCCAGGGGTACATACCAAGCTTTGTTGGATACCGGCTGTAACCAGACCACCATCCACCAACGCTTGGTTCAACCCGGGCTTTGGGCTCAGCTAAACTGGTGAGGGTAAGGTGTGTGCACGGGATATTCACAAATATCCCGTGGTGACTTTGGCGATCAAATTCAGGGAGAAAAGCATAGTGTAGAGGCAGCGGTTAGTCCCCGCCTCACCCATCCGCTAATTCTGGGTACAGATTGGCCAAATTTTAGGAAATTATTGGAGGGAGTTTGCGCGGATGGGTCCTGCGTGAAAGTGAAGGGGTGTGTGATGTGCGAGGCTTTGGCGGGGAGGCGGAGCCAGGGCCGCCCTCTGCTGCTCCGAAGTGACGTGGGAAGGGGCGAGGTGGACGCTCCTCCCCGGAGTTCCCGGAGGGGACTTCCCTTGGAGCAGTCGCGGGATGAAACCCTTAAGCACGCCTTTGACCAAGTGAGAGTAATCGATGGTCAACAACTCCGCCGGGTGTCGCCGTCTCATATCCGTACTTTTCGCTGATCAATGATCGCTATACAGGGTGACGAGGACGCTTCAGACAAAGGAAAAAGTAACTCAATTGTTGATTCCACGGAGCCGCCGGGAAATGGTTTTCCAGGCGGCTCACTATAATCCTATGGCCGGTCACCTAGGGGAACGAAAAACACTTCTCCGCCTAATAGCCCGCTTCTATTGGCCGGGCATTGGCGGTGACGTCCGCGAGGTGGTGTGCGGCGTGCCGTGAATGTCAGCTGGTAAACCCACCGCCACCCCAAAAGCGCCATTGCGCTCTCTACCATTAATCGAGGTCCCCTTCGAAAGAATTGGGATGGACCTCGCCGGGCCATTAGAACGGTCGGCACGCGGACATCGCTTCGTGTTAGTCCTAGTGGATTACGCGACGCGGTATCCGGAAGCAGTGCCTCTGAGCAACATCTCCGCGACGCAGTGTTGCAGGGGCACTCTTCAAGATAATCTCCCGGTGGGGATCCCGAAAGAGATCCTCACCGACCAGGGCACAACGCTTATGTCACGTAACACTTCGCGAACTTTACGAGCTCTTGGGCATCAAATCGATTCGCGACTAGCGCTTACCATCCTCAGACAGATGGCCTAGTGGGACGGTTTAATAAAACGCTCAAGAACATGATTCAGTAAATTGCATACACGATGACGCTTAGAAATTGGGATAAGTGGCTAGACCCCTGTTATTTGCAGTACGAGAGGTCCCGCAAGCCTCCACCGGGTTCTCCCCGCTTGAGTTGTTGTACGGACGACGCCCACGCGGGTCCTCGATGTCATCCGTGAAAATTGGGAGGAGGGACCTTCTAATGCCAAAAATGAAATTCAATACGTTCTTGATCTTCGAGCAAAGCTCCACACACTGGGGCGATTAACACAAGAGCATTTGCTCCAGGCTCAAGAACGCCAACGCCGGCTGTATGACAGGGGTGCTCAGCTACGGAATTTGCACCGGAGATAAAGTGCTTGTATTACTCCCAACATCGAAGCTCAAAATTACTCGCCAAGTGGCAAGGACCGTTTGAGGTCACACGACGAGTAGGGGATCTCGATTATGAAGTCAAACGTACCGATAGAGGGGCGCGCGTCAAATATATCACCTCAACCTCCTGAAATTGTGGAGGGAGGAGGCGGCCTCTGTGACGCTGGCCACGGTAGTTCCGAGAGGGCGGAGCTCGGACCGGAGGTAAACAAAAACTACAATCTTAACACTCCGGTCACTTGTGGGGACCAGCTCTCACCGCTGCAGCTCACAGAGGTTTCCGAAGTTACAAAAAGAGTTTGCGGACGTGTTTTCCCTCTCCGGCCGTACTGAACCTCATACAGCACCACATCGAGACCGAGCCGGGCGCTGTGGTGCGTTGTCGCCTTATCGCTAACCCGAACATAAAAAGAAAGTCGCTCGGGAGAATTAGATGCAATGCTCGATATGGGCGTAATAGAGGAATCCCACAGTGATTGGTCCAGCCCGGTTGTTCTTGTTCCCAAGAGTGATGGGTCGGTTCGGTTCTGTGTGGATTACAGGAAAGTCAACGCGGTGTCTAAATTTGACGCTGCACCCAATGCCCCGTGTTGATGAACTGCTCGATCGGTTAGGTACTGCTCGATTTTACTCGACCCTGGATTTAACAAAGGGCTATTGGCAGATCCCCTTGACACCAATGTCCCGCGAGAAAACAGCCTTCACCACGCCGTTTGGATTACACCAATTTGTGACGCTTCCTTTCGGTTTGTTCGGGGCCCCAGCCACGTTCCAGCGACTCATGGATCGGATCCTCAGACCGCATACCGCGTACGCCGCTGCCTATTTGGATGACATTATCATCTATAGCAATGATTGGCAGCGGCACATGCATCATCTGAGGGCCGTCCTGAGATCGCTGCGACGGGCGGGCTCACGGCAAACCCTAAGAAGTGTGCGGTTGGGCGTGTGGAGGTACGGTATCTGGGGTTCCACTTGGGTCATGGCCAGGTGCGTCCCCAAATTGAAAAGACTGCGGCGATTGCGACTTGCCCTAGACCTAAGACCAAAAAGGGGGTGAGACAGTTCCTGGGGCTGGCTGGCTATTACAGAAGATTTGTGCCTAATTATTCGGACGTCACCAGCCCGCTGACTGATCTCACTAAAAAGGGGCTCCAGATCCGGTCCAATGGTCGGAGCAGTGTCAACAGGCGTTACGCAGATTAAAGCTGCACTTTGTGGGGACCGCTTTTACATGCACCTGATTTTTCTCTCCCTTTTATTTTGCAGACGGACGCTTCAGACAGAGGGCTGGGGGCCGTACTCTCGCAGCTGGTGGAGGGGAGGCGCCGGTGCTGTACATTAGTCGGAAGCTCTCCTTAAGGGAGACTAAGTACAGCACCGTGGAAAAGGAGTGTTTGGCCATCAAGTGGGCGGTCCTCACCCTCCGTTACTACCTGCTGGGGCGGGCCTTCACCCTCTGTTCGGATCATGCCCCACTCCAGTGGCTCCACCGCATGAAGGATACTAACGCCCGGATCACCCGTTGGTATCTCGCTCTCCAGCCTTTTAAATTCAAGGTGATCCACAGACCGGGGTGCAGATGGCTGCCGCCGACTTCCTCTCCAGAAATGGGGAGTGGTAGGCAGGCCGGATGACGCCTCGGCCTGAGTCGGGCGGTGGGGGTATGTGGCAGCGGGGCGTGGTCAAGCGCCCGTCCGGAGAGAGAAGCGGTAAGGCGCTCACACCTGGGCCAAATTATGACTAACACCTGTCTCTAATTGCAGTAGAGTGAGGAGAGCGGTTAAAAAGCCAGCAGCCTGAGAGCAGAGGGAGCCCCCGACCAGAACAAACCAACCCAGTGCGCTTATGTTATTATATGTTTGGTGTGTACGGCAATTAAAGCCTTACCCTTTTTGTTGAAACCTTTGTTTCCTGTCCTGCTTCCCGTGAGAGTCTCACATATATATATATATATTTCTTTTTTTTTGGGTGTGTGTATATGCTCATGTTTGACCACAGGGGTTTCTGTTGTGGTATGTTGGGGATTGGGATTGTGTATATATATTGATTCTGTATATATATGCTTTTCTTTTCTTTGTATGATGTGTGAACCAATAAAAACATTTTTATCACAAAAACATGTCTAATGAGGGATGCCGCTTGTCAGTAATTCAGCTGAATGGGGTTGATTTCAGGGTACATAAAGTTTCGGAAGTTGCATGTCGATTTACACATGTGCTGTTGGGCCACATGCTGATACTAACTTTGACCTTGTCTTCGTTATTAAGAACCTTAAAAAGCTAGTCAATCTGTAAACAAACTGTACAACACCATCTGCAAACACTCATAGAATTCAGTACACAGTTGTACTACAAAATGTTATTTCCCTTCTGTCTGAACAATGCTTTCATACTGAAAACAGTGATTAAACTGTTGGCTTGCAGTAATGGAACATCTGCGATAGCAGTCAAGTAAAATCTACTGTGGTAGACTTAAATAATTAAAAAAAAACATTTAGGCTACCTTACTTCTCCACAGTCCATATAAAGAGCTTAAACATCCTGCTCCAATGTTAAACTTAAAATAATATAATTTGGCAGTGTTGCCAGTTCTCATAAGTGAAATAGAAAACTTTCCCAAAACAAAAAGTCCAAAATACGCTACTTATCTTACTAATATAAGTGAAAATAAGTATCAGCAAGCTACAATAAAAAAAAGCAGCCAGCGACTGACCATTTTTATAAGCGACTTAATGAAAAAACAAGCCCCAAGTGGACATGGCAACACTGCAATTTGGGTAAATCATAAAATATATTAATGGGCTCGTACAAACACATTCCAGTTTTACTTCAATTGATCAATCCAACATGATCATATGGGAAGTCAACTTGCTGCTTCCTAATGTTCATGTACCATGAAATCAAACCTGTGATAGCATCTTGCACATGCAATCTCTGATACGTGTTCTGGTCCCATGGAAACAAAAAGTTGTGTTCACATAAACAATGGTGAGCGTGATTCATAGGTTGCATTTCCATTGTAAAATTAAATTTTTTAATCCATTGACAGTTAAGTTTAGTGTTGGAGTTTTGTTTGGGGTTAGAGTTAATAAAATATACATTCCTGTTGACTGTATTATGTAATTTACAACAAAAAATAAATTTCACTTTTGGCTCCACCCTGTGGACAGCATTCCCAGCTTTGGCCACAGATGGCAGTGGTTCAAATTTCGATTCGGCAGCAAAACTTTCAACCTGCTATCAACAAATTTATAGTGTGATTAGTCTGTCTAAAATCTGCACACAAATGTAACTGTGAATGTATTTGTGCAACAAAGCATTATTTGTGTAAAAAAATGGAGATAATAATTTCAAAGGAAAGCTCAATCAATTCAGCAACAAATAAATAAAAATCACAATGATTCAAATGATTGCTTGCTGAGATGTTGGTTTGTACGAAGAGGCAAGTTTGACAGATAAAAATGCAACCAGCATGCATCTGATTCCATCTATACTGAAAATAATTTTTTTTAAATGTGTTTCCTTAAAAAGCTATTTCTATCTGAGCTAACTATTAAAAAATACTTAGAGGCCATGTACAAGAGGCCATTCTATATCATGAATATAATCACAGCTAAAGTGTGCTGTAAGGTATGACATGCAACAGAGGCTATATATTCACAGTATAACATGGCCTCAAATGATATATTGTTTTTATTACACTTTTACTATATTAAGGACACAAATTTTCATTAAAAAGAAAATAAACTTTTTTCCATACTTTTCCATCCAGAAATTTGACTCCCTCAGTACTTAACTCTGATTTAGATTTTAAACTTTTCTAGATTTCCCCTATTCACTTCCAACTGAGCTATCCACTTAAAGTAAATAATATATATATATATATATTTTTTACATTTAATAGAATATTAATACAATGGAGATCATGAATATTAGCAAAATATACATACACTATAGTATCTAACCTTCATGTGTCCAATGAGGGAGCTATTTTTTGCCTATGATTCTTTGCTAGTGGAAAACATGTAAATATCCTGCTGTGTAGCACCATTAGACAAGCTGCTGTGGAAACCAATTAGAGAAGAAATTCTCTCACCATGGTAGTGGCAGAATCCCTGCATGGTTGTCATAGCAACCGGCTTGTCTGGATGACTTCAACTAAGTGTAAAAACAAATAATATTCCCAAAAGCATTCTGCCACAATTCATCCCCCCTTTTCTGCTGATTTGGTACAGTTCAGTCTTACATTATTTGTTTTGTGTTCAAATGCAGGCGAAACAGCTCTCATTTATCTGCTGTATAAGTCTATGAATTTCCACCTTGCAGAATATATCAAAAATAGATATCAGGATGGACCTGTGCGTGCCATCAATGTGTTTCGAGCAGTTAAAGTCAAAGATTTTAAAGTACATTTGGTGCATTAAAGGAAAACATAAAAATTAGAAAGTAAAAATAGGACATTCATTATCTTATGTGCTTTAAATAAAACATTAGGAATAGCTGCCCTAGCCTGGTAGAATGAAATAACTTTAACGAGAGTAGCAGGAAGGCCCTATTCCACAGGGTTTCCATTGTCATGGAAAACTTTGAAATATCAGAATTCTTTTTTAAATTATAAATTCCAGGTCTGCATGGAAAAGTCATGGAAATAACTGTAATGAAATCTTAAAAAGTTACAGAAATTGCTATCATCAATATTAATGTTCATAGATATGCTCATCGATTCAATATTTAATCGGCTAGAAAGTGCTCTTTGTGAGTGCTATTTCTTTAAAAAAAAAAAAATAATAATAATATATATATATATATATATATATATATATATATATATATATATATATATATATATATATATATCCATATCCAGCAATCACAAATGACTGAAAAAGTCTTGAAAAGTCATAAAAACAAAATATACAAAAACAAAACATTGTCAAAATATAGGGAAACCTTATTCCAGCTCTCCATCTGCAGACTGTCCAGGGGTGTGGTTCCTAAAAGCATCGTTAGCCAACTATGTTCACAAGTTCCATCATTGATCAATGTTTTGATGTTTCCTGAAACTGTAGTTCCATCGAACTACCATCAAGCTTTTTTTTAAATATTATTTATATTCTCAAGCTGGTTCTCACCTCCTACTTTCCATTAATCCCTTTACCCTGGTGCCAAAACCCAGGAACGAGGAGGGATGCCCCGTAGTGGAGTTCTCACCACTACCATCCACCCGAAAGGAGCAGCCGCGGCCACCTACATTCAGCATAGTAAAGACGCATTTATGGGGCCCCCTTTGGCCGAGTCTAACACATTTTTGTTCTGTTGCAATTGAAATGGAAAGTTATGTATAATATGCAACACTTTCAGTGTTGTGAGTAAAATGCAAGCATCTAATTTGTAATTTGTGATAAAATCTCAAATCTGACATTTCTGCAGCACTATTGTTACTATGCGGAAATATTTTTTTTGGTTTTATTCTATAAAGTACTGACAACATTTCTCACAAATTCCAAATAAAAATATTGTCATTTAGAACATTTATTTGCAGAAAATGACAACTGGTCAAAATAAAAAAAAGATTCATGCTTCCTTCACATAGACAAATCTGTCCGATTCCAGCCTTGCTGAAGCACTCCCTGATCATGACTGATCCTCCACCAAATTTCACTGTGGCTTGTAGGCCTCTCCAGGCCTCCATCTAACCATTAGACGACCAGGTGAAGGATCGGTGATGATCTGGGGGTACTTCAGCAAGGCTGGAATTGGGCAGATTCGTCTTTGTGACGGACACATGAATCAAGTCATGTACAAGGTTATTCTGGAAGAAAACTTGCTTCCTTCTGCTCTGACAATGTTCCCCAACACTGAGGATTGTTTTTTCCAGCAGGACAATACTCCATGCCACACAGCCATGTGAATAAAGGTGTGAATAGAGGACCACCGGATCAAGACCCTGTGATGGACAGCCCAATCTCTATTGAAAACCTCTTGAATGTGATCAAGAAGAAGATGGATGGTCACAAGCCAAGTCGGGCTGTTTGAATTTTTCTGTTAGGAGTGGCATAAAGTCACCCAACAGCAATGTGAAAGACTGGTAGAGATCATGCCAAGATGCATGAAAGCTGTGATTGAAAATCAGGGTTATTCCACCAAATATTGATTACTGTACTCTTCCTAAGTTAAAACATTAGTATTGTGTTGTTTTGTTTTGTTTTCTTTGCATTATTCAAGGTCTTAAAAAAATAAATCTTTTCTGTTATTTTGATCAGTTGTGATTTTCTGCAAATAAATGCTCTAAATGACAATATTTTTATGTGGAATTTGCGGTAAATGTTGTCTGTAGTTTATAGAATAATAATAATAATAATAATAAAAAGTTAATTTATTCAAACGTAGACCTTCGCTTATGGTGTCAGACAAACCACACTTTTCATGACCCTACAATGGAGTTATGACAGATGTGTTCATGTGTTTTCAGTATCTGTTTATTAAGGGGTGCCTGGGTAGCTCAATGAGTATTGATGCTGAATACCACCCCTGGTGTCATGAGTTCAAATCCAGGGTGTGCTGAGTGACACCAGCCAGGTCTCCTAAGCAACCAAATTGGCCCTGTTGCTAGGGAGGGATCGTGGAGAGTAGCATGAGCCTCCAAATGCTGTGAGTCTCCGCAGTGTCATGCACAATGAGCCACGTAATAAGATGCACGAATTGACTTTCTCAGAAGCGGAGGCAACAGTGACTTGTCCTTTGCCACCCGGTTTGAGGTGTGTAACCACGCCACCACGAGGACCTACTATGTAGTGGGAACTGGGCATTCCGAATTGGGAGAAAATGGGATAAAAATGTATAATAATAATAATCTGTTTATTAAGAAAATAAATGTTTGGTCAAAATTGTCCATGTTAGGCATCTTGGTCTTCGTCTTTAGTTTTGGAAAGGCTAGTCTTGACTCCATTTATAATGAGGCAAACACTTTGTTTTGTAGGAGCCAAAAAATTGACCAACAAGGCAACGCTATGGTATGTCCCCCTCTCTCTTCAAAATGTGGCTAAAATCATTGAAGTTCCTCCTATTGAGGTAAGTCTTTGCATAAAGGAACATCATTTATTTTGTGACATAATAACAAAGTTTGGATTAAGCCACATTTTTTTAATTACTCTAGTTTACAAAACTATATACTGTATGTGTATATATCTATATGTTTGCTAAAGTGTGTTTGTATCTATCGCAGTACTCCAGCCCAGAGCGGGAGGAAGCCGGCAAAAAGAGATATGAGGCTCAGAAACTAGAGCGCTTAGAGACAAAAGAGAGGAATGGTGAGGTCATCACACATGTCTCTCTTCCAGGTAACACACCATTACACACTCTGCTACACTAGAAACATCCATATGTGTGAAATTCATTTGAATTGAAATAAGTTCTTGAACAGACACACTGATTACATGATTGCATATGATTGTCTTGTGTTCAGTGACCCATTTTTCATTTTTCATTTTTTGTCTGTGTGTGTGACCTAATGTAGTCAGTTTGATTTAGTGATGCTAAATACAATTTTGACTTGGATACAATCAATTAATTTAGATGTTAACACATTAAGCTATTTTTTTAGTATTACATACTGTACTGTATGTGCATTTGTTAAATTTGTTTTATTTTGACTCTTAAAAACATCTGTGTTTAGGTTGGCCCTGTCATTTTAAATCAAGTACCCCATCAAGTACAATGTTTAGGTTATTTGAAACAATTTACAGTGAACAATGGTATTACAATTGCACTGTTTGTTTGAAGCTTCTGTCAGGCAAGGTTTTATGACATGTCTCCCTGATTTCTTTTTATTTTATTTAACTCTTAACGCTGCACAGATGTATGTCCATTTTTTTTTTCACTGAAAGTGTTATGAAGTAAACTGTCAAATAACAGTACACAAATAATGCGTTCCGGTTTTTTTAACACATCAACTTCAAGTTTCCTATTTATTTTTTAAGATGAGCGTTTTTGTGTGTGATATCATGCAGTTACACATAGCACAGTTCTTTAATATTATGGAGGCTTGGTTCCGCCACAAAAAAAATAATAAAATAATAATATATATACTGTATATCCACTACCGGACAAAAGTTTGAAACACTTGACTGAAATGTTTCGCATGACCTTAAAAATCTTTTGATCTGAAGGCATATGCTTAAATGTTTGAAATTAGTTTTGTAGACAAAAAATATTATTTTGTTTAGTCACAACATAATTCACATAATTCCATTTATGTTATTCCATAGTTTTCATGACTTTACTATTATTCTATTGTGTGGAGAAAAAAAAAATAATTATAATAAAAGAATGAGTAAGTGTTTCAAAACTTTGGACCGGTAATGTATGTATGTGTGTGTATTTATATATATATATATATATATATATATATATATATATATATATATATATATATATATATAGATAGATAGATAGATAGATAGATAGATAGTGCTTTGGTATATCAATATTATGAGATAAAAGTCATAATTGGGAGATACTAAAACATAATTTTGAGATGTTAAGTCATATTTATGAGATACTCAGTTAAAATGATGAAAAAAGTAATTTTTATGATACTGAGTCAAAATTATGAGATGCTAAGTCATTATTATGAGATACTAAGTCATAATTTTGAGATAAAAAGTAGTGCTGTCAGTTGATTAAAATCACAATTATTATTTTACACGATTAATATAATTAATCACATATTTTTTAAGTGCTGAAACGTCTAGGTTACGGATGTAACCTCCGTTCCCTGATGGAGGGAACGAGATGTTGTGTCGAAGAAGCGACAATAGGGGTCTCTCTTGAGAGCCTTTTGCATCTCTGATCTATGAGAAAAGGCCAATGAGAAATTGGCAGACAGAATTTGCATGTCCCGTGCCTGGACATACGGGTAAAGGGAGGGAAATGCATCTGTTTCATTCAGGATTTTTCTGAGGAGACGACAATGAGGTTCGGCCGCAACAGTGGCTCTGTCCAGCGACATGGCCGGGAGGACAAGTTGTGTCGAAGAAGCGACACTAGGGGTCCAATTAAAATCACGCCATGCACTGAGCAGTGTACATGTACTACTGACACAGGAGCAGGCAGGTATTTTATGTGCCAAAGCGACCAGCTGTGCTAGGCTACACGTACCCTTCCCCAACACCCCATAAAATTGTCAAAGCCCTCTGGTTCTTTACTCCCGAAGGGGGGGAACAAGTCGACGTGCCAAGCTTGGGAGCAGGCCATGCCTTTTCTCTCTCTATGTTTCTCACATAGAGTTAAAGCGGCTGGGGCCATCTTAATGCTATCATACACATCGGGGAAGGCGATCTTTCCCAGTTTTCCTATTCTTTCAGATCGAAAAGACCCTGCGGAGACCACACCTGCCCAGACTGGGGGAGGTAAAGAGTGGTGAAATACATCACATGGGCTTTTAGGTCACATGTGGAGAATGACACGGTGGTAGATCCTACCTCATTTACATACAGGGGAAAAGTCCACGTGGGAGCCCGTCCTGTGGAGCACCTATTCCTGTAGTGAAGTCAAGTCAAGTCAAGTGGTTTTTATTGTCGTTTCAACCATATACAGTTAGTACAGTACACAGCGAAACGAGACAATGTTCCTCAAGGACCATGGTGCTACATAAAACAACATAGGACAAACCCAGAACCACATGAGACTACACAGACTAAATAACATACCTATATAAATTGCACATGCAAACGTGTGCAAAAAGTACAGGACAGTACAATAAATTACTAACAATGAACAGGACAAGGGACACAGTACACAGTAGTGAAAAGATGACAGTTTCTAAAAATGCCAAATGTGAACATAACATACTATGAGATAGTGTTCTATGCACATAGCAGTTATTGAGGTAGCAGCCAGTTATAAAGTGACAAAATTAAAGTGCAACTCAGGACAGTGTGTGTGTGTGTGTGTGTGTGTGTGTGTGTGTGTGTGTGTGTGTGTGTGTGTGTGTGTGTGTGTGTGTGTGTGTGTGTCAAACCAGTCTCTGAGTATTGAGGAGTCTGATGGCTTGGGGGAAGAAGCTGTTACACAGCCTGGCCGTGAGGGCCCGAATGCTTCGGTACCTCTAGCCAGACGGCAGGAGGGTAAAGAGTTTGTGTGAGGGGTTGTGGGGTCGTCCACAATGCTGGTTGCTTTGCGGATGCAGTGTTTTTTGTAAATGTCTTTGATGGAGGGAAGAGAGACCCCGATGATCTTCTCAGCTGTCCTCACTATCCTCTGCAGGGCTTTGCGGTCCGAAACGGTGCAAGTCCCAAACCAGGCAGTGATGCAGCTGCTCAGGATGCTCTCAATAGTCCCTCTAAAGAATGTAGTGAGGATGGGGGGTGGGAGATGTGCTTTTCTCAGACTTCAAAGAAAGTAGAGATGCTTCTGGGCTTTCTTGGTAATAGAGCTGGTGTTGATGGACCAGGTGAGGTTCTCCTCTAGGTGAACACCAAGGAATTTGGTGCTCTTGACAAACTCCACAGAGGAGCTGACGATGTTGAGTGCTCTGTGCTCTCCGAAAGTCAACAACCATCTCTTTTGTTTTGTCGACATTCAGAGACAGGTTGTTGGCTCTATACCAGTCCGTTAGCTGCTGCACCTCCTCTCTGTATGCTGACTTGTCGTTCTTGCTGATGAGACCCACCACGGTCATGTCATCGGCAAACTTGATGATGTGATTCGAGCTGTGCATTGCTGCACTGTCGTGAGTCAGCAGAGTGAACAGCAGTGGACTGAGCACACAGCCCTGTGGGGCCCCAGTGCTCAGTGTGGTGGTGGTGGAGATGCTGTTCCCAATCCGGACTGACTGAGGTCTCCCAGGGAGGTATCCAGGCCCAGGAGGTTCAGCTTTCCAATCAGGTGCTAAGGAATGATAGTGTTGAATGCTGAGCTGAAGTCTATGAACAGCATTCGAACGTATGAGTCCTTTTTATCTTGGTGGGTGAGGGCCAGATGGAGGTTGGTGGCGATGGCATCGTCTGTTGAACGGTTTGGACGGTACGCAAACTGCAGTGGGTCTAGTGAGGGGGGCAGCTTGGTCTTATTGTGCCTCATGACGAGCCTCTCGAAGCACTTCATGATGTTGGGAGTGAGTGCGACGGGACGGTAGTCGTTGAGGCAGGACACTGAAGACTTCTTTGGCATGGGGACGATGGTGGTGGCCTTGAAGTACGTTGGAACGACGGCGCTGCTCAGAGAGATGAAGATGTCGGTAAGAACATCTGCCAGCTGGTCTGCACATCCTCTGAGCACTCTGCCAGGAATGTTGGCTGATCCAGCAGCCTTCCGTGGGTTGACTATGTAGAGTTTTCCTCACATCAGCTGTGGTAAGATAGAGCACCTGGTCGATGTGAGGAGGGGTGGTCTTCCTCGCCACCACGTCGTTCTGCACTTCAATCCGAGCATAGAAGTCGTTCAGTGCATCTGGAAGCGAGGCATCTTTGTCACAGGCAACTGATGTTGTCCTGTAGTTGGTGATGGCCTAGATGCCCTGCCACTTGTGCCGCGTGTCACCGATATCCTGGAAGTGACTGTGGATTTTCTGGGCATGTGCGACCATAGACTTTACAGGGTAAATTGAGTGCCCGCATTGGTCTTGGTCGCCGAATTCCTCCGCTGAATTCGCGGACCAGAGGGCTAGGGAGGAGTCATCCAGGGAGCCGAGTTTCTGGGATCTCCTGGGGTAAAAGCGCACGGTATTGTCTCAGCGGCGGGAAAGGGCGCTATGTGCAAGTGGTCCCCCCGGTCAGTTTGTCAGTGTGTACCAAGTTCTACTGGCTCGGACCTGAGAAAACACGGGACGAAACCGACTCAACCCTGAGATTGTAAAATCTCGCAAAGTTATTGGGTGTTGCCCAACCCGCTGCTCCACATATGTCTACTAGGGAGGTGCCTCTGGCCAGTGCCCATGAGAACACAACACTTCTTGTTGATTGTGCTCGGACCCACAAGGGGAGGGGCATGGCTTGGGTGCGATAGGGCAACATAATGGCATCCACTACCCAGTGGGAAAGCCTGTTTGGAGACAGCGTTCCCTTTCCGCTGTCCACCAAAGCAGACAAAGAGCTGCTCAGAATGTCTAAAGCTCTGCATGCGGTCCAAGTAGATACGCAAACCACGTACTGGACACAGCAAGGAATGGGCTGGGCCTGCCTCCTCCCGGGGCAGCGCTTGCAAGTTCACTACCTGGTCCCTGAAGGGAGTGGTAGGAACCTTGGTCACGTAGCCTGGTCAAAGGATCACGTGAGTGTCTGCCAGACCGAACTCCAGACAGGTGTCGCTGACAGAGAACACTTGCAGGATAATGTGCCTTGCCACACTGCACACATTGTTCGGGAATGGTTTGAGGAACACGATGAGCATCTTATTGAGCATCTGTGGGATGTGCTGGACCAACAAGTCCGAACCACGGTGGCTCCACCTCGCAACTTATAGGACTTGATGGATCTGCTGCTAATGTCTTGGTGCCAGATACCAAAGGACAACTTCAGGGGTCTTGTACAGTCAATGCCTCAGTGGGTCAGCGCTGTTTTAGCGGCACATGGAGGACAAAAGCATATTAGGCTGGTGGTCACAATGTTTTGGCTCATCAGTGTATACACTTCATTTCTTCTCAAAATGCATTTATTTTCATCTTAGGAAAGAAAACAAAACAATATGTAGCAATATAATGCTTATTTAACATTTTACAAACAAAGCCTTCTACAGTGTAAAGACAGAAATGCACCAAATTATCACCAATTCAAGTAACATTAAACGTTTCCAAAAGTCTCATTTGGAGTTTGAGTAATTGAAAGAACTAATCTCCATAGAGGTTGCATATTCATTGCAATGGAGAACAAATCTCTTAAACTCTCATCCTCCACAATATTAATTTGGTGGTAGACCGTGGCTATCTGCTTTCATACAGCAATCGTAAAGCTGTGTTAATGATTTGTGTCAGCAAAATGGGGATTATTTGAACACACCATGAGAAGCGTTTGCAAACCAACACATCTCATTCTGCATTTGTGTGATGGTTAAGACTTGCTATGCTTCTGTGGTAGTTAAAATGCACATTAAATTGTCTGAAAAATACTTGATTTCTATCACAAGTCCCATCGGGGCTAGTTTTGTACATCAAATAGCACTAAGAGCTCCTCTCTCCATAGTTTTATCACTGACAGGGAAGCGTTGTCAGAGATTCTTTAATTTTCTGAGATAACAACCTCTGTGGCTCCATCATAGGAGAGAGAGCGTAAGCGTCAACTAGCGTGTTACGACAGTACTGCCCATAGAATGTCTATGGGACTCCCGCGTTTATGCTAAGCTTGTAGGCTCCCCTTGGTAGAAGGGCTCTGCCGCTGTTGTGTGTCTGTTTGTGGTGTGTGCACCAGTGTAATGAGTCTGGGCAGACACAATTCAAAGGTTCCGCCCTTCATACCAGTGTTTATGCTCTAATAACGGAAAATGCTATTAAGAAAAATTCACATTTGAAACTTTTTTAATTAATTGCGTTCATTTCTGGCAGCCCTAATACAAATGTCATAATTATGAAATAAAAAGTAATAATTTTGTGATAAAAAGCCAAATTTATGAGATGATAAGTCATAATTTTGAAATAAAAAGTCAAAATATTTATTAAAAAGTCATTATAATAAGATAAAAAGTCAACATTATAAGATACTAAGTAATAATTATGAATTGCTAAATCATAATTATGAGATTAAAAATTAATCTCAAAATGATTCAGCATTTCATAATTATGATTTAGTATCTCAAAATTGTGACTCAGCATCTCATTATTATGATTTAGTATCTCATAATTATGACTTTTTATCTTGAAATTTGGACTTTGTATCTAATAATTTTTATTTGCCAAAGCACATTTTTTTAAGTTTATTGAGCTGAGACAGACAATGTTTGATATATACTGTATGTATTTAAGTGTTTTATCTCTTTTCTGTTGTATTTGTACATGTTTGTGTGTGTGGTTCATAGAGCCCTACACTGTTGGATTTAGTCAGTCGAGTCTGATCCATCTCGTCTGCCCATCAGATTGCACGCTGCATGGCTTTGTACATGGAGGTAAGAAATTCAAGAATATTTATGATTGGGGGGGACTGGATAATTCAACGAGTAAAGATGCTGACTACCACCCCTGGAGTCGCAAGTTCAAATACAGGGCATGCTGAGTGATTCCAGCCAGGTCCACTAAGCAACCAAATTGGCCCGGTTGCTAGAGATGGTAGAGTCACATGGGGTAACCTCCTCATGGTCGCTATAATGTGGTTTTCGCTCTCAGTGGGGCACTTGGTGAGTTGTGTGTGGATGCCGCGGAAAATAGCGTGAAGCCTCCACACATGTTATGTATCCATGCGCACTCAACAAGCCATGGGATAAGATGAGCGGATTGGCGGTCTCAGACGTGGACACAGCTGAGATTCTTCCTCTGCCACCCCGATTGAGGAGAGTCACTAAGCCATCACGAGGAATTAGAGCGCATTGGGAATTGGGCATTCCAAATTGGGAAGAAAATTAATATAAAAAGAAAAGGTATGATTATTAGTGAAGAGCTCATAAAGTGAAGATGGCGCCGCAGATGGCTACCTCTGAATTTTTTGTTGTTTTTGTTTGTTCCAATCAGTTTTACCAGGGATGAACTGCTGAACATTAGGCAGCACATACCAGACAATATTTCCCCAGTTTTTTATTATTATGACATTTTTCTGGACATTTTAGTCAGAGGCGCAGCTGTCTTGTTTAAGCACGCTATTAGACGTAGGCAAGGGAAGCGAGCTGGCGGGCTGGTCAAGCTCCGTCAACATGGCTTTCGAACAGCACTGCCAAGTATTCATCTGGCGAATCTCCTCTCTCTTCCTAACAAAATGAAAAAACCTCTCCTGAACCTTACAAACAAGGACTTTTCAAACTCTGCTGCCTTGTGCTACACAGAAACCTGGCTGTGTGAAGCCATTCCGGAAAGTTCAAAGCGGATTGCATTGCGGAGTTAATGGGGAAAAGGAGAAAGGGTGGAACGTGTTTTTACATCAATGAAACTTGGTGTACAGATGTAACAATGTAGAAGATGTGCTG
Source organism: Xyrauchen texanus (assembly GCF_025860055.1). Lineage (NCBI taxonomy): Eukaryota > Metazoa > Chordata > Actinopteri > Cypriniformes > Catostomidae > Xyrauchen > Xyrauchen texanus. Next base: position 5,148,402 of record NC_068302.1, on the reverse strand, counting down.
TCCTAATTTGGAAGCACTCTTTATCAAATTTAAGCCTTTTTAATCACCACAGGAGTTTTCCTCGTTTATTCTGGTGAGTGTTTATATTCCTCTCCACACGTGCATGAATGTGATGCTGCAACATCTGGCTGATCAGATCACAGACATGGAACAACAATGCCCAGACTCAGTTATTATTATTCTCTGTGATTTTAACAAAACCAATATCACCTATGAACTGCCAAAATACAGACAGCATGCCCCACCAGTGACAGAAATATACTGGACCAGCAGTTCACACAACATTAAAGGATGAATATTGCTCTGTCCCTAGAACAGCTTTGGGACTCTCTGATCACTGTCTGGTTCATCTTCTTCTGACTTACAGGCAGAAATTAAATCAGCTAAACCTGTGGGATAGACTGTAAAAAAATTTACCAATGACGCAGAGCTGGAACTACTAGCCTGCATTGACTGCTCTGATTGGAGTGTTTTTGAAGTTTCAGACACCAATCTTGACAAGCTCACAGATACTGTGACATCATATATCAGTTGGCAGATGCTAATTTATACTCCCTCCACCTGGCTGGTGATTATGAAAATAAAGCACCTGAAAATCTGAGGAAAATTTAGCTAGTGTGGTGGCAACTTAAGACGTAATTGTCGACTTACAGTTGAAGTCAGAAGTTTACATACACTTAGATTGAAGTCAATAAAACTAATTTTTTTGACCACTCCACAGATATAATATAAGAAAACTATAGTTTTGGCGAGTCATTTAGGTCATATGATTTGTGCATGACATGAGTAATTTTTCCAACAATTCTTTACATACAGATTGCTTCACTTTTAAATGACTATACACACATACACTATCAGAAGTTTACATAGACTTTAGCCAAATACATTTTAAGTCCTGACATTTAATCATAGAAATCATTCCCTCTCTAAGGTCAGTTAGGATCACTACCTGAATGTGATATGTAAGGATAATTGTAGTGAGAATTATTTATTTATGCTTTTAATTCTTTCATCACATTCCCAGTGGGTAAGAAGTTTACATACACTTTGTTAGTATTTGGTAGCATTGCCTTTAAATTGTTTAACTTGGGTCAAATTTTTTGTGTAGCCTTCCAAAAGCTTCTCACAATACATTGCTGGAATTTTGGCCCATTCTTCCAGACAGAACTGGTGTAACGGAGTCAGGTTTGTAGGCCTCCTTGCTCGCACTTGCTTTTTCAGTTCCACCCACGTATTTTCTATCGGATTGAGGTTAGGGCTTTGTGTTGTCCATTTGGAAGTCCCATTTGCGACCAAGCATTAATTCCTGACTGATGTCTTGACATGTTGCTTCAATAAATCTGCATAATTTTCCTTCCTCATGATACCATCTATTTTGTGAAGTGCACTAGTCCCTCCTGCAGTAAAGCACCACTTTTTTATTGTAGCTTTAGAGCAGTGGCTTCTTCCTTGTAGAGCAACTCTGGTTATGTCGATATAGGACTCATTTTACTGTGGATATAGATACTTGTCTACCTGTTTCGTCCAGCATCTTCACAAAGTCCTTTGCTGTTGTTCTGGGATTGATATGCACTTTTTGCACCAAACTACATTCATTTTTAGGAGACAGAATGCATCTCCTTCCTGAGCGGTATGATGACTGCATGGTCCCATGGTGTTTATACTTACATACTATTGTTTTCACAGATGAACGTGGTACCCTTGCTCCCAAGGATGAACCAGACTTTTAGAGGTCCACAATTTTTTTTATGAGGTCTTGGCTGATTTCTTTTGATTTTCCCATGATGTCAAGCAAAGAGGCACTGAGTTTGAAACTAGGCCTTAAAATACATCCAGAGGTATATCTCCAATTCAATACGCCTCCTATCAGAAGCTAATTGGCTAATTGTCTAAAGGCTTGACATCATTTTCTGAAATTTTCCAAGCTGCTTAGAGGCACAGCTAACTTAGTGCATGTAAAGGATATAAACTGACAATTGAGACTTAATATTTTGCAAATGCAAATTTATGTCATGCAACTGCAATTTTATACCTCACAATTGTGACTTTTTTATATCTGGAAAATTCGACTTTATGTCTTAGTCTACAACTTTATTTCTTGTAATTATGATATAAACAGACAATTGCAAGTTTCAATCTCACAACTTTGATTTTAGATTACACAATTGTGACTTTGAATGGGGAAATGCGAGAAAAAAGTCACAGTTGTGAGAAATAATCTTATCATAATAATTTATTTTATTTCATGGAGTTATCTGGCTTCCATATTTGACAAAAATGTAGCATACAACTTTTTGAAATGTTTATTGTTGCCTAATGTCTACTGTTCCCTTTACAAAAAGCTTCACTATGATGCTGCGCTGCTAAGCGCTATGGGGAACGCTATGGGAGCTGAAATAATGTGTGTAACATGTCAATGAACATTGACCGGAATTTATAGCCTCGGCTGATGTAACCATTAGATGCACCTGTGGCCAGGCTATAAATGGATGCGTCACCAGGTGTCGTCAGATCCTCTTTTTTCAGAGCGATTCTGTGGTTGTGTGTTTTACGACCCTGTCAAAACTTTCTTTCCTCTGCTAGGAGTTAGAATTTGTTAGGCAGTGTGCAGTGAACCTTTTCTCCTTTCCTCTTCTTTCTAAGAAAGTAATATATATATTTAAAAGAGAGAATGACTGAAAGCCGGGGCAAACAATGCTTTTTCCCCTGTTCTCGCTCTATAGCCGAAGAGGACACGCATCAGTTTTACTCTGTTTGTTTGGGGGAAGAGCACGCTGCTCTCGCGTTGCAGCGGGGCGGGTGCGAGCACTGCGATTTGCTTTCTGGCAAAGTGCTTCACGCTCGACTCGCTCGCTTCCGGGAGTCAGCAGAGGGCAAGGTCGGTCACCAAGCACAGCTCCTGCATCTATCCCGGGGCGGAACTACCCTGGTGCAGCTCTTTCAGCACCTTGGTTTGGTGTACTTGAAGGAGAGTCATGGCGTGCAGGGTGGAGGTGGCTTGCCCAGTGGCACCATAGGCCCTGGCCGTCAGGGATGATGTAAGCCTACAGGCCCTGGAAGGGAGCTTCGGGCGCTCGTGCCAGGTGGCTGTGCTCTGCGGGCGTAGGTGCACCATGAATTTCCACTGGGGGCATCGCCGTATAACCCCTGGCCGCCCCACCATCGAGGGTAGTGAGAGCAGGGGAGCTGAAAGATCTGGACCGGGCAGTGAAAGGTGCCTCCCACGACCTTGTCAGCTCCTCATGCACTTCCGGGAAGAAAGGCACTGGGGCACGGTGTGGCTGTGAGCAGTGCCGCGAGCCCAGATACCAATCGTCGAGCCGCGAGGGTTCAGGAGAGAGCGGAGGTTTCCACTCTAGCCCGACTCGCGGGGTGGCCCAGAAAAGCATGTCCTTCATTTCAGCATCCGCCTGTAACTGGGTGACCACACCCGAGGGGGGAAGCTCAGCGGAGGTTTCCGCATCTGGCTGGATGAGCCCGCTTTCCGACGCTCTGCTCGAGAGCTCATCACATTCACGGGCACCGAACAAGAGGTCGAACTCACCATGGGATGCACCGGCGCACTCATCCGAGCGCCTAACTGCAGCAACGAACATGCAGGGGAATAGGAGGAACGTGGGGATTTCCCCGGCAGAGGTGGTCCCTTTGTGGTCCCCGAATCGCCCCCAGTGCTCGTCGCTCTGGCTTCATACTCGTAGGCAGGGAGCCGCTGGGGTGGTGTGTTTTCTGACAAAAGTGAGCTGCGACCGCAATGTTGCCATGGTCATATCCTCGCAATGAGGACATGACACATCCATGAAAGATGTCTCGTGTGGGCAGCGACCAGGCATGAAAGACCACATCCTGGAATAACACACAACCGGAAGGGCATCTTTAAAAATACGCATCTTTAAAAAGACGTTCCGATGTGTGCCGCTCTTATGGAATATACTCTTTTAGATGGAAAATACTCTTTTAAAATATATTCTTGTAGATCTGCCGAAGCACCCAGGGGTGATCTCTGCAGTGCACCCATGCAGAGAGGGGAGAAAGCCGCTGTAATGTGCCATAATGATCCAGCAGAGGTGAAATGGAAGATGTGGGAAATTCAGCTCACTGAACCATCGACCACTCGGCTCCGAAGAGAAAATCTGAATGAGGGGTATGCACATTCCCTCCTTTATACCCCTATGTCTGTGGGAGTGGCATGCAAATACCACTCGCCAATTCCCATTGGCCTTTTATCAAAGATCAGAGGTCTTTCGGGCTCTCAAGAGTGATCCCTAGTGTCACTACATAGACACAATATCAAGTGAGTGACAGATTGGGAACATCCAGATAGCGGCAGTTCTGCGGACGGAAACGCTTTGTTTTTTGCAGACTCCGTTTTCTGTTCTTGGCTCCCATGGGTATTTAGGATTTCATGAGTTTGTTTAGGATTTTGTGGGTAATTAGGATCATGTTGGTTTTAAGGATCTTGTGGGTGTTTTGGATTTTGCTTGGGTGTTTAGGTATTTGGTATTTAGATTGTGTAGGTATTTAGGAATGTGTTGGTGTGTGGGTGTTTAGGAATGTGTTGGTTTGTAGGATTGTGCGGGTGTTTAGAATCTGAGTTCACAAGGGAGAGCAGAACAAATGACAGTATACATTTCTTGGGACATGTGCCATGTGTTTTTTGGGAGAGTGTGTTAATTGACAGAGATTGAATGTATGTGTTTACGGAGAGAGGGCATCGATAAAACTAACAGATGGGTGCATGAATGCATCTCGATCTCCTCCAACAGGGTTGATTACAGAGTGCAGACAGGTTACATAAATTGTGTGAGTTTGTATGTGTATCTGTGTCTGAATTACTACAGTGTGCCAATACCACTCTGTTGTAGCCGTATTAAGATAGTGGGAGCTCTGTATGAGTAAACCCCAGCTAAGTCTTTAGTCGATACTAAATTACTCAATATTTCAAAGGACCATTCAAGAACATGTCCTGGTCATATTTCATATCAAAATCATATTATATATTTAAAAATCTCATTATATTTTGCTCAAAGAAAATGAAATCTGCCTTTTGGAACATTGTGACGTTTGTATTTTGCATTGTGACATTTACACCTTTTACTCAAAAACGTTTGTTGTTTTATTATTATTTGTATTATTTAAATGTAAAATATTGTGGGAATACCTGTTTTAGGGCCTTTAATTTATGCTGAATAAAAAATTCTTTGTTTTACAGTATTTTTTACTGTAGCTTAATACAGGGGAAAAAAATGCTTGTATTACAGTAATGTGTTAAGTGAATATTCTGGGTTAAATGCAATTATGGACAGCATCTGTGGGACGCTGTAGATTTCCACAGATAATATTTCTGATGTGTCTCACTGTGTCAATATGTAACAATGCATTTACAGCAATACACTTACAAAAAGAATAAGCAGTAAGCATGCAGCACTTAAACACAAACACTTAAACATCATATGTATAATACACAAATGTAAAAGCTTTTTTGTCATTAAGTTTTGCTTAAGTAATTAGCTTGTTTTTGTATTTACCATTGTGGTCCGCATTGTAAAAATTTAATTTTTAATTTATCTTTCATGGAGGCTCAAGTTCTTGTAGCACTTACTGAAGGTATTTGTAACAGTTTAAAGATGGGCAAGGAGGAGGTGGGAACCGGCTGAACAGTTAACATAAACTTTAATTATTTAAATGAACTTAAAACAACATAAAACATAAGGACACAGACACACATGCAGCACGGCCGTGTTGATGTCCCATTACTTTAAAGCATTAGAGGCTCAAATCCCATAATTTTATGGGCCAGTCACAGCATCCTGCACCGTATTCTCCCCGTTGTCGTTCTCTGGAAGGCACACATGTAAACGCATTCAGCGGGAGATGCTGATGTAAACACAAAGAAGTTGTGCAACAGTTAAACCCATCCATGTAACACATGGTGATTGAGTGCAAACGTTCCTCCTGGGGCCTAGTGAAACATTAAGACCTGGAGCACATTCATACGGCCTTGACTGCATGGTACTTTGGTTGCGCAGTTGAAGCGCCCTTAATGGGCGGTGACACTAGGCTTTGAGCATGCAATTTTATTTCGGACAATGCAACGGACCAGAAAATTGTCACACGTCCTTTAACTGTTTTACATTGGTGCCAATGTAACACAGTTAAAGGATGGGAAAGGAGGAGGCGAGAACCGGCATGACGATATAAATCATAGTTTAATGGTAAACTTAAAAGACAACAAAAACACACATGACGGACATGTCCGCTAACGATCTCTCTCTCCCGCACGGCCCTCTGCAGTCAGCCTTTAAACCTCACGGAGGCATAATTAGCCTAATACGGGACCGGGTGTGTAGGATCACGACCCGGCCCCGCCCTCCGCCCTGCCACAGTCTGATTTCACAGCTTTAAAATATTTATTCTTTATATTGAGATAAGAGGTCAGTGAGTGACGTTTCAATTTACTGTTGGTAATGTGTCTTTTCATCATGCAGATTCGCAGGTCAGAGTTCACAAAACTTGAACTTATGTCCTCAGCGGAACATAACATTTATTTGCATGAGCATGTGTTTCCTGCGTTTGAATGGGAGTAAATGGAAGTGTTGTGTGACCACCCCTTTAGGCCGCCTGTGATTTGCCTTCCACTACCACTAATTTGAATTAGACGAACATTGCCTTTGCAAACTTACAACTCTTTCTGACTGAGAAGAGGGAAGTGGGAGTATTGTTGATGTTGAATAATTTCCATGTTGCCTATTAAAGAGATTTGTGGATAATATAAAAAAATTACAGTTGTTTAACTTCAATCTATAAAGCCAAATGTACTGAGATGTTGTCTATGTTCAGAATAGCATACTAGCATGCTACTCATACTATTTCTGCAGTATATAGTATGTATACTGTGCACTGTATGCCAATTTTCTTTATGAAGAGAATAATCGCATAACATACTGTATTTTATTTGTCAACATGTGCAGCATACAACAGAGCACACTGCACAGAATATTGTATCCCACAATTGCAATGTACTCGACTTGACCTTCCAGTTACAGTTTGATGAATACATGAAGTAATTACAGCTGTGATTTTTTTTCAGGGACCCATGGTCATGGAAAACCAGGAAATGTTTTCATTTTCTGGAAAAGTCTTGGAAATGAATACAATCTCAAAAGTTATAGGAATTTATATAGTGATTGTACAGTATTCTAGTTTTTGTCTGCTCTAAAAATATCTTATCAGCTAGATAAGCTAGATCTGCTCTTGTTTTCGGTTTTAAATATCTCCATAATTCAACCGTAGTGGTGGAAACTCTGCACCCATCATAAGAGTGAGTCAGCTCGACTTTCATTTAACCTTACCAAAGGCTGATGGAGATAGATAGAGAGAGCTTTCATGAATTTAAATTACTGTAATGCTCAGGTTCATTGTCTGTAATATGAGCTATTATCCTTGCAGCATAAAAATGATGTTCATATTTATGTTAATACATTGCTTATTTGGTTTGAGAAAAGCTATTTTGACTGATGTGCTAGACCATAAAAAACAACAGCATAGGGCAAGAGCTTAAATGTTTACAAAATATTAATGTCCACTTTTATGAGTTTTTTCTTCTGAATTCAAATCAAGTTAGTGATGATGTAGTCTCATGACCATGCTTTTGACTTTGTGTGACTTTGCAGCTTTCCCCGGCTAAGAACCACAGAGTTAGACTGGAAGAAAAACTCTTAGTTGATATGTGAAGACACCAAACACAGTTTGATTTATTTTAACATGTTGTTTAGGAAGAGCTTTACCTGTCCAATCCAGTGTTTAGGTCTTTCTCAAAAGCACTCATAGCAGCCTGGTACTGAGTACTGCATGGTTTCCAGACAGACTGATGTAAAACTGTGCACCCTGAATGCCGGAATTTGCATAAAGCCAGCCAATCAGATTGGAACTAATGTGGTCAGCCAGCTCTTGCCAACTTTATGTGCAATATGCAATAGACAGGAATGTCCCGGGTTCAATACATATTTAGTTCAATCAACAGCATTTGTGGTATAATGTTGATTACCCAAAAACAATTATTTTTACTCGTCTCTCCAGACGAGTTTGCTAAAAAAGCAAAAATCTAAGTGACAGTAAGGCACTTACAATGGAAATGAAAGTACTTACATTAATTCTTAAGTAAAAAAAGCCATTTTACGTGTGTATTATTTGAGCCAAATAAAGTTGCTTAAATCTGTGTTTATCAGCACTACAGGGTCCACGGCATTGAATGGTCTGCAACAAACCTGACAGGATTATGTGTGAATGCTTGCTGGTGAAGACTGCTGCCAACACAACATATAACCTTAAATTCAGAATGCCCCCTTTTGTCACACTCATACAAAAATGCAGCAGCCATTCCCTGCATCTCCCATTTTTACACCACAGCGCATCTAGAGATGACGCTTTCTCACTAGCTGAGATTTGTGAAGAAGATTTGCCATATATTGTCAAGAGAGAGTTTTTGGAGATGGAGTGTGCTTTTAGTGCCTTGTGTAAATTGAGGGAATCTCACTTGAAATTGAGGGTCCCCAGGGTCCAGTGCAAAACCCAGCTTATACAGGGAGATCAAGTAGTCAAGTTTCTGCCTGCATGGTGTCAACGGAGCTGACAAAACGTCTAGGTTACGTATGGAACCTACATTCCTTGATGCAGGGAACGAGACGTTGTGTCAAAGAAGTGACACTAGGGGTCTCTCTTGAGTGCAGAATATGTCTCTGATCTATGAAAAAAGGCCAATTGGAATTAGGCAGACAGTATTTGCATACCCCGCCCCGGACATACGGGCATAAAAGCGGGCAAATACGTAGAGTTCATTCAGGATTTTTCTGAGGAGCCGGCTCAGCGACATGGCCAGGAGGACACAACGTCTCGTTCCCTCCATCAGGGAACGGAGGTTACATACGTAACCTAGACGTTCCCCGTCTGTCGCTCTCTCGGCGTTGTGTCGAAGAAGCCACACTAGGGGTCCAATTCAAATCACGCCATGCGCTGAACCGTGTACGTGTACTGCTGACACAAGAGCGGGCAAGTTTTTCACGTGCAAAGGCGACCAGTTGTGTCAGACTGCACGTACCCTTCCCCGATGCCCCCATAAAAAGTCATCGGAATCCTTTTGGTTGCCCTAAGCAGGGGAACAAGGCGACGCTTGCCAATCTGGGAACGGGCCGAGCCTAGCTGGGCCTCTTTTTTCTCTATGTTTCTTGCATAGAGCAAAAGCGGCTGGGGCCCTTACACGCATCGTGGGAAGGAGGTCTTACCCAGTTTCCTACTTTTTCAGGGGGAAAAGACCCTGCGGAGACCATAGCTGCCCAGAGAGGGGGAGGTCAGTGGCAAATACATCACATGGCCATTCAGGTCACATGTGGAAACATGGCACAGTGGTAGATCCAGCCTCAGGGAGGGGGGAGTTGCTACAGCGCGGCAACCAGGGGGTAGCTGGAACTGCCCAAGGGAGATGCGGGTCCACTCGCAAGGGGACCGTACCGTGAAAAATACACACACGAGGAGTCCAAGCAGGAGTCCCAACCTGCGGAGCATGTATTCCAGTACAGGGTAGATTTAGTACCCGCAGTGGATAGGGTCAGCGAATTCCTCCGCTGAATTGTGGACCCACAGGGCTAGGGAGGAATCGTCCAGGGATCGTAATGTACGGAATCTCCTGGGAGAGACAGCACACAATTTTACCTCACCCGAGGGAAAGGGCGCTAGGTGCAAGCGATCCACCCGGCCAGTCCATCAGCGTGTTACCGAGTTCTACTGGCTCGGACCTGAGAAAACACGGGATGATACTGACACAACCCTGAGACTGTAAAATCTTGCAAATGTATTGGGTGTTGCCCAACCCGCTGCTCTACATATGTCTGCCAGGGAGGTCCCCCTGGCCAGTGCCCACGAGGACGCAATAGTCCTTGTTGAGTGTGCTTGGACCCGGGGGGGGGCACGGCCTGGTTGTGATACTAACCACTAAAAAAAAAAGAAAAGCCTCTGTTTGGAGACAGCGTTCCCTTTCCACTGTCCACCAAAGCAGACAAAGAGCTGCTCAGAACATCTAAAGCTCTGCGTGCAGTCCAAGTAGGTAGGTAAAGCACGTACCGGACACAGTAACGAAGGGGCTGGGTCTGCCTCCTCCCAGGGCAGTGCTTGTAGGGCGTACCAGAGTGGGCAGTGAGAGGTTTCTCGGGAGGCAAACAGGTCTACCTGGGCCTTGCCGAACCGTTACCAAACAAGCTGGACCGACTGGGGGTGAAGACTCCACTCTCCACTGGGCAAGCATTGTCGTGACAGCACGTCCGCTATCACATTGAGGTTGCCGGGGATGTGAGTGGCACGCAGCGACCTGATGGGCAAGTCGTGACATGTTGTGGGAGTGCTCTCCGCCTTGGCGATTTATGTACGTACCACTGCTGTGCTGTCTGACCTGACTAGGACATATTTGTCCCAAACTAAGGGGAGAAACTTCCTCAGGGCAAAGAAAACAGTCAGCAACTCTAGGCAGTTGATGTGCCAACGCAGCGGGGCCCCTTTCCAACGGCCCGCAGCTGCGTGCCCATTGCACATGGCACCCCAACCCGATCTGGAGGCGTCGGTCGTGACCAGGACGCATCGGGACACTTGCTGCAAGGGTACTCCTGCCCGTAAAAATCAGAGGTCTGTCCAGGGTTTGAATGTCTGGCGGCAGACGGTGGTGATTATCACACGGTGCGTGCCGCAGCGCCATGCTCATCTCGGGACTCGAGTCTGAAGTCAGTGCTGAAGTGGTCTCATATGCATCAACCCCAGTGGCGCAACAGCCGTGGAGGATGCCATATACCCCAGGAGCCTTTGGAAAAGTTTTAAAGGGACCATTGCGCCTGGCTTGAAGGAAGCGAGGCATTTCAGCACCGACTGCGCACGCTCGTTGGTGAGGCGTGCTGTCATTGAGACTAACTCCATGCTGAGAAAAGAGATGCTCTGAACCGGGGCGAGCTTGCTCTTTTCCCAGTTGACCTGAAGCCCCAAACGGCTGAGGTGCCTGAGCACCTGGTCTCTGTGCATGCATAGTAACTCTCGCGAGGGGGCCAGGATGAGCCAGTTGTCGAGATAGTTGAGTATGTGGATGCCGGCTTCTCGGAGCGGGGCAAGGGCTGCCTCTGCGTCTTTTGAGTAGACGCGATGGGACAGAGACAGGCTGAAGGGGAGGACTTTGTACTGATATGCCTGGCCGTGGAACACGAACCGTAGGAAGGGTCTATGTCGCGGCAGAATCGAGATGTGAAAGAGTTTGAGCAGAGCCCGACTGAAAACACGCAAGTCCAAGATCGGTCGTAAACCGCTGCCTTTCTTGGGTACAACGAAGTAAGGGCTGTAGAAACCCTTCTTCATTTCGGTTGGAGGGACAGGCTCTATCGCGTCTTTGAGTAAAAGAGTAGTGATTTCCTTGCGCAGGGAACCGGCATGTTCGGCGTGTACTGCGGAAAAACGGATGCCCGCGAAGGGGGGTGGGGCCTTGCAAACTGAATTGCGTTACTGAGTCGAATGGTCCGGCCCAGCCAGCGTGACGGGTTGGGCAGTGAGAGCCACGCCTCCAAATTCCGTGCTAAGGGCACCAAAGTTTTTGACGTACCCGGCGGGGTACGGGATTGGGAGGCAAGGGTGCGTCCCGAGGCTTTGGTGCTGAGAAAGACTCAAAGCTCTTACCTTGCTCTGCACACCCATCAGGGGCGGGTTCATGACTGAGGAGGAGGTCCAGTGCAGGCGTCCTCTAGACTCGTCAGAACCGGCCGGCCGGGGAACAGTCCTGGGGCTGAGGGCGGTGGTCCGTGTCCAGTGTGCCGGGACTGTTGAAATCTGGCGGCAGAGTGCCGTGAGAACGGCATTTGCGGGCCAGGTGACTCAGAGACAAAAGGAAATAACTCTGTTATTGAGAATGTGAGTACCGCAGCCTCAGTCTCTGGGTCGGTCATCTCAGGAGCACCTGGGAGCTTTCCGGGTCCTCAAGGGGGTCCGTGAGATGGGAGGGCGTCCACCTTCTGCAGGGAGCTCGACGCTGGGGCTGAGAGCTGGGCCCACTCTTGTTTGTTGAGGTCGGAGCAACACTTTCTTTCTTGAAAGCCGCAGGAGGACGCCCTCAGCGAGCAGACAGGGCGAAATAGTCTAAAAATGCGGCGCTCCTGCACAAGACACTGTAAAAACATTATAACCTTGCACGACGTCCGTCTAGGAAAACAATTGAAGAAAAGTGCGAACTGACACAAAACACGTTCGTGTGAACAGCCCCTAAGACAACTGATAACCTTACGCAGGCCACTGAAAATGTCAAACGGTGCATTTGGTCCGCAGGTCGCCAGTTGAACACTGCGGGTGTTTGGTGATATCAGCATAGACGGAGCCCCAAGGGCATATGCCCACGATGACGTCAGCATAGGCGGAGCACCACACTATCAGATTTCTTCTCTTTTAGGGAAGCATAGACATCTCTCGTGCTCTGGAACCCTAAAGCAACGCTGTTGATCTGCACCCGGTCATGGTGTTTTCCACATTGTGCTTAATACATCCTTATGTCTGATGAGCAAGAGTGCTGTCTTTTATGCTTGGGCTGAGCCCACACTGAAGCAGTGCTCGTTGGGTCTGATTTTGTTCATTATGAACACATAAAGCTCAGGACACTGCGCTCATGGCTTACTTTGATTAAGAATGTGGAAGTGAGACTACCACCCCTGGAGTCGCGAGTTCTCTATGATCCAGCCAGGTCTCCTAAGCAACCAAATTGACCCTGTTGCTAGGGAGGGAAGAGTCAAATGGGGTAACCCCTCTTAATTCAAGAAATTTGATAGCTTAGCGAAGTCCTTCATTTGGAATGGTAAACGTCCCAGATTACATTTAAATAAATTGCATATGCCGATTGACAAAGGTGGGCTAGGCCTACCCAAGATTTAGTTTTATTATTATTCATTCTGTCTGAGACATTTGGTCTGGTTTTGTATTGAACAGGATGTTCTTGCCCCTATTTCACCATTGCAAAGCCTTTCTATCAAACTAATCGGAGAAGTTAAGTTACACCCTGTTATCTCACATTTGCACTCAGTATGGACAAAAGTGTCCAGAGAGTTTAATTTGGGCATTTAGTTAAATGTTGCCTCTCGCAAATGGCTGAACCCAAAATTATGTATTAAATCCCCTTTCTGCTGGTCAGAGCGGATTGTGAGGGAAATTAATTCACTCGGTGACCTATATGAGAGTGGACTGTTGAGATCCTTTGAAAATTTGGTTCAACATTTTGGGATTCCCAGATCTTTAGGTATTTGCACCCTGTATTTACTGGGACTAGCATACACTAAAGCGGCAGATACTCTGGAAGTTGTGATTAGTTCTTTTGGAAAAGGTCATGAGTCATCAGTGTATTACTCCCTGCTAATTCAGAGTCTAGGGGACGGAGCTTTAACTTCTGTCAATAAATTATGGAAGAAAGAATTCAACTTGGTATTGGAGGTGGGAGTGTGGGTAAGGATTCTAAAAAACATCAAGTCTGCATCTAGAGATCCAATGATGCGCCTTATGCAGTTCAAGATTTTACATTGATTCTATTGGACCCCCTCTAGATTGAATAGGCTTGATCTTAAAGACACACTCACCTGCTGGTGATGCCAATCAGAAGATGGATACACAACCATTGTGTTAAGATCCAAGAATATTTTTTTAATATACAGAGTTTTATGTGTGATGCATTGGGCACTCAAATTTAATTTAGCCCCAGACTCTGTATTTTAGGCGATGGGCGGTCATCAATATACGTGATAAACACATAAACAATTGGGTCTGTTGTATTACAAATTTATAAAATGTTAAACACAATCATATATATAAACTGGGAAAGTAGAGTAGACTGCATTTAGCATTTAAGGTATAAATGATAAATAGATCAGCTGTTAGAAAGAGTATTCCAGCAAGAGATTTCCTTCCAGTTCTGTTCTCTCTATTGTAAATTAAATTAGTCAGACTACTGACAATCTCATCCTCTGTCTTTTAATGGCTATTGGAGCCCCAGCCCCAGTTGTCTAAATAGTTAGGTTGATTGGATTAGCATCTCTGTATCTGAATAGTTATGCTGATTGGATTAGGACTGGTAACAATCTAGAGTCTAGGGTGGGTTTCCTATGCCTGTATACATCATTTGCATGCTTTAAAGTTATCACCTGGGTGCTTTGTGTCTATCTCTAAGCACTGCCCTCTAAATGCATGTATAAATTACAATGTAAAGTTCCCTTAGTTAGATGTTGGTCCCTGCAGCTGCTGACAGCACGAATTTCTCAATAAAGAATCCTGCTTGAAGATACAACCGAGTCTCCTGGTCTTACCTTCTGAGTTTCCCACTCTCTAGAAGGATAAAAAGTTTACAACAGGTCCTAACCAGTGTTATGATTGGCAGACTAATTTTTTTAAGGGGATGGAAGTTGGCTGGAGCGCCCTTATTTCAAGAATGGTGCAGAGAGATGGGAGGGTGGCGGCATGTAGATGTCACATTTATGCCCCTCCTTTTCTTCACTAGTGTGGAAATCTATGCGTTTACATCCATCCAAACCATGTAGGCTCACATCTATGCTGTTGGTTAAGGCCTACACTTCAGCATGTCATGGCCTACTAGGCAGATCTGCTGAAGGATTTGGATGAGAGTGGTCCAGACCCGAGAGCCCCCATGAGCAGATCTATGGATTGCCTGGTGTCCACTGAATGCCACATCTGTCAGATTTGAGTGACAGGGACAAATTCATCCTGCTTGATGCCCCGATGTGTCAGCAGGGCTTCATTGGTGATGCTATTGATGCTTCAACAAGAGTTTCCAATTGACTTAGAAGCAATTGTTGGCTTATAGACATCCTGCCAAGATGGGGTAGGTTTGTAGCCCAGACTTTTCGATCGAACTGTACTTCGGGATAGTGTCCAGCCAACCAGATTGTTACTGTTAACTCTTCCGTGTTTTTGTTTTCTGTTTCCCATCGTGGATTTTTTCTTTGTTCGTGTGTTTTCGTCTTGCCCTATTATTCTAATAAAGTATTGCTGCGTTTAGATCCTCGCCCCTCGTTTGTCTTCCTGTTCACCTGCTCATCATAACTGAACGATCGAACCACAATGGATCTAGCAGCGTTCCTCAAAGAGCTGACAGAGGCGGACTTATCAGTGCGGGAGTTCACCCACTTTTTCTCCAGCGTGGCCAGTTACTCCGGCTGGAACGACGAGGTCCTGAAGGTAGCGTACCGCCTCTCGAGCCTCCCAGGGCTCCGCCTCTCGAGCCTCTCGAACCTTCCAGGGCTCAGCTTCCCGAGTCTTCCAGGGCTCCGCCTCTCGAGCCTCTCGAGCCACCCAGGGCTCCGCCTCTCGAGCCACCCAGGGCTCCGCCTCTCGAGCCTCCCAGGGCTCCGCCTCCCGAGCCTCCCAGGGCTCCGCCTCTCGAGCCTTCCAGAGCTCCGCCTCTTGAGTCTCTCGAGCCTCCCAAGGCTCCGCCTCTCGAGCCTTCCTGGGCTTCACCTCTCAAGCCTCCCAGGGCTCCTCCTCTCGAGCCTCCCAGGGCTCCGCCTCCAGAGCCTTCCAGGTCTTCACCTCTAGAGCCTCCTACGGCACTACCTCCCTCGGCTCCGCCTCCAGAGCCTTCCAGGTCTTCGCCTCTAGAGCCTCCCATGGCTCCGCCCCTGAACCTCCAGAGTTTTCCATGGTTCCGCCTCTCTCCGCTCCACCTCCTGAGCCTCCCACGGCTCTGCCCCCAGAGACTCCAGAGCCTTCTAGGGCTCTGCCTCTAGAGCATCCTACGGCGCCACCTCCCTCGGCTTCACCTCCAGAGCCCTCCAGGCCTTCGCCTCTGGAACCTCCTATGGCGCCACCTCCCTCGGCTCCACCTGCAGAGCCTTCCAGGCCACCGCCTCTAGAGCCTCCTACGGTGCAACCTCCCTCGGCTCCGCCTTCAGAGCCTTCCTCGGCTGAGCCTCCTGAGCCTCCCTCAGCTCCACCTCCTGAGCCTCCCATGGCTCCGCCCCCTGAACCTCCAGAGCTTTCCATGGTTCCGCCTCCCTCGGCTCCGCCTCCTGAGACTCCCTCAGCTCCACCTCCTGAGTCTCCCACAGCTCCGTCTCCTGAGCCTCCTGAGCCTCCCTCAGCTCCGCCTCCTGAGCCTCCCACGGCTCCGTCTCCTGAGCCTCCCAAGCCTCCCTCAGCTCCGCCTCCGGAGCCTCCAGAGCCTCCCTAAGCTCCGCCTCCTGAGCCTCCAGAACCTCCCTCAGCTCCGCCTCCGGAACTGAGGGAGCCAGCACTCATCACTGCCAGCCCTGTGTCATAGTGCTCACCTGGTCCTGGACCTTGGCCCAGTGGTAAATTGCCTCCTGGGCAGGCCAAGCGATCCTGATGGTTTCGCACCAGACGGGGTCGTTCACACACAGACCAGCCTGCCCCGGCTCTGAAGAAAGCCCGGACCATTTTGCCTATCACTCTCCCCAAGACCAAATGTCTTTTTTTGCTTACTCCATGACCAATGTGTGTCATGACCTAATAAAGTTAGCAAAACTCGCTGCAGTTGCTCGAGGCACAAACAACTTTTCAAAAACTAGAAAATGTCCAGCTCTTACATCCCAGTTATATTGAACAACAGCCCCCCCAGAGGGTAGGCAGAGCTCAGACCCTATCAGTCACAGACCAAACTCTGTGGCCTCTGACTCACTATTTGGATGCATGGCTAAGTCTTCGGGAATCTCCAGTTGGGAATCTCTGTTCAAGATGGTAACCCAAAGACAGATTCTGTCTCATGTCTGCCCTCTGGACTGGTTTGTATCAGTTGACCTAAATCATGCTTTTTTCATGTACAGCCATTGTTGAGATTCTTCTTCAAAGTTCAAGGTCCTGCTCTTTGGGTTGTCTCTAGCTCCTTGCTCACTCACAAAATGTGTGGATATTGTGCTGGCTCTGCTGAAGCTGAGCGGCATCCGCATATTAAATAACCTCAATGATTGGCTGTTACTACCTTAATCATAGGCACAGGCATGCAAGCATAGATATCTGTTGCTCAGGCATTTGGAGCAGTTGGATCTTAAGGTCATCTGGACAAAGTACGTGTTGGTCAGAATGTTTCCTTCCAAGGTGTGAAACTAGACTCGGTAGCCATGAAGTCCATTATTCACGTTACACAGACTTTACTGTTACTGACCAGTATTTTAAAGTATTTAAAGACTTTTAACCTGATTTTATCTATTTTTAATGTAAAAAAAAAAAAAAATATATATATATATATATATATGTATATATATACTGTAGGCCTACCTACCGTACTTTCTGGTATAAGTCACGTTTATTTCTTTTTTGTCATCATCCTAAGGTCCTGTGACTTATAGTCCAAAGCTACTTTTACACGATACGCACTATAATGAATGTCTGCTATCCAAATGCGCTGCACACCACAACACATGCTTACAAACATTAAACATCATCGAGATGGTAGCGTTTTAAAGTAACCTATTCAGAGTATTTTGCTTTTATAGAGTATACTATGCAACCAGTGTTAATGTTCTGTCCATCATAACAGTATTGTGTTAGCAAACTCTAGCTGCCTACAAACGCAACTCCTCATATGCCCACAAAATTATGTTTCATCGTAGTAAAAATATTAGTTCAAAGTAATAGTCAGTGAGCTGGATAATTAATGCATAGCAGAGTGGGTTTAAGTATCACAAATATACACAAAAAGACAATCGCTAATCTTAATGTATTAATAGAATACAATAGTAATACCAGGGTGGCTACAGGTAATAACAATTAAAATTTAAGACTTTTTAAGACTTTTTAATACCACTTCTAAATGAAATTTAAGACCAAACTTACGATGGAAATACAAATCAAAAGTGAAAATATACAGTAATATTTCCAAGTAAACACACTGTCTGTTCAAAATGAACAGTATGGTAAAATGATAATAACCAATTGAGTTTAAGAACATTGACTAAATGTGTGTAATGCGAAAGGATAACACAACAATCTCATTTCTGTCCTAAATTATATTTATTAGTACAATATTTTCTAAACATTTAGGTCCAATGAACAAATACGTATAAAATAAGTATGTAAATACTGTAAATGAATAAATAAAACGTTCTTCCTTAAAATACTGGGGGCATAAGTATAGACACCTCTATGTTAAATTCATTACATATTGGCAGGTTAACGCCAGACTCTACTACCATTCTAAAACTCAATTTGCCTGTTTTTAATACATTTTTCATTTTAATTTGTCTAATTAACGTGTAGTGCCCTATCCATAGTGGTTATTCACTTGACAAATTAGTAAAGCTTAAATTATATGATACACAAAATATACAAGAGGTTAGTTAATGAATATAGTTATGGCAGACTTACTTTGAAATGCTGAAGTAGGTCCTGGGCAGTTGCATGGCCCATGAACTGTGCTCCATAGAACCTTGACTGGACGTGGTCATTTAACCAATAACGCACATGCAAGTCCATTTGTTTGCTTTTGGTTGTCTGGTTCAGTGTCTCGTCGAACATAATTACAAACGTACCGCATTTTTGAACTTCGGTGATGAGCTCTTTTTTTATATATGGCGCCATTCCAAATTTAGCCACGTATCTGGTCTTGTCTTTTCCACAGGTAAATGACTGTACAAGCCCGGAATCTGGAAACATTGCTTTGAACACTTCTTCAACCCCGTCATTAGACCTGTATGAATTGTGGCTTGTAACAGTCCTCAGCACCCAAATCACCTCTGCTCGGAGTGTTGGCGTAGAGCCACAAATTGCGTGGAGGTCAGCTGGCATTGTTGGCTGTGGATTTCCCATCATAACATCCTGCGTTGTAGCGTTAATATCGTTGTTGCGGTGGAAATGTTGGAACAGAACCTAGCAATGGCGGGCTGCTGGCGTGTCTCTGTGTTTTTTGCTCTGTAAGTGCGATTCCACCGCTCTGAGCCCCATTGTCCCAAGTTTGAAAGTCTTCCGACACATAATGCAGTTCGCTTCATAAATATTTCCAGGCACCGACCTTAACCAAGAATACTCTTCTTTTTCAAGCCATTTGTAATTGAATTTACATTTCCCCATATTTCTAAGTGGCTATGAACCATTGCTATATTACCTGTGGCGAAATTACGAATCCCGCCACGCCAAGACCCGCCCACGAAGCAGCTCGATTGGTTAAGGTTAGGTTAGCCGATTGGTCAGGGGATAGGTCATGTGCAAATGAGATTACGTTACCTTGTAAAAAATATTCGACCCGGCTGGAAGAACGATTGCCTGCATCTTTGCGGTGACGTGACACAAACATATTTAAGACCTATCCAATCTGAATTTAAGACAATTTAATACTTTTTAAGGCCTTATTTTTAGGAAAAGTGATTTAAGACTTTTTAATACATTTTAAGGACCCGCGGCCACCCTGAATACTGTTTTACTCACCTATAGCTGTTTATTTGTTGACAGCATAGAGTTACAAATAAACAAATGTGGCATATTCAGAGGCAGCACTTGTGGGTGCTTCAGCCTCCCCAAGAAAGTCCATAGCACCCCAGCAAATGTTTGTAACAACCAGCAGATTATCATCTGTATGAAATTGTATGAAGAAACATTTTCCCTGACAATAATTATTGTAGCAATCATGTTGTGTGTCCCATTTTTCTGTCTCCTTCTTAGAATAAGAACAAGTAATGCCCTATTTATGAATTAATTACTAATTTGAGTCAAATCTTCAAAGAATCTTCAAAGTCAAGTGGTTTAGCAAAATAGTCTGAATCATTCAGATAACTCATGCACTGTATCGTTTGAGAAATTAAATAAATAGAACAACCAGTTCTATTCAAGCGGAATATTTACTGTCATGATACACAGAGCAGATGAGGAAGTAAATAATTGAAACTTTATTAAGTGCACTCCAACTGCATGTCTCACAACAAATCTCTCTCTCTCAGTAATGTTGGAGTAGCCCCATAATTTAGCAATCTCGGACCCTGCTTTGTAACAACCAGACCCCTTCTACTAAGGTGAGCCTGCAAAGTTAGCAAATAAAGCATAACGCAGTTGTCCCATATACCTTTCTTATGGTGGTTCACTGATGAGGAGACAAAATACAAGAAAAATAAACTGCTTTTGTGAGGGAACGCATAACTTCCATTGTGAAAAAGGCCCAGCAGAGGTTGTACTTCCTTCGCCAGCTGAGGAAGTTCAACCTGCCACCAGTGCTGCTGAAACAGTTCTACTCAGCAGTCATTGAGTCTGTCCTCTGCACTTCAATAACTGTCTGGTTTGGTGCAGCTACGAAATCAGACATCAGAAGACTACAAAGGACAGTTCGGTCTGCTCCTGCTCCCTGCCCCCCCTTCAAGAACTATGCACTTACGGTAGATGGCGCCGAGTATGGCTGCTGCGTTGCGAGCTCCGTTACAACACTGCGGTTTATTGTTTGTTTTGTTTACAGTTCTTTGTTTTTTTGTCTTGGATGTTGTCTGCCTTATTGTTTACGACAGACAAACGCTTTTGGACATTAGTTCTACAATCACACATCGAAAACCGGACTTCAAATTCCTTAATGCCGACCCGCTGTTTACAAACACGCCGGCGGAGCCCTTTGTCTGTGCTGCTCGGCCGCGGAAACGCAGAAGGAAAAGAGGAAAACGAGCCGGCGTTCTCATCAGAGTAAGACGTCGTGCA
This sequence comes from Xyrauchen texanus, assembly GCF_025860055.1. NCBI lineage: Eukaryota > Metazoa > Chordata > Actinopteri > Cypriniformes > Catostomidae > Xyrauchen > Xyrauchen texanus. Next base: position 5,127,711 of record NC_068302.1, on the reverse strand, counting down.
AATCGACCCCCGCTACCCAGTATACTACTGGCAAATGTTCAGTCTCTGGACAACAAACTCTGCGAGCTGAGAGCGCGGATCTCTTTCCAACGAGAGACGAGGGACTGCTGCGTTATGTGCCTTACAGAAACCTGGCTGTCTACGGAGATTCCAGACTCGGCCATCGAAATCACGGGCTTTTCCGTGCACCGAGCGGACAGAGCGAAAGACCTCTCTGGTAAAAGCAGAGGTGGTGGTGTATGTTTTATGATCAACAAATCATGGTGTGATCAGAGGAACGTACATTTCATCAAGTCTTTTTGCTCTCCTGATCTGGAATATCTCATGCTTCTGTGTCGACCATTCTGGCTGCCGAGGGAATTCACAGCGGTTATCATCACAGCTGTGTACATCCCCCGCAAGCCGACACAGACCGGGCACTCAGGGAACTGTATGGGTGTATAAGTGAGCAGGAAACCGCGCACCCTGAGGCTGCGTTCATTGTTGCCGGGGACTTTAACAAAGCCAACTTCAAAGCAATCGCCCCAAAATACCACCAACACATAAAGTTCAACACACGAGGGGACCGGGTTTTGGATCATTGTTACTCTCCCTTCCGGGAAGGCTACAAATCCCTCCCCGCCCCCCATTTGGCAAATCGGACCATTCTTCCGTTCTGCTTCTGCCCGCTTACAGGCAGAAACTGAAACAGGAAGCACCCACCCTCAGAACGATCCAGTGCTGGTCGGACCAATCAGACTCTGTGCTACAAGACTGTTTTGATCACGCGGACTGGGAGATGTTCCGGTCCGCCTCTGATGACGACATCGAGGTTTACGCTGACAGCGTAACGTGTTTCATCAGGAAGTGCGTAGAGGACGTTGTTCCGACCAAAACTATACGGATATACCCCAACCAGAAACCATGGGTTAACGGCGATGTTCGCGCGGCACTCACTGCGCGGACCTCCGCTTTAATTCTCCTAACACGGAGGAGCGTAAACAAGCCAGTTATGCCCTCCGTAACACTATCAGTGCAGCTAAACGCCAGTACAGGCACAAGCTTGAAGGCCAGTTCAACACCACTGACTCTAGAAGTATGTGGCAGGGAATTAACACAATCACGGACTACAAGCGGAATAAAGTCTCCGCCATGAACACCGCTGCATCTCTCCCGGACGAACTTAATACATTTTATGCTCGTTTTGAGGACAGTAACACCGCCCTCGCGGAGAGAGCACTCGCTGCTGACGCTACAGAGGTTGATTCACTCTCCGTCTCTGTTGTGGATGTAACCCGATCATTCCGACGGGTGAACATCCGTAAAGCCGCGGGTCCAGACGGCATTCCGGGCCGCGTCATCAGAGCGTGCGCGAATCAACTGGCTGGTGTTTTTACGGACATTTTCAATCTGTCCCTCTCCCTGTCTGTAGTCCCCACATGCTTCAAAACATCAACCATTGTGCCTGTACCAAAGCAAGCTATAATCACATGCTTAAATGACTGGCGTCCTGTTGCTCTGACCCCCATCATCAGCAAATGCTTCGAGAGGTTAATCAGAGATCACATCTGCTCTGTTCTGCCCCCCTCTTTGGACCCATTGCAGTTTGCCTACCGCATCAACCGCTCCACTGATGATGCCATTGCATCTACAATACACACTGCTCTCTCCCACCTGGAAAAAAGGAACACATATGTGAGAATGCTGTTTGTAGACTACAGCTCAGCATTCAACATCATAGTGCCCTCCAAGCTTGATGAGAAACTCCGGGCTCTGGGCTTAAACAGCTCGCTGTGCAGCTGGATCCTGGATTTCCTGTCAGGCAGACGTCAGGTGGTTAGAATGGGCAGCAACACCTCCTCATCACTGACCCTCAACACTGGAGCCCCGCAGGGCTGTGTTCTCAGCCCACTCCTGTATTCCCTGTACACACATGACTGTGTGGCAACACATAGCTCCAATGCCATCATTAAGTTTGCTGACGATACGACGGTGGTAGGTCTGATCACTGACAATGATGAAAGAGCCTACAGAGAGGAGGTGCACACTCTGACACGCTGGTGTCAGGAGCACAACCTCTCCCTCAACGTCAGTAAAACCAAGGAGCTTGTTGTGGACTTCAGGAAGAAAGATGGAGAACACAGCCCCATCACCATCAATGGAGCACCGGTGGAGAGAGTCAGCAGCTTCAAGTTCCTCGGTGTCCACATTACTGAGGAACTCACATGGTCCGTCCACACTGAGGCCGTTGTGAAGAAGGCTCACCAGCGCCTCTTCTTCCTGAGACGGCTGAGGAAGTTTGGAATGAACCACCACATCCTCACACGGTTCTACACCAGCACTGTAGAGAGCATCCTGACTGGCTGCATCACCGCCTGGTACGGCAATAGCACCGCGCACAACTGCAAAGCCCTGCAAAGGGTGGTGCGAACTGCCAGGAACATCATCGGAGGTGAGCTTCCCTCCCTCCAGGACATATACACCAGGCGGTGTGTGAAAAAAGCTCGGAGGATCATCAGAGACTCCAGTCACCCAAGTCATGGGCTGTTCTCACTGCTACCATCAGGCAGGCGGTATCGCAGCATCAGGACCCGCACCAGCCGACTACATGATAGCTTTTTCCCCAAGCAATCAGACTGTTGAACTCTTGATCTATCAGGATCAATAATTAGCACTGCACTTTATTAATCTATAATCTCACACTGGACTGTCAACATATTCTCCTCAATACAACTGCTATATATATATATACACATATATATTTCATATACTCCCACTTATTGTATTGTATTGTATATTCTGTTCTATATTCTGCATTGTATATAATTATTGTGTTGTGTAAGTATGTGTACATCTGATTTGTAAATTGTTTTGTGTAAGTATGTGTACATTTGATATGTAAATTGTGTTGTGTAAGTATGTTGTTTATTGTAATTGGTATATGTCTCGTCACTGTCATGACTGCTATGTTGCTCGGAACTGCACACAAGAATTTCACCTACTGTTGCACTTGTGTACATGGTAGTGTGACAATAAAGTGATTTGATTTGATTTGATTTGACTTCCAGAGTGAGGAAAAAGGCTGGTAAAATCACTCTGGACCCCACTCACCCAGCCCACTACCTTTTTGAACTGTTGCCTTCTGGCCGGCGCTTCAGAGCACTGAGCACCAGAACCGTCAGACACAGGAACAGTTTTTTCCCTCAGGCCATCCATCTAATGAACAATTAAATTGCCCCATTGAGCAATAATTATGTGCAATACACAGTTTAATTTAAATTTAAATTTATATTATTCAACTTATCCACTTCTGCCAGTACTTACATTGCTCTGTACATAATATACAGGTTTTTGTTCTTTATATAACAGATTGTATTAGATTTGCACTACGTGTGTGTATGTGGGTATGTATGAAGGTGAGTGTATGTACGTATATGTATAATTATTTATTTTGTGTTCTTTTTTGTTTTTAATTACCTTTGTCTTGCTGCTGTTTTTGGTATTGTTTGTATTGTTGTTGACTGGAAGCTCCTGTCACCTAGACAAATTCCTTGTATGTGTAAGCATACTTGGCAATAAAGCTGATTCTGATTCTGTTCTTCTGATTCTGAATTTGCCACCTATCCACTAATCTTCAACATGTCTTACCCTCAACAATCCTATTGGAGTGAGCAATTTGGGGAGTTAACTACGATACAAATGACCTGTTTTTTAAGAGAAGTCACGGACAATTTTGCGACATGTAGGTCTCCATGCATGTCTCCCTGATCATACGGTGATGCAATAATTTGAATCATAACCTGCAAGTGCATACTTCATTTGACAGCGATGAATAATGTCTTTATTAAAGCTAGAGCATGCAATTTATACTGGAAGCATTTTTTATTATACTGGTTGAAAGTCTCTTTGCATCTTGACAGAAATCAATAAATCAAGTGCTCTGAAAAAAATAAAAAAAATCCATTATCTGTTGCAGTCACAGGCCTGTAAATTAATTTGGGCCAAATGCAATGATTGGATGGCCTACCTGCCTGTCTATCTACGTACCTGCCTTCCTCCGCGCACTCTGCCTGTGCACTCGTGAGTTGGGGCAGGACTATCGGACTGTTTGAACAACTGCAGGCATGGGGTGTATTCAGAAAGCTGTTTTAAAAACAACGTTTATTTTTGCAATTCCGTTCAGTGGTGCTAATGCCAGCTTTAAGTTCAATACGTGCATGTGCAGCTTTTGAACAACTCCAAGGTAAAGCCATTTCTCCAACCAAAAAGTTATCAGAAAGTATTGCAATTGCATGTTTGTTTCCATGTACATTAGAGTACTATGTAAATACCACATCGAGCCGTTGGTTTATTGTCCCCACTTTCCTTCCTGTTTGTTTATATGAAGGGGTGGTTACAGCAATGCCTTTTACTGCCCTGTTGGCTAATGGGTATTGCACTTCAGTGCTATGGTGTTATACTACATGGCTCCCATAGAAAGGGAATGTCATGGTTACTCTCATAACCTTTGTTGCCTAAAAGGAGGGAATGCTGATTTTTCACTATTATGGGATGAGAGAAACACTCTCCTTCAATCAATAAATGGTGTGATGCTGGGCTCCAACTTATATGCCCACTATAACATCTGTAAATGTAGAGGGCCAAATGTCACCAGCCAATCAAGTTGGCATGAAGGGTATAGGGTTTCAAAGTCAACGCCCACTGGGTGGTGCTCCCATAGCATCAGATTCTGATGCAGAATCTCTTTCCTTCCTTTCAGGGAACCAATATTATGAGAGTAACCAAGGCGTTTTCCATGATATGATCCCTTTTAATATACCTCAGGTCCTGGAACAATGGAATTGGTTATTAAAGGCCTTGTACACATGCAGTCTTCCTGCATTCATCTCTGTCCAGCTGAATCACCTCAGGCCAGTTATTTCTCAAAGCTGGTCAACAGCACCTTCCTCTATAGAGTATCTTTCCTGTGTTAGTGAGAATGCTTAGCAATTTACATGCCTGGAGACTCCAATGAGATGTCATTCCATTACAACAGTTAGCAAAATACATATAAGCTGTGTTCTGAAACTGCTGCCTAACCAGACGGTAGTTTTAGGCATCGTACAGGTAAAATTATTCTGCCTTCTACAATATCTTGTTTTGGCCAAATTATATGGCAGCATCTCATGTTGTTATGGCGCCCAGCACTGCCAACTCCACGCACTCTCGCTCTCTCTCCCCTGAATACTAAGTGCCTCTTGCTTCAGTACGGCAGTGATCATTAAGCATTGATTGCTTCCCAGCTGTCCCGCATTAAGCTCTCGCCTGAGACTATATCTGCCCCATTAACTCAGCGTTCAGTGCGAAGTATTGTTTCACCCCATGATGCATGTCTGAGCGTTCTCTAAGTTACTCTATTGTTCCGATCCCAGCCTGTTACTAACCTCTCTGTCTGCCTGCAGCCTGCCTAACGACCCGTGCCTGTTACTGGACTCTGATATCTCGCCGCCTGCCCCGAACCAAGCCTGTCTCACGCCTCTTTGTCGTCTGCTGCCGATCTCGGCTCGAGCCGGACCTGCTCACCTGAGTTGAACCCCTCCCCGGGCATCAGACTGGACCTTTGCCTTGTGTTGCTCTTTGTTGAGAACCTTTACGTTTCCTTGAAGTCTGCCCATTAAAATTATTGTTGCAAATGGATCTGCCCGACATGTCTGATTCATTACAGAATACTTCGCCGAACGAGGACCCAGCGACAATAACTGTTCTGTCGGCTGCTGTCACCAACCAAGCCTCTCAGCTGGCCGCCCATCATCACCAGCTTTCCCGCCTGACCACGCTCACGGAGGAACTGGTCTCAGCGGTACGAGCCCTGCAGAAATCCATCGCGGCACCCACGACCGCTCCAACACTCACCGCACCGCCTCTCCCGCTGGACCAGCCGCACACTGCGAGCTCCAACCCACACCTCGCGCGCCCAGAGAGGTATGAGGGTGACCCAGGTAAATGCAGGGGCTTTATTCTTCAATGCTCTTTGTATCTCGCCCAGCAGACAGCCCTGCACGCCACTGATGTCAGCAAAATCGCCTTCGTGTGCACGCTGCTCACCGGTCGCGCGTTGGAGTGGATCACCGCGGTCTGGAAACCAGATGGCTCCGCCTTCTCTTCCTACGGAGAATTTCTGGAGCGTTTCCAAGCTGTGTTCGAGCATGCCAAGGAGGGGAAAGGAGCCGAGGATCTTCTCTTGGAACTCTCACAGGGGAGATCACCCGCCTCAGAGTACGCCCTCAAATTTCGAACGCTGGCAGCCCAAACCAATTGGACAGAGAATGCTCTCAAGGTGGTTTTCCGAAGGGGTCTCCGACATGATTTACAAGCGGAGCTGGCCTGTCGCAACGAGGGAAAGGATTTGGATCAGTTTGTTCATCTCACCATCCAGCTGGACAACCTGATGCGCTCACGATGCCCCAGTCTCCGCCCAACGAGCGCTATGCGCGTCAGTCCCGCACCACGTGCTTCTAACTCGTCTGCTGAGGTCTACGAGCCGATGCAAATCAACGCCTCACACATCTCCGAGGAGGAGAGGGAGCGTCGCCGATCTCTGAACCTGTGTCTGTACTGCGGGGGTTCCGGTCACTTCCATCTGCACTGCCCTCTACGACCTGCATACAAGGACAGAACCACGGTGAGTCTGACCCTCGACTGTTTAAATCCTCTCACCTGTGTATCAGTGCCTCTTGAATTCACTATTAAGGGGCAAGCTGTAAATACCATCGCCCTAGTTGACTCCGGGGCAGCCGGCAATTTCATGTCCAAAGTTTTTGCCCAGGTTCACGAGATAACCCTCATTTCATGCACACCTCCGCTGTCAGTAGAGGCTGTCGACGGACGTCCACTCGGCACAGGACGCATCACGCACATGACCCAGGCGCTTCGCATGCGGACCGGCCAACTCCATCATGAGGAGGTCCAGTTCTACGTTCTCCAAGCTCCTCACACCCCGGTCATCCTGGGCTTACCCTGGCTAAGGAAGCACAACCCCCCAGTTGGAGTGGACTACCGGGCAGATAGTCAGCTGGGGAGAGAGGTGTTTCTCAAAGTGTCTGTCTGTCGTCAAACCCTTAAAGGTCCAAGGCATTGCCGAGTCCTGAGACGACGCCGTGCTATCTCGCCTACCTGCCGTATACCACGATCTAGTCGAGGTCTTCAGCAAGGTCAAAGCCACCAAGCTACCGCCCCACCGGGAATACGACTGCGCCATAGACCTCGTACCCAACAACACACCACCCAGAGGCCGCATCTTCTCACTGTCCCAACCTGAGACCGAGGCCATGCGAAAATACGTGGAGGAGGAGCTCGCAAAGGGGTTCATCCGTCCCTCCATGTCCCCTCTGTCAGCAGGGTTCTTCTTCGTCAAGAAGAAAGATGGGGGACTGCGACCCTGCATCGACTACAGAGCACTGAACGAATGTACCGTTAAGTTCCGTTACCCACTGCCGCTGGTACCGGCCGCTCTGGAGCTGCTTCGCATGGCCAAATACTACACCAAGCTGGACCTGCGCTCCGCCTATAACCTGGTCCGGATCCGAGAGGGGGACGAATGGAAGACTGCCTTCTCCACGAGCACTGGGCACTATGAATATCTCGTCATGCCGTTCGGCCTTTCTAACAGCCCTGCCGTCTTCCAATCCTTCGTCAACGACGTCCTCCGTGATCTGCTCCACCGAAGTGTAATCGTCTACATAGACGACATTCTGATTTATTCCGACACCCTCGAAGCCCACATCCAGCATGTCCGCGCTGTACTCCAAAGACTCCTTCGGTTCCAACTCTACGCCAAGATAGAGAAGTGTGACTTTCACCAGACATCTACAACCTTTCTGGGGTACGTCATCTGCCCGGAGGGCATGGCCATGGATGAGAATAAGGTGAGAGCAGTCGTAGACTGGCCCCAACCCTCTACCCTGAAGGGGTTTCGCCAATTTCTATCGCCGCATCATCAGAGGCTTCAGCTCCGTAGCAGCCCCGTTAACAGCCCTGGTTCAGAAGGGCACGAGAGGGCTACCCTGGAACGAGGCTGCCTCCCGGGCTTTTAAGCAACTCAAGAACAGCTTCACTTCTGCTCCCATCTTGCACCATCCTAACCCTGAGCTACCCTTCGTGGTGGAGGTGGACGCTTCGAACACCGGGCTGGGAGCGGTCCTCTCTCAACGTCAGGGCGACCCCCCCAAGCTGTATCCCTGCGCTTTCTACTCCAGGAAGTTGAGTTCAGCAGAGGGGAACTATGACGTCGGAGACCGCGAGTTGTTAGCAATGAAGTCAGCATTCAAGGAGTGGCGCCACTGGCTCGAGGGAGCGACTCACCCATTCTTCGTGTACACAGACCACAAGAATCTGGAGTACCTGCGTACGGCCAAGAGACTGAACGCACGTCAAGCCCGGTGGACTCTCTTCTTCTCCCGGTTCCACTTCACAGTGAGCTACCGTCCCGGCTCGAAGAACACCAAGGCTGATTCTCTGTCTCGACTGTTCGACTCCGAAACGGAGGTCCCAACTCCAGAACCGATTATCAACCCAGCTCTCGTCCTCGGACCAGTTCAATGGGACCTCGAGACTGAGTGCACCCAGGCCAACGCTGACCTCGAGATCCCCTCGGACTGCCCCACTGGGAGGATCTTTGTACCAGAAACCCTCCGCGACAAGGTGATAAACCACGTGCACGCCCTTCCCTGTTCCGGGCACCCCGAATCACTGCCACGCACCCAGCTCCTTCAGAACCGGTACTGGTGGCCCACGCTCCCCCGAGACACGAGCCAATTCATTCGCCTCTGTAGGGTCTGTAACACCCAGAAATCCTCTCGCCTGCTACCCGCGGGTCTCCTTCAACCCCTGCCTGTTCCCCAACGGCCTTGGTCCCACATCGCGGTGGACTTCATCACGGATCTGCCTCCCTCCGAGGGCTACACGACCATTCTGACCGTCATCGACCGCTTCTCCAAGGCATGTCGGCTCATCCCGCTCCCCAGGCTCCCCACCGCTCTGCAGACGGCGGAACATCTGTGTAACTATGTCTTTCGGTTCTACGGGCTACCAGAGGACATTGTGTCTGACAGGGGACCCCAGTTCACTTCCCGCGTCTGGAATGCCTTCTGTGGGAGACTACAGATCAACGTGAGTCTCACATCGGGTACCACCCCAGGCCAACGGACAAGTGGACGCCTCAACCAGGAGATTTCCCGCTTCCTTCGCTCCTACTGCCATCGCCAGCAGGGGGATTGGCACCGCTTCCTGATGTGGGCCGAATATGCCCAGAACTCCATCCGCAAGCACTCTACCGGGATGACCCCTTTCCAATGCATCCTCGGGTTCCAGCCCCCACTGTTCCCCTGGTCAGGTGAGCCCACCAGCGTCCCTGCCGTGGATGATTGGCTCCGGCGGAGTGAGAGGACCTGGAACTTGGCCCACACTCACCTCCAGCATGCTATAAGACGCGGCAAGGACAGGGCAGACAGGCATCGCCGGGCAGGACCTGTTTACCAACCCGGCCAATGGGTGTGGCTATCCACACGAGACCTACGCCTCAGGCTGCCCTGCAAGAAACTAAGTCCGAGATTCTTGGGCCCATTCAAGATCGTCCGTGAAATCACCCCTGTGTCGTTTCGTCTTGACTTGCCCAGACACCTGCGCGTCTCACCCACGTTCCACGTCTCCCTGCTCAAACCAGCCTCCGCCCAATCTGTAGAGCGCACAGGGGACTCAGAGGAGACGGCCACCCAACCAATCCTGTTAGAGGGCGAGGAGACCTACCAGGTGCATTGTCTGCTGGACTCTAGACGTCGTGGCGGGCATCTCCAATACCTCGTTGATTGGGAGGGCTTTGGGCCAGAGGAACGTTCCTGGGTCAACGCCAATGACATACTAGACCCGTCCCTTACTCAAGACTTCCATCGCAATCACCCTGATAGACCGGCCCCTCGACCTCGCGGCAGACCTCGCCGTCATCAGTTCTCTCAGCCAGGAGACGCTCGCAGGAGGGGGCTCTGTTACGGCGCCCAGCACTGCCAACTCCACGCACTCTCGCTCTCTCTCCCTGAATACTAAGTGCCTCTTGCTTCAGTACGGCAGTGATCATTAAGCATTGATTGCTTCCCAGCTGTCCCGCATTAAGCTCTCGCCCTGAGACTATATCTGCCCCATTAACTCAGCGTTCAGTGCGAAGTATTGTTTCACCCCATGTTGCATGTCTGAGCGTTCTCTAAGTTACTCTATTGTTCGATCCCAGCCTGTTACTAACCTCTCTGTCTGCCTGCAGCCTGCCTAACGACCCGTGCCTGTTACTGGACTCTGATATCTCGCCGCCTGCCCCGAACCAAGCCTGTCTCACGCCTCTTTGTCGTCTGCTGCCGATCTCGGCTCGAGCCGGACCTGCTCACCTGAGTTGAACCCCTCCCCGGGCATCAGACTGGACCTTTGCCTTGTGTTGCTCTTTGTTGAGAACCTTTACGTTTCCTTGAAGTCTGCCCATTAAAATTATTGTTGCAAATGGATCTGCCCGACATGTCTGATTCATTACACATGTATTCTTCCCAGAAATGGCAATCCCAGAGTGTATTTACAGATCCTTTGTGACAAAAATGATCTAAGGTTGTGGATGTAAATCGATGAAATGTTGACTATAAATATATTTATTTCATTCAATCCTAATTGAGAAATACCATTTTATCTAAATAGTTGAAAATCTAGTTAAAATGGACCATCATTTGGGTATGTTTTTTTTGTAAGTAGTTTACTTAATGCCCCCAAGCTAGCTGTTTTCTATGTAGGCATAGATACAGACGGCCAAGAGGCCCCACTCTGTTGAGAAATAGCCAATAGATTAGGCTATTAAAAAAATATTGGAGGTAAGCATAAACCCTAGTAGCCCTGCCATGAACTGTACATTTGCATTTAATCAATCATGTATTTGAGTTGGTTATCATCAAAAGTAGTCATACATAAAATTCATAGAACAAAAACTGTCTAAAGGCCTTCGTACACTGTGTATTTCAACTATAAGTTTGATGCTCAAAATAAGGATAAAGTTGTAAAAAATTAGCCTCCTACAATACTTTTTCTATGTTTAGGCACATTTTCAATATTTGTTTGGCTATTTTGAAACACTTTGTTCATAAGACTATATGGGAATAGATAATATACTGTACAACAGAAGCAGTTCGAGGCTCGTCATGTGTTGAACATCTTTTGCACGATCATGTACTCCTAAAAAATATTATGTTAACAATGGACATTCCATCAGTATTATTATTGGAAAGTTTACTCATGATAGGATTTTTTCATAGCTCTATGTTTCATAATTAAGGAGTGAATTCCCATATTGCTTTAGCATGATTTAATTTGTACTCCTGTCACTAATACTGGCACTGTAGCATTCCAATTGTAAAACAGTTATCAAATATTGAATCTGAACTCTTAGGCCTTTCAAATGATATATAGTATGTCACCATTTCATACTTTTTTGAACGATACATTATACAGTAAATGTAAAAGTCCATAACTTTCTAAAAGTGTATAAAGCATTCAAAAGCACTTTAAGTAGGCAATATCTTTCCATGAAATTATATAATTAACCTGAAAATGCAAAAGAAATTCCTAAGTAAACATAAAAATGCAAGCTACAGAAGTCAAAACATCAATGTAAAATGCAAAAAAATCTACAAACATTAGAAAGTTGCTAAATAGTACAAAAGTTAAATTTTTCTTTAAGGAGGACATTGTAATTCAGAATAAGTGGACTGCTTCTCCTGAGAATAAGGATGACCTGTTCTGCCCAGAGAGACTTCGTCCCAGCCATATGCTGTGAAATTTATATTCTTGCTGAATAGTATCTTTCTGCGAGCATTTAAATCATGTGTGCAATGTGAAATATACCAGTATTCTCTTTCATACAGTATAACACCAGATTCCAGATTTCATCACCAAATAAAAAGCATCTTTAGTTATTGCCAGATGTCATGCTATTAACACTCTTTTGGCTTTTAATGATAGCATGACACATTTAAATGTCTCTTGAAGCCTGTCGTTGAGCAGTGAATATCAAAACATCATGTGACATCTAAAAGGCTGCTGCTCTCCGTCTTATATATTATAATTTTTATATGTTTAGAAAAACAAAATGCCCTGAAAATCGAATCCAGTTATTGTATGTTTTACAATGTAGTACAAAAACAAAAAAATGTAGGACAATGTAGTACATTAAAAATAGGATAGAATATATATGCCTGGTTATAGTGCATAAAAATGCATAAACTCTTTTTAGAATTTGTTTAATATTTACACCATCATCAAATAAAAACTGAACTAGCATGAACAATGAACAATTGTATTTTCATAATCAATATTAACCAAGATTATTAAGTGCTGTAAAAAAAAAATATTGTTCTTTGTTAATTCATGATACCTAATGCATTTAGAAATATATTTTTAACAGTATATAATGTTTATAATTAATTTTGAATGAATATATTTAATTGCAAACCATGTAATAGCAGATGTTTTTGTTTAGTTCACCTCATCACATGTTGTGGATACATTCCTTTCAAGAAATCACTTTCCTGCTGACTGAATGTTAAACCCAGATGCCTTTTTATTGTGAGATCATAGGATGCACTGGTGTCCGTTATACATTGGATGCTGATTATATACATTATGCAGTATGCATCGTCATGCCTGAGAGCCAGCAGGTAGATCACATGACTGCCATTATTCACAAGTGTCTGTGCATTTTCTCATCAGTGAATTGTGAATTCAAGAATCTAACACATTTTTCACCTTTGCATTTTTGTTACCCTGATAATAAATGTCAACATGAAATAAAAAATGATGCAGGCTATTGCCAAATTAATATTTAAGCAGTTTTATTTGTTTCTGCTTTTTCCCAGTAAACATTATTGTAATAAAAGTATTTGCAAAAATAGGAAATAATGACAGATTTGAAAAATAAGTGTTACAATTGGGATACTAGGAGATGCTCTCAAGGGTGAACTTGACCTTCAGCCTCCTCAAAAATGTGTGGTGGCAGTGTTTCAGGAGGTAGTCCTCCACAATCCATTGCAAACTCACAAGTCTGGCATAATTCCATTCTCCATTCCCACTTTTAACAATCCAATCAATTCCTGTCCTACTTTTATTTTTTGCTGAATATCTTGTTTCACTTGGAAATATGTCACATTACGTAAGAAAATGGGTTACGAATTCTTTTCATGTTGACTTTAAAGAAATAGATTTACAAAAAAACAAACAAAAAACATTGACTGATACCTGCCCATTTGGCAGGAAAAGGAGAATTTCTATGGTTGCATAGAAGAGTCTTTGTAAATTGGTCTGTTGTCTGTCTTCTCTAGGAGTGACAATGAAGCTGATGGATGAGGTGGCAGGAATCGTCGCTGCTCGTCATTGCAAGACCAACATTGTGACGGCATCAGTGGATGCCATCAACTTCCATCGTAAAATCAAGAAAGGTAATTAAGGATATTCATTATTGAATACTTTATAATATGTAACAGGTTATTCTGGCTGGGAGTCTATGACAGCTCTATGAACCATTTTGAGGAAAACAAGGTGTTACCATCAACAGAACTGCCCACTCACTGGAAGTTTTTTTGTTTTTGCCACCATTTGGAGTAAATTCTGAATTTGTTGCTGCCAGCAGTTATGTAACTGCTGATCACCTGGGATTTGCACACACAATAATCTCGAGAATTTACTCCAGTGAGCGGCAGATCTGTGAAAGGAAATGCCTTGTTGATGAAAGAGGTGACATAGAATTGCCAGACTGGTTCGAACTGACAAATTCTACGGTAACTCAGATAATCGCTCTGTACAATTGTGGTGAGAAGAATATAATCTCAGAATGCTTATCTGAGATGCGGGTTGGTGCTCTTAGGGGGACTTACACAATATTAGACAGCTTATTTTAATGTTGTGGCTAATCAGTGTGTGTGTGTGTGTGTGTATATATATATATTAGGGATGTAACTGTTCTCCGTAAAAAAACAAACCATATGGTTTGCCACCCACTGTTCAGCATTTGCACCGCAGTTCATCTTGAGTCTAACGAGGCATCTGGAGCATGTGGTTTGTTAAAGAACAGCTTCAAATAGACAGCCACGGTTACAACCTCTGCTAATGCACCTGAATGGCTCCATACATGAATACGCTCTGCCTGTGTCTCACGTGGGTCAAATTTCTACAGAGAGAAGCTGTCCAAGGAACTTTTAATAAGTTAAATTGGTTAATGACATCACAGCGCTGCATGCATTGGTGTGTAGTCAAAAATAGCAAGTGGAGAAGATAAAGATCTTCTTTCGGCATGCAGGTGAGCCTGAAACAGCAAACACTCCCTTCTATTTTAGAGCAGTTAATAGATATGCAGAAATCCTATTTATGTCAATGTAGTAATCATAATAATGCAGTTATTAAGTTCAAATGTTGATTTAGTAATTAGAGAAAAAGGTTTGTTCCCCTTCTGTCACTCAGTCGACGTTGTGTCGAATGAAGTGACACAACGGGTCTTCCTGGGACGCCAAACATACCTCTGAACCTGAGAAAAGGCCAATGTCAAGTTGGCAGACAGAATTTGCATGCCCCGCCCCGGACATACGGTATAAAGGGAAACGGGGCAGCGAGTGCCAGTCAGAATTTTTCTTTGGAGCCGAACGGTTGTGCAACAGCAAGCTGAAGTTCACCACTGTTTCACTCACCTCTGTCAGCGAGAAGCATTGCTGTTGGATCTAAGGCGCGTTTCCAGCTGGCGTTCTCTCTCTCTGCACGCTGTGCAGTCTATGCCCCTGGGTGCTTCGACGGCGCTTTTCACTGTTAAAAGAGTGTTCTCCTCCTAAAAGAGTTTTGTACTTCCACGTCTCCATTCTGCCTCGACACCGACCCTTCTTACGGTTCACGTTCGACGCTAAGGGAAGTGGGCAACTACCTCGAGGCTCATCCTGGCTCACTCTTGAGAGTTACTGTGCGCTCACAGGGACCAGGTGCTCAGGCACCTCAGCTGTCTAGGGCTTCAGGCCAACTGGGAATAGAGCAAGCTCGTCCCGGTTCAGAGCATCCCTTTTCTTGCCATGGAGTTAGACTCAATGACAGTGCATCTCACCAACGAGCACGCTCAGTCAGTGCTCAGGTGACTTGCTCTCTTCGAGCCCGGCTCAGCGGTTCTCTTACGAGAGGTTCTCTCGTATTGCGTAAGCTAGCTTACGCTACGGGAAAGATTAATCTATTCTGAGATATTGAAGCCAAAAAATTATCCTTAATTTTGTATCATTTGTCAACGCAGTGCAGCAACTGCAGACCTTGAGCGGGCTAGCTAGCGAGCTCATTGGTTGCTCTGCGGCAACTGCTGCAGCCTATAGACGAACTTGCTCTTCGCATCTCTGAAACTGCAAGAAGCCGCGTCGCCGTTCGAGGGGCATCAAGCAAGCTTGGACAGCGCTCGAAGAAGCCGGCCGCCGCCACCTTCAGCCATCCTGCGAGCTACGCCATCCGGCAACGTATCCTTTTTAAAGCAAACTAGTTCCACAGTGAACTTCACAAAAGAGCACGAGCGTCTTTTTAAAGATGCCTCGCACCTGCGGTTCATGCCGCACCCCTCTCAGCGCCGGAGACCGCCACATCATCTGCGCTCTCTGCCTGGGACTGGGGCATGCAGAGCTCGCCTTCGCTGACGGCGGATGCGACCTCTGCGAGGAGCTTCCGATGTCGACCCTGCGGGCTCGACTCGAGCGCTCAGGACCGACCGCCGCGCCGCCTTCTGTTTCGCCGCGCCGGAAGAAGTGCCGCTCCCAAAGGCTGCCGGAACCGGGTTTAGAAGCGACTGTCTCACCGGAGCCTCTCCCTCGAGCATCGCGTTCACCCTCCCCGCCCCCCCGGGACGCGCAGTTGCCGCCGAGCGGCCGCACTGCTGCCACCTCGGAGAGCGAGGCGGAGGACAAGGGCTGCTGTTCCATCATGGCTTCGGACAGCGAGGAGTGGTCACAAGCCTCCTCATCGGCCCAGGAAACCTGCAGGACCCGCGCCGGAGTCGAAGGGGAACTGATACGCCTCCTCACACAGGCCGTTGACCGCCTCGGGCTCGAGTGGTCACCGCCCCCTGAGCAGGCTCCCAACAGACTCAACGGCTGCTTTCTTCAAAGCCCCCTTCCTGCCGGAAACTCCACGCCGAGCTCTCTAAATCGTGGAACTACTGCTGCAGCCTATAGACGAACTTGCGTGAACTCGCGCCCAATGAGAGGCGCCCGCGTGCTCACTGTCCCAAAGCCCGCCAGAATGGCCGTGGCTAGGGTGCATATAAGCGCAGTTCGTAGGCTGGAACCCTGGTTTTCATTGAATGAAGCGAAAATCGCTCGTGGCGCGAGCACGGCCAGCTACGCAATACTCATTCCCTCATCTAGAGAGAACCGAGGTTACGTAGGTAACCGAGACGTTCTCTTGCACCGCTCGGGTTGATGCATATGAGACCGGGCACTGGCTACAGACTCGAGTCCCGAGATGGGCATGGCACCACGGCACATACTGTGTGACAATTACCCCTTCTTGCCATCAGACTTTCAACCCTTGGACATCCTCTGCTTTCTGGCGGACCGGAGTCCCCATGCAGTAGGTGTCCAGATGTGTCGTGGTGACCACAGATGCCTCTCGACATGGTTGGGGTGCCGTGTGCAACAGGCACGCTGCCGCTGGCCCATGGACAGGACCCTGGCAGCATTGGCACGTCAACTGCCTAGAGTTGTTGGCTGTATCTCTTGCCCTACAAAGGTTTCTCCCACTAATCCGAGCCTTCTTGCACCGGTACTGTGCAAGATCAGGGAGGACGAGGAACAAGTCATCCTGGTGGCCCCTTACTGGCCCACCCGGGCCTGGTTCTCAGATCTTACACTCCTCGCGACAGCACCTCCCTGGAAAATTCCCCTGAGGATAGACATTCTTTCTCAGGGACGGGGCACCCTCTGGCACCCATGCCCAGACCTCTGGAACCTCCACGTCTGGCCCTTGGATGAGATGCGGACGATCTAGTGGATCTAGAAGACCCTAGAAGTCTAGAAGATAGAGTATCAGGTTCCTGAAAGACACCCGGAGACTGAACTCTCCCCGGCCTAGCCTATTCCCCTCCTGGGATCTCTCAGTGGTCTTCTCGGGCCTTCAGAGACCCCCCTTCGAGCCACTTGATTCAGTTGAGCTCAAGGCCCTCTCCCTGAAGATGGCTCTCCTGATTGCGTTAGCCTCCTTCAAGAGGGTTGGGGACCTGCAAGCGTTCTCTGTCAGCGACACCTGCCTTGAGTTCGGTCTGGCACATTTTCACGTTATCCTGAGGCCGCGACCGGGCTACATGCCCAAGGTTCCTACGACCCCCTTCAGGGACCAGGTCGTGAACCTGCAAGCGCTGTCCCTGGATGAGGCAGACTCAGCCCTTTCATTGCTGTGTCCGGTATCGCTTATCTATTTGGACCACACTCAGAGCTTTAGATGTTCTGAGCAGCTCTTTGTCTGCTTCGGTGGAACGGCAGAAAGGGAACGCCATCTCCAAACAGAGGTTAGCTCACTGGGTCGTTGATGCTATTTCCTTAGCTTATCACACCCAGGCCGTGCCCACCCCTTGCGGGTTCAAGCACACTCTACGAGAAGTGTGGCATCCTCGTGGGCACTGGTCCAATGCACCTCCTTAGCAGATATCTGCAGAGCAGCGGGCTGGGAAACACCCAATACCTTTGCCAGATTTGACAATCTCAGGGTTGAGTTGGTTTCGTCCCGTGTTTGGCAGGTCCGAGTCAGTAGAACTCGATAATACGGCACAACCGACTGGGTGTTCCGCTTACACACAGCACCCTTCACCAAGTTGATCCAGTGCGCCTTCTATCCCAGGTTAGCCACTAAGCGTCGCTCCCTGGATGTTCTTCTCCCTAGCCTTCTGGCCTGCGAATTCAGCAGAGCAATTCGTATCCAGACACACTACGAGTCACAGGTGCTCTGTACTGGGGTCGGGCTCCACGGGCTTAGTTCCCTTTTCAGGCAAAGTCCCACAGTACGGTCCCCCTGTCGGCGGACCCGCATACATATTCATTCGATCATCTAATTAGCCAATCGTGTGTCAGCAGTGCAATTCATAAAATTATGCAGTTAAAGTTCACAACAGCCATCAGAATGGGAAAAAAAATTCTGGTGGATTCTCCAAGACCCAGATTTCTAATCTCAAACTATGTAAATCCATTCTTAAAAATATTGAATTAGGTAAATACAATGAAGATGCAAGAAAGCGTCTCGGTTACTAACGCAACCTCCGTTCTCTGATGGAGGGAACGAGATATTGTGTCGATGAGTTGACACTAGGGGTCGCTCCTGAGGAGCCCAGACATCTCTGATCCTGAGAAAAGGCCAATGGAAATTGCCGTGTGGAATTTGCATGCCACTCCCCTGGACATACGGGTATAAAAGGAGTGATGCTGCAAACACACATCAGGTATTGCACTGAGGAGCCGAGCCAAAGACCCGGCCATTTCAGCAGTTGGTTCAGTGTTGTGGTAGTAGGTACACAACGTCTCGTTCCCTCCATCAGGGAATGGAGGTTACATCAGTAACCGAAACGTTCCTTATCTGTCACTCACTCGACGTTGTGTCGATGAGTTGATACTAGGGGTCCCAATGGAAAACACCACAAGAGCTGAACAGAGTTACTCGGACTGGCGGTGCGAGACAAGCAGACCTCTGTGTACCTCGTAGCCAGCGCAGCAAGCCGTCGCATAACTACCCCCAACACACTGGCAGGCATGAAGCGGTCCCCTGCACCTAGAGGAACGGCTAACTACTCAGGATTATAAGGACTGGCTGGCCCAGTCGTGGCCTTCTCTCTATTGTTCTCCCCAAAAAGAACGAAATCGTTCAGCTGGGGGCCAAATATATGTTCCAAGCTGAGGAGGACACCGTGGAGACCGCACCGGGGGGGGGGGAATACAACACACGGTCTTTACCAGTTAGGAGCGGAAGCACATCGTGCGAAGCGGCATTGTGGTAGATCCTACCCTAGGGGGGAGGAGTTACTACAAACACGGCGACCGAGGACAGAGGGCCCTCTGCCCAAGGAGGACGCAGTTTACCGGCAGGGAAACCATTTTCTTCATCCGTGTGCCTGCAGAAGTGAAGAAAGAAGAATCCCCGGGACGGGTTACGAGCCGTTCACCGCGTCTCTGAGTGATAAACTAACAGTTGCCTTCTCTCCCACGATCGCGAAAACAGCTTCAGCACCACCACTTTATTCTCTCTCTCTATGTCGTACTAACCACACACACACACACACACACACACACACACACACACACACACGCCGCGCGACCCCTCACAAACATTTGGCTAGTAGATAACTTTGTGATAAAGCTCAACTTTGTCACCAAGTTATCGTGCAAGCGGAGACACGCTGTAAAAGGGCAGACGCCATTAACCGGCTTCTCTCCGCCCACATTCGCGGCCATACTCTCTGGCCGGAAATCTCATGTGACGTACTCTCCACGAGAGTCACGTCTGCCATTTTGTGCACGTCACTCCTCACACACACACACCATCCTCTCATGTGTTATAGACTTATTTTGGTTACCATATCTAATCACGTCACTGTTTAGTTTGTAGTTGAAGGTCAGAAGTTTATTGACTGCATTGTATTAATTTTTCATTGATATTACTGCATCAATAAATTTGTTATATTTCAAATAGAAGTGTTTTGGTTTGTTTTTCATACACATGTGTCAAAGGCTGGCAGGGGATGCCAGTGCTCGAATTCAAACCTTTGTTGTTTCCTTTTGAATCTTGAATCCCCTAAGAGAACAATCTAATATTGTCTGGTTATTAGTCCCTGATTCCAGGGTGGTGCCCCGTCGACATTAACCCTAATTAATATTCTATTGATTTTGATAATTGACAAGTATCTTTGATGATTGTTGAATTTGAATGATCAATAAGCTAGTGTTAAGTCTGAGAATTAAGTTCTATCACCCCCGTGATAGAATGGGCTCGTAGGCCAGCAGGGGGCGGCACGTGCAAGCTCTGCGTGCGATCCAAGTAGATGCTAAGAGCATGCACCGGACATAGCAATGTCATGGCTGGGTCTGCCTCCTCCTGGGGCAGTGCTTGCAGGTTCACCACCTGATCCCTGAAAGGGGTCGTGGGAACCTTTGGCATGTTGGCCGGTCGGGGTCTCAGGATGACGTGAGAGTAAGCTGGACCGAACTCTAGGCACATTTCGCTGACAGAGAATGCATGCAGGTCCCTTACCCTCTAGATGGAGGTGAGCGCCGTCAGGAGGGCGGTCTTCAGAGAGAGTGCTTCTAGCTCTGCTGACTCAAGGGGCTCGAAGGGAGCTCCCCGAAGGACCACGGAGAGGTCCCACGAGGGAACGAGGTGCGGCTTGGGGGGGGGTTTAACCTCCTAGCGAATCTCAGGAACCTGATGATCAAATCGTGCACCATCGGGTGCCAGATGGTGCCCCGTCCCCGAGAAAGAAGGTCCTTCCTCAGGGGAATTCGCCAGGGGGGGCTGTCACAAGGAGCACAAGGTCCAAGATCCAAATCCGGGAGGGCTAATAAGGGGCAACTAAGAGGATCTGCTCCTCGTCCTCCCTGACCTTGCACAATGTCTGTGCAAGTAGGCTCACTGGGGGGAACGCATACTTGTGCAGCCCCAGGGGCCAGCTGTGTGCCAGGGCATCTGTGCCGAGGGGAGCCTCTGTCAGAGAGTACCAAAGTGGGCAGTGGAAGGATTCTGGGGAAGCTAACAGGTCTACCTGTGCTTGCCGAATCAACTCCAGATCAGCTGGACCACCTGAGGGTGGAGTCTCCACACTCTCCTGAGCGTAACCTGTCATGACAACGCGTCCGCTATGCTGTTCATGTGGCCCGGGATGTGGGTGGCTCGCAGCGACTTGAGCCACTGCAGACTCCAAAGGAGGAGACAACGGGCGAGTTGTGACATTCCACAAGAGTATAGGTCATCTTGGCAGCTGATGTACGGAATCGTCGCTGTGTTGTCCGTCCGGATCAACATGCTTGCCCCGTATCAACGGCAATAGCCTCCTCAGGGCAAGTAGTACTGCTAGCAACTCGAGGCAGTTGACGTGCCAACACAGTCGCAGACCAGTCCAAGGGCCGACTACTGAGTGGCCATTGCATATGGCACCCCAGCCCCGTTGGGAGGCATCTGTCGTAACCACGACGTGCCTGGGGACCTGGCCTAGGGGAACTCCTGCCCGTAGGAATGCTAGGTCTGACCAGGGGCTGAGAAAACGGCAGCAAGCCTGCGTAACAAGGACACAGTGTGTGCCATGGCGCCATGCTCGTCTCTCGACTCGGGTCTGCCAGTGCTGAAGTGGTCTCATATGCATCAACCCAAGCGGCGTGACTGTTGTGTGAACCTGTTCTGTCCGAACACATGTAGACAGTTCAGCACTGACTGCCCACGCTGTTTGGTGAGGCGCGCCGTCATTGCGACCGAGTCTACTCCATACCGAGAAAAGAGATGCTCTGAACCGGGCGAGCTTGCTCTTTTCCCAGTTGACCCAAAGCCCCAAGTGGCTGAGATGCCTGAGCACCAGGTCCCTGTGCGCACACAACATGTCCCACAAGTGAGGTAGGATTAGCCAGTCATCAAGATAGTTGAGGATGTGGATGCCCACTTCCCTTAGCGGGGCAAGGGCTGCCTCTGTGAATTACGTAAAAGCACGAGGGGACAAGGTCAGGCCAAAGGGGGGGACTTTGTACTGATATGCCTGACACTCGAAGGCAAACCGTAGAAAGGTTCTGTGTAGAGGAAGAATCAGACATGCAAGTACGCGTCATTCAGGTCTACCGCCACAAACCAATCCTGATGCCAGACGCTCGCTAAAATGCGTTTCGGCAGTCTGTGCAGAGCCCGGTTCAGAACTCACAGGTCCAGGATTGGCCGCAACCCGCCGCCTATTTAGGTACGATGAAGTAGGGTCTGTAAAACCCCTTCTTCACCTCGGCTGGAGGGCAGGCTCTATCACGTCCTTTCTTAGAAGGAAGGCGATCTCTGCGCCCTAGACAGCGGTGTTCTAGCCTCTCACCACTGTGGAGCGGACAACGTTGAACCTGGGCGGGGGGCCTGGCGAACTTAATTGCGTAGCCGAGTCAGACGGTCCTGATCAACCAACACGACTGGTTGTGGAGCGCGAGCACAAATATCTCACTGACATAGCCGATAATAACAAACAAATAGTGCATTTACAATAATGAATTTACAATGATAGTTAGAGATGCACCGATCGACCGGCTAGGGACCGGCCGGTCAGCCTCACGTCTTTCCAATTCCAAGCTAGTCCATTTTGTTGCCAGTGGCGTAGGCAATAACGTCACAGCCACATGTAAACATGTCATTGGCGTGGAAGATCTTGTAATAATTGTAATGCCACAGCCCCAAGCTCCGCACGATAGGGACCAAGGGAACTACAGCGTCAGACGTACCAGCGGGCGGGGCCTCGCGACGGGGCGGAGCCCGAGGTGCTGAGTCTAGAGACATCAAAGCACTTACCTGCCTCCTTGTGACCACTGGGATGGGGGAGGAAGATTTTCATCCTCGTAGACCGTGGAGACCATCACATCAGGGGCGGATTTTTGCCACAGCTGGGCGTGCAGAGGCAGGAGGCCCGCCTCCGAGGCACCGTGCCTGCCAGAGAGAGAAACGGTGCCTGGTGGTCGTGATAACGATGGCCGGGGACAGTGACTGTGAGGCCCAGGAAATAAGAAGACTGCTTTTTTCTTAGAATGTGAGCCATTGGGGCGGGCTGTGGCGGAGCCAGTGTTGCTGCCACAGGGGGATGCCCTTGGCGACAAACAGATGGGGGTGCGAGACGTGTCGCGCAGGGGGCAGGATGTGTTGAATGGTCCCCGTCTGCCTTTTAACCTCTGAGGATTGCTGGGCGAAATCCTCTATGTTGCCGCCGAATAGGACAAACTGGTTCGATCAAGTTTGGCCAAAGGTTGCTCTCCTGGACCACTAAGGTGGACATTGGCTGCCCGAGAGACCACGCTGTGACCATCATCACTCGGAGAGCGAGACCAGTCACTGAGCGCAGCTCCTACATAAATCTCGGGTCAGAACTACCCTCATGCAGTTCTTTGAGCGCCACATCTTGGTGCACTTGCAGGAGAGCTGTGGCGTGCAGAGCGGAGGTGGCCTATCCAGTGGCACTATAGGCTCAGTAGTGATTGACGATGTAAACCCATAGGCCCTGGATGGGAGACTCGGATGGCTCCGCCAGATGGTGTCGTTCTGCAGGCACAAGTGCACCGCGATCAACTTACCAACCTGGGGAGTCGCTGAGCACCCCCTGGCAGCCCCACCGTCGAGGGTAGAGAGAGAGGACAAGCCCGTGAACCGGGTCCAGGCAGTAAAAGGTGCCCGCTGCGATCGCGTGAGATCATCACGACCCCGCCTCATACCCATGGGTAGAAGGACAAAGTCGGGGAGCCGCTGGAGTTAGACCGATAGTTTTCTGCTGCTGAAGCACCCAGGGGTATTTGCTCAGCACAACCGTGGTGTGCAAGGGGGAGGACCACTGAAATGCGCCGTAGATCCAACAGCGTAGAGAGATGAATGGAGGCGGCAGAGGAATTCAGCTCTGTGAACATGCTCACTCGGCTCCGAAGAAGATATCTTCGACAGATAGGGAACACCCATTTATACACAAAACACTCACAAATATCTCACTGACATAGCCGATAATAACAAACAAATAGTGCATTTACAATAATGAATTTACAATGATAGTTAGAGATGCACCGATCGACCGGCTAGGGACCGGCCGGTCAGCCTCACGTCTTTCCAATTCCAAGCTAGTCCATTTTGTTGCCAGTGGCGTAGGCAATAACGTCACATCCACATGTAAACATGTCATTGGCGTGGAAGATCTTGTAATAATTGTAATGCTACAGTAAACCGCGGGGGAACCACCACAATAATGTTCGGAACATCAAACCTAATTAGACACTTAAAACACCACCACCCACCTTTACATGTGTATATTTATTTATTTATTTTTCGCCGGAGCACCACCAATCTACCAGTGATGCTTGATTCAACTTCCCGCGTCTACTGCCTGCGCAGATATCAACAGAGCAGCTGGGTTTTGGTTGCCAGGTTGAGCTCATAAATTATTAGAAATTTGTATGATGTGTTGATTGTGTGAGTAGGATGCGTTTCATACAAGATCTGGCAACTTGACAGCCTTGGAATAATATACAGTGAGGAAAATAAGTATTTGAACACCCTGCTATTTTGCAAGTTCTCCCACTTAGAAATCATGGAGGGGTCTGAAATTGTCATCGTAGGTGCATGTCCACTGTGAGAGACATAATCTAAAAAAAAAATCCAGAAATCACAATGTATGATTTTTTTAACTATTTATTTGTATGATACAGCTGCAAATAAGTATTTGAACACCTGAGAAAATCAATGTTAATATTTGGTACAGTAGCCTTTGTTTGCAATTAAACGTTTCCTGTAGTTTTTCACCAGGTTTGCACACACTGCAGGAGGGATTTTGGCCCACTCCTCCACACAGATCTTCTCTAGATCAGTCAGGTTTCTGGGCTGTCGCTGAGAAACACGGAGTTTGAGCTCCCTCCAAAGATTTTCTATTGGGTTTAGGTCTGGAGACTGGCTAGGCCACGCCAGAACCTTGATATGCTTCTTACAGAGCCACTCCTTGGTTATCCTGGCTGTGTGCTTCAGGTCATTGTCATGTTGAAAGACCCAGCCTCGACCCATCTTCAATGCTCTAACTGAGGGAAGGAGGTTGTTCCCCAAAATCTCACAATACATGGCCCCGGTCATCCTCTCCTTAATACAGTGCAGTCGCCCTGTCCCATGTGCAGAAAAACACCCCCAAAGCATGATGCTACCACCCCCATACTTCACAGTAGGGATGGTGTTCTTGGGATGGTACTCATCATTCTTCTTCCTCCAAACACGGTTAGTGGAATTATGACCAAAAAGTTCTATTTTGGTCTCATCTGACCACATGACTTTATCCCATGACTCCTCTGGATCATCCAAATGGTCATTGGCAAACTTAAGACGGGCCTTGACATGTGCTGGTTTAAGCAGGGGAACCTTCCGTGCCATGCATGATTTCAAACCGTGACGTCTTAGTGTATTACCAACAGTAACCTTGGAAACGGTGGTCCCAGCTCTTTTCAGGTCATTGACCAGCTCCTCCCGTGTAGTTCTGGGCTGATTTTTCACCTTTCTTAGGATCATTGAGACCCCACGAGGTGAGATCTTGCACGGAGCCCCAGTCCGAGGGAGATTGACAGTCATGTTTAGCTTCTTCCATTTTCTAATGATTGCTCCAACAGTGGACCTTTTTTCACCAAGCTGCTTGGCGATTTCCCTGTAGCCCTTTCCAGCCTTGTGGAGGTGTACAATTTTGTCTCTAGTGTCTTTGGACAGCTCTTTGGTCTTGGCCATGTTAGTAGTTGGATTCTTACTGATTGTATGGGGTGGACAGGTGTCTTTATGCAGCTAACGACCTCAAACAGGTGCATCTAATTTAGGATAATAAATGGAGTGGAGGTGGACATTTTAAAGGCAGACTAACAGGTCTTTGAGGGTCAGAATTCTAGCTGATAGACAGGTGTTCAAATACTTATTTGCAGCTGTATCATACAAATAAATAGTTAAAGAATCATACATTGTGATTTCTGGATTTTTTTTTTTAGATTATGTCTCTCACAGTGGACATGCACCTACGATGACAATTTCAGACCCCTCCATGATTTCTAAGTGGGAGAACTTGCAAAATAGCAGGGTGTTCAAATACTTATTTTCCTCACTGTATTGATGTGATTATTCATATAACGTGGTTTGGGCCAAACAAATTACGTGAATTTCCCAGGAGAAATAACAAAACGGGAGGGGGCGGGAGATGGGTGTGAAATACTGGAGACTCCTGGGAAAACCGGGAGTGTTGACAGGTATGGTTACAAACCGATCCCGAAGCAGCAATCAGTTTTACAACTGATATTTGGACATATAACGTAAGCTTAATGTCAATGTTGAGCGTATTGGACACTTCAGTTTTGTTCATAGGCTTGTAATCTTTGGAATTGTTTTGTTAGACGAGTAATAAAGAGAAAAAGGTCCATTTATAAAAATAGTGGAAAATGACTTTTTTGTTATATAAAGCAACTCATTTGCAGTTAATTGTTATTTCTACCTCTTTCCAGTCACAGAGCACTTTATTTTGAGAGTTGTTTAAGTGAGAGAAGATCCTGTAAACTTAGTGCAGTTTGGGGGAAATTGTAATGTTTAATAATTTATTTTATTATGAAAATAAAATTTTGCATTGAAGAAAGGTAAATTTTGTTTGTATATGCGGTCAATAATAGTTCTTAGAAAGAAAATCGGAATCGGAAAAAAATCGGTATTGGCAGGTCACAATCGGCCAAGAAAATTGCAATCGGTGCATCTCTAATGATAGTCTATGAAACAGGTGTACAGGACATTTGTTTTTTGAGCTAACATAATTCATGTGCTAAGATTGTTCTCAATGTAAATGGTTTCGATAGCCATAGTGTCACCACAGCAAAAATAACTGGAAAAGGAAAGTTCATCATTAAAAAGCATTTTATACATAATTATATTGCTGTACATCACTTTCTTAGAACTTCGAGCTGTATATGCACACAGATCAGCAGCTGGACATTACTGGAATCAGAGGACAACATTTGTCATGCTTTTCACGTTGTGTGAGCACAGCACTGACGTCATATTTAGTAACAAAGGCACTTTGGGGTTTCTGTTATATGTAACATATAATGAATGATGACAACAGCTTCATTGATATTCAGTGTTCATACAATGGATGACCCAGAAAAAAACTTCTCTTTGCTATGTTAAAGGAGATGTATTTCAGAGTAGCAGAGACTTCAGCATATGACCCAGCCTCCTCCACAACATATAAAGTGTCTGAATTTGGCTATTCTTTCCTATTGAAGTGATTAAATGTGAACAATTTATTTAGTTAATTATTGTGTTTATTATTTTCTCCATTCATCTGACTCATTTATTCTTGCACAGCTAAAAATGCACAGCTAAAAATACTCTAAAAACGATTCATGTGCTAATTATATGAGCCATGACCAGCGAACCCCTTTGCTATTATAAAGGGGTTAAAGTACAAAAGACTAGACATTACTTTGTTACAAAACCTTCTCAGATTTAAATACTGTTGAAGCCATGTGTTTCTTTTTGACATGAACTTGGTAAAGCTTTTAGAATTGTGAATTATTCAGTTTCCTCAGTCTTATTTCAGTAGTAGCTGCATCTCATCTTCGCTTTCATTACTTTGGATTCTTAATGCACATAGTGGTTAAAGCTGTGTGTAAAGTGTGTAATTTCAGTAACGCTAGCATCGGAAATAACAAGAAAAGGGACGTTTGTCAAGATTTTTGCCTTGTCTGAAAGTTTAAAACCCACTTGAAGCCTTTTAAACATGCCAATTAGAAAAATGTAAACACATTAAGTCAGGACAAACTGAAGGCCAAATATAGTGGAAATAGTTGGAATGCTCTAGGAGGAATTACAGTCAGAAATTTTCAGTGGATGTCTATGAAATTTTTGCAAAAATTAATCATCAGTATTAGGAAAAAGTGCAAGTTTGATCACATCGAAAAAAGAAAAAAAACATAGCACACTTAGTCAGAACAGTCTGAAGGTCAAGTCATTTTATTCTCTGCCGATTTTGGTTGAATAAACTTGAAAGCTGTTTTATTGAATTAAATAACATTTATATTATCTTAATTATATTACATTATATTATTTATTTATAGATTTTTATTAGATTTTTTTAATGTCATTTTCAGACATTCATTTTATTAGAAATTAAACAAAAAAGTTTGACATTTTTGTTCTCAGGGACGTTGAAAAAAACCCTTACCTAACTTTTTACAATACCAGAACATTGGCCTTATAAAGCCAATAATATCTGCTTAAACGGGTTTCTGGAACACTTCACCTGTCTTCCATTGGTTAAATAATCTCACCTCAAACTAACACCATTGGTTGAGCAAAACAGCAAAACAAAAAGCAATTTTTGATAATGCCACAGAGCTACAGTGTTGAAACATTTCTGAGGAATCATGCTACAAATGTCTTACTTATAGCTGACTCTAAATATTAAACTGGGATAGGAGAAAGCATTTATACATAAAAAAAATACAATCAAAAATAACACACCTCACCTTTAAATGTATTTTCCACTTCTTGGAATTGAGTTGTTTGCTTTCTGGTTGGAGGGGGAGATGGTTTGCGTAGCATTAAACTATGCTGTTTATGCTTTGTAAGGGAACAATCGTGTTGACTGTCTGGTGATGTACAAGTTTGATGCTTCCCAGATGTCTTGCTTGCTGTATTTCAAACTTTACCGTCTCTTCCTGGAATTAGTGAACACAATAATTCCAAATTGTAAAATTGTAATGGCCAAATTGTCAAATTGTAATGGCTTTAATGGTTAAGTCAACTTTCTGGCATGCTTTAAACATGTAAACATGTACACTGTTTCTGGTACCTCATAAAATGTCATAAGTGGGACAATGGACGGGTAAATTCGCTAAGAATGAATTGCGACCAGTAAAAGTGGTTAACGCATTCAATTCAATTAAAATGTTTAACGTGTTATTTTTTCTTAATCACGATTAAAGTAACCTTTGCCATGTGTCTGCCTGGAATCATGACACTGACACACACTTCACAACACACACACGTTGATGCGGCTATCCTTACGAGGACTCCATAGACAAAGATTTTTAGACTGTACGAACTATAGATTCTATCCCCTAATCTTACCCCTAAACCTAACCCTCACAAAAAACTTTTTTACATTTCAAAAAAACATTGTTTAGTATGTTTTTTAAGTGATTTGAATTATGGGGACACTAGAAATGTCCTCATACACCACATTTATATCATAATACCCTCGTAACCCTATACCAGTATGTAAACTAAAAACATCAAAAACCACCCAAACCTGCCCACACACACCTATGTAAAGCGCATTTTAATTACCACAGAAGCACGTCAAGTCTTAACTATCACCAAAACGCTGAATGAGACGTTTTTGTCTGCAAGCGCTTTTCATGTGGACATCAAAGCAGCGCTCGACGCTGGCATTGGCACCCTAATGCAAATCGTGAACACGGCTTCATGATTCATGATGTGGGAAAGCGAATAGCCATAGTCTGCCGGCAGAATAATATTGTGGAGGTGAGAGTTAAAGAGATTTTTTGCCCATTGCAATGAAAATGCAGCCTATAAGGAGACTAGTTCTTTTATTTAGTCAATCTCCCAATTAGACTTTAGGAAACATTTAATGTTACATGAATTGGTACTATTTTAGTGCATTTCCATCTTTATACTGTGTAAGGCTTTGTTTATAAAATGTTAATAAAGCATTATATTGTTACATTGTTTTGTTTTCTTTCCTAAGATTGAAATAAATGTATTTTGACAGGAAAATAAATAATTATGGTGTTACATTTCAGCACTTTCAAAATCTGTGATTAATCGCGATTAACTACAAAAAATTATGAGATTAATTGCGATTAAACATTTTAATTGACTGACAGCAGTAATAATAGACCTAATTTACATAGAAAAGAGGCATGTTTGTGCAGAAAGGAATAACTGTGACTTAATTTAAATACTGAAGACAGTGCAAATTAGTGCTGATTGCGCCTGCTTGAACTTTATTGTTGGTGGTTAGTGAATAAGATGAAGCTTTTTGTGTTGAAATACCATGTGCAAATGTGGCGCAACTGTTAAGTGAATTCACCCCTGAGAGTCATAGACAACTACATCCAAACATCTTACATTTGTTAAAGACAAAACTTTTGACTGGTGTCAGCAGTATTCACTGGTTCATTGATGACATTTTGTACAGTGGATAACAAGCAATTAAATACAGTTGAAATCAGAAGTTTACAGAATCAGAATCATAAAAAGCTTTATTGCCAAGTATGTTTTTTACGCATACAAGGAATTTGTTTTGGTGTTGTAGGTGCGTGTCACACATTCTCTAAATATAAAAAACAAGTATTAAAATATAAGTAATATAAATATAAATATGTCCACACAGTATATATTAAAAGTAATAATAAAAATAAAAGAGAGCAGTACAGCAGAGTAAGTACAGTGGCATGTAGAGCCAGAGGTGGAGTGTGGAGAGTGTCAGGGTGGGTACCGGGCCTTGTTGATAATGCAAGTGGCGGATGAGAAGAAACTGTTCTTGTGGCGTGAGGTTTTTGTCCTGATGGACTCAGCCTTCTACCAGAGGGGAGTGTCTCAAAGAGATTGTGGCCGGGGTGGGAGAGATCAGCAACAATTTTTCCAGCATGCTGCAGGGTCCTGGAGGTGTACAGGTCCTGGAGCGGCGGCAGATTGCAGCCAATCACCTTCTCTGCAGACCGGATGACACGCTGCAGTATGCCCTTGTCCTTGGCCCCTGCTGAGCTGGGGGTGTTGGAGGTGATGCACTGTAGCTGGAGCTGTTGGAAGGTGTCATGGGGGATGGTTTCAGGACTGTCCCTTTGTTAGGAGGTTTCGTGGGGAATGGTTACAGGACTGTCCCTTTGTCTTTCAAAGCGGCAGTAGAACTCGTTCAGGTCGTTGGCTAGGCGTCGGTCGTTGATGGCCTGGGGGGCTTTAGGCTTGTAGTTGGTGATCAACGCAGAGTCGTTGGCTGAGAGCTGGTGTTGGAGCTTCTCAGAGTACTGTCGTTTAGCCTCTTTCACCGCCTTGCTAAACTTGTACTTTGCCTCTTTAAATCTGACTTTGTCCCTACTCCTGAAGGCCTCTTCCTTATCAAAGCTTAACCTTCTGAGTTTGGCTGTAAACCAGGGTTTGTCCCTCACCCTGGTGCGTGATGGAACACAGCAGTCCTCACAGAAGCTGATATATGACGTCACAGCCTCTTTGTACTCATCCAGACTGTTTGTAGCAGTCCTGAACACGTCCCAGTCAGTAGAGTCAAAACACGTCTGGAGATCCTCCACAGCCTCACTGGTCCACTTCCTTGATGTCCTCACTGCAGGTTTGCAGAGCTTTAGTTTCTGCCTGTATGCAGGAATCATGTGGACCATGACATGGTCAGAGTGTCCCAGTGCAGCACGGGGGACAGCATGATAAGCATTCCTGATTGTGGTGTAACAGTGATCCAGAATGTTCTCCTCTCTGGTTGGGCATTTAATAAACTGTCTGAATTTAGGGAGTTCATGAGTGAGGTTTCCTTTGTTAAAGTCACCAAGGACAATAACTAAAGAGTCTGGGTTGGTCCGCTCCACAGTTTATGATAAAAGATTCCAGGTCAGGAGAACAGTGCTGCTGTATCACTTTTGTACCACCTTTAGTTTTGCCGGAAAGTTCAAAACCAGTTAAAACACAAAACAAAACAACGCGCACACACACACCGAGACGGCCGTCTGTGGCACCATCATGTATTTAACATACATACATACATACATGCATACACTTAGGTTGAAGTCATCAAAACACATTTTTTAACCACTCCACAGATTTAATATTAGCAAACTATAGTTTTGGCAAGTCATTTAGGACATCTGCTTTGTGCATGACATGAGTAATTTTTCCAACAATTGTTTACAGACAGACTATTTCACTTTTAATTGACTATATCACAATTCCAGTAGGTCAGAAGTTTACATACACGAAGTTAACTGTGCCTTTAAGCAGCTTGGAAAATTCCAGAAAATGAGGTCAAGCCTTTAGGCAATTAGCCAATTAGCTTCCGATAGGAGGTGTACTGAATTGGAGGTGTACTTGTGGATGAATTTTAAGGCCTACCTTCAAACTCAGTGCCTCTTTGCTTCACATGGTGAATGTAAACTTCTGACTTCAGCTGTACATTACACAACATTTTATGTTAGCAATTGTTTTATATGCAACATTGCTGAAATGAACATATATTTTACACAATGTTTACTCAAATTTCACTCAGAAAAGTTTAACATCTGTATTTAGCATGTTAATTGGCAGTAATATCAAAATGGCCAAATATTGGTCTATCATTTAGATTGGTGGCAGAATAGAACTGATGTCAATACGCCGTAGATAGATTTTTTTTTTTATAGATTATACTTTTTGTACAAATTTTGTTCAATTGCCCTCAGAGACCAGATGAATTTAATGGATAGACAATGAAGCAACTAAAGAAAAAAATCATAATTTTTTCCTCTGGCTCTGTTTCCATGGAAATAAAGATGAGACATATACATCAAAGAGAGTAGGGAATAGATCTAGCAGTTTCAGATATCCTCTCTTGCTCAGCATTGCTCCAAATGACAATTTACTGTGAATGCTTTTTAAATGGGCAAGAGCAACTTTTCTGCACCATAACT
The DNA here is from genome assembly GCF_025860055.1 of Xyrauchen texanus. Lineage (NCBI taxonomy): Eukaryota > Metazoa > Chordata > Actinopteri > Cypriniformes > Catostomidae > Xyrauchen > Xyrauchen texanus. The sequence goes on along the minus strand of NC_068302.1, from coordinate 5,095,282 downwards.
AGCAATTCAGAGTCCCGAGGTCTTATTAGGTCATTGCTGATGCTACTTCAGGGCTCCATGAAATGCGTAAAAGTACATTTATGTATTTTCTTTTCCTAGAATCCATTAACAGTATATGGTTGTATAAGGGAGAAGGATGTCGATTCCTGGGCTATGTTCAACAGAGGCAGGTGTCGCAGCCACGTCAATGGCAGCCTACGTGAAATGAAATAATTAAAGGGAGCAAGTGATGCTCTTAATAAACCCTTGACGGATAGGATCAAAGTTGAGAGACATGAAGCTGAGAGAAATAATATTATTTGTTTTGGAGGGGGCAGCAAATGACACACCGTTACCTCCACCAACACATACACATGTGCGTATCAACAATAACACATCCTCTTTTCTGTGAATTCCCACCATCTCATTAATTCACTCATCTCCGAGATGACAGGAAACTTTATCTGTGTTAGCCATGAACACAAAGTTAACTATAACACCCGTAAAATCGAATTACTGTAGATAATTGTACTTCGGTTCACATGCTTTTTCACATACTTATTATGCTCATGTAACGTGAACTAGTTAACCAGTTATTAGTAGACTTTACTTGTATCTGTGATTAAAGTATGATGATTTTATTTAATTATTTCAACTGAATTATAGCATGTGTTATACAGTTAAAGGGAAATTATGACTGGGCTTTAGGTTAATTCATAGAGTTCATTGGATTCTCATTAGTACTTCTTAGCACACATAAATTGTCACCTTTGTAAAATACTTAGAATTGAGCAGAGAGGAATGGCTTAAATTTATCAGGTTTTAAGAACACTTATCAACCTAATGGGAACTTCACAGAAATCACAACTACCAACCAGCTACAACATACTAACAACAATAGTCAAAAGACCTTTAAGTCTTAATAGCAATTTTTATATTTCTCCATAAGTTCCTTTGTCTTGACATATGTAATTTAATCATAATTAATTATGTAAATTTGCACGTGATAATTTTGAGTTTTATTTAAATGAGTTAAGTTAAAATGCAATTCATATAGCTGCTGAAGTGAAGTTTTTAATGATACATTTAATTTTTCAACATGAATTACCTATAAATATGTTATATGTGATATTTCCACAAACATTGAAACTAATGATCATGTAATCCAGCATGATTTGCGAATGTTATAAAAGAGCTTGTTGTGTGCTTCAATGGACGAATAAAAATCTGTACAAATTAATTAACATGGGCAATTAAAAATTTGCTTCATTTGACTGGCCAAAACAAACATGCAGAATACATTTTACATAATTTTTCATGATAATGATTCTTTGTTTTAGATTTTTCGAAAAATAGATTTCCAGGTTAAAATAAATATGCAATCTAATGTCAGATTTTTGGACCCCACTGTAAATGTAATGTACACTGTGAAAAAGCTGTTACATTGTTACAAATGTTGTATCAGCAGATTATAGTACAAGATTAGTATATACATAAACTTTATAGCACATATATACTGTACATTATACAGGAAACTGTAGCATTTAGGGGTGAATTTGCTAAACACTTTTGCTTATGGTATTTCAGCACAAAAAACCTGTCAAATTAAGAAGAGCAATCAGTGCTGAAATAGCGCTGCATCTTAAGTATTTCAATTATGTCTTTCATTTCCACACAAACATGCCTTATTTCTATGTTAATAAGGGTTATTTAAAATATTCAAAAGATGATCAAAAGCTGTTTAAGGGAGTTTTAACTTGGAAAATATGCAGATGCACAATGTAGTCAAGTGCTTTTACCAGGCCCAATTCATTCTTAGTGAATTCTCCCCTTATTATGCTGATATTGAGTTGAAGGGAATACTGTTTTAATTAACCATATTATTCTGTAAGAAACCAATAGTCCTCTGCCTTAGAACAAATATGACTATATAATGATCAGTAAATGTAATGCATGACTCTCTGTGACCCCTGCAGGCTGTGTGATTACTGTCTCTGGGCGAATGACTTTCACCAGTAATAAGTCAATAGAGATTGAGGTTTTTGTTGATGCTGATCCACTGGTGGAGGCTGAGAAAGGAAAATATCGAGCTGCCACAGCCTTTTTCACCTACATCTCCCTGGACGTGGACAACAAACCTCTGCCTGTACCACCACTGAAGGTTAGTGATGCCCATCTTATGTACTGTCGATCAGAGTTTACATATACAACTGTTATGAACACAGACGGAGGCAGACAAGGGATGAGGATCCAAACGTGGGTTTAATTGAAAAAGGACGGTGAGGGTAAACAGACATGAACAAACAAAACTACCACGATGGGCAAAATGAAAACCAAACACGAAACCACAGGAACTGGGAATACAGGAAGACAGGCATGGAAGCAAACATCAACATTCAACTAACGACAAGGTAATGGAGGAACGGGCAGGGTTTATATACACACAAGGGCAGGATGATTACCAACGATGAACAGGTGCGAACAATGACACCATGGAATATGGTGACGGTGACACGGAACACGCGGAACAGACAACCAGGGATCGTGACATAACCCCCCCTCAAAGGATCGGATTCCAGATGATCCTAAATGAAAAAAAAACATACAAAAAAACCAAAACAGAATCGGCCAAGGAATGAGGGGTGGACTGGCAGACCACGGAGAGCACACGGGGACACCAGACAATCCAAGGGGGGACAAGGGGGCAGATAGGCAGACCAAGGGGGCACAGAGGGCAGATGGGCAGTCCAAGGGGGCACAAGGGGCAGACAGACAGTCCAAGGGGGCACGGAGGGCAGGCAAGCAGTCCACGGGGGCACAAGGGGCAGACAGACAGTCCAAGGGGAGCACAAGACGGGGACTGGGTCAGGTGGCCTGGGAGCAGGCCACAGGACAGGGACAGGTTCAGGAGGCCTGGGAGCTGGCCACAGGACAGGGACAGGTTCAGGGGGCCTGGGAGGCGGCCCAAGGACAGGGACAGGTTCAGGAGGCCTGGGAGCTGGCCACAGGGCAAGGACAGGTTCAGGAGGCCTGGAAGGCGGCCACAGGGCAAGGACAGGTTCAGGAGGCCGAACCGTGGGAGGCGGAGCCGTTGCAGGCGGAGCCGTGGGAGGAAGCGCCGTAGGAGGCTCTAGAGGCAGAGACCTGGAAGGCTCTGAAGGCGGGGCCGATGGAGGTGGCACCGTAGGAGGCTCTAGAGGCGGAGCCGATGGAGGTGGTGCCGTAGGAGGTGGCACCGTAGGAGGCTCTAGAGGCGGAGCCGATGGAGGTGGCGCCGTAGGAGGCTCTAGAGGCGGAGGTCTGGAAGGTTCTGGAGGTGGAGCCAAGGGAGGTGGCGCCGTAGAAGGCTCGAGAGGCGGAGCCCTGGGAGGCGGAGCCCTGGGAGGCTCGAGAGGCGGAGCCCTGGGAGGCTCGAGAGACTTGAGAGGCGGAGCCCTGGGAGGTCATGGCTACTGGCGCTGGCTCACTGACGTCTGAGGCTGCAGGCGCTGGCTCAGGGACAGTCGAGGCTACAGGCGCTGGCTCAGGGACGGTCGAGGCTACAGGCACTGGCTCAGGGACGGTAGGGGCTGCAGGCGCTGGCTCAGGGACGTCTGAGGCTACAAGCACTGGCTCACTGACGGTAGGGGCTGCAGGCGCTGGCTCGCTGACCGGGGCAGGCGTAGACTGGGGAGCGGGAGCCCTTCTTCTCCTCCTCCTCCGGGCGGACGAAGCTGGCAGCATTGGCTCCTTGACCAAGGCAGGCATGGAGGTTGGCTCGCTGGCAGGCATGAAGGGACGAACCACAGGCGAATGGAGAGCTACCACTGTGGGAGGAGCTACGGGGTCCTCCTCGACGACGCCCACAGTGAACGATGAACCGCAGGCCAGCAGAGTCTCCTCCACGTACGCGCGGAGCGTCCAGCCGCGCGTTGCCGGTGGCAACCGCTCCTTGAGCGCACTGTTCAGGTTCACCCGGAAGAACACGACCAGGGAGGAGTCAGGGAATTCGGTGGCACCCGCAGTCACGAGAAAATCGCGGATGTGGTCTTCCACCGGACGGTTTCCCTGCATTAGTCTGAGCAGCTGACAGCTCGCTTTTAGCACCGCTGGATCCATGTTTGGGTCGTTCGTTCTGTTATGAACGCAGACGGAGGCAGACAAGGGATGATTACCAACGATAAACAGGTGCGAACAATGACACCATGGAACATGGTGACGGTGACACGGAACACGCGGAACAGACAACCAGGGATCGTGACAACAACACTCCTGAGATAAAATAAAAACAGGGCAAATAGCTCATTTCCATCCAGTGCTGTCTAGAACAGTCTTTCCCAACATAGCCAGAGCTTTTTAATGGGGTTGCCTAGCCTATGTGAAGCGAAAAAAGGGGTCTTTTGAGAAACAGTTTGGGAACCACTGATCTAGGATATATTCCAGGACTGTGTGTGAGACAGGTGTTGGTGACCTACATTTCAAGCGCTGAATTATTTCCAGTTGTGAGGAAGCACAGATGACTGTGAAGGATTATTTGAAAATGACTTCTTGACAATAATGAATTTAGTCCTTGATATTTCTGTGGTCATGAAGGAGGAACATTAAAGATCACTAATAAAGAAAACTTGAGCCACAAGTAATTTTTTTTCCATCTTGGTTGTTGACAAAATGTTGCCACTAAATCAAGTCTTTTGCTACCTAATTCTTACAGCGTACTGCACAATATAACTGTATACTACCTAATATTTTCTAAAACAATAGTATGTTAAACAGTATGTATTATGCAATAATAAACATTTGAAACTTTATTAGGCTAAATGTTGTCACAAGACATCATCACATTGCATGTCATTGTAATTTAGTGGGTGGCATCCTGTTATCACAGAAAATATAGGTTATTTTGGTTTAAGTCCAAGTTTGTAAAAATGTTTACTCTTTTGGCAGCATGATCAAATATGTCCAAAATTGAGAAAAATATATAAAAACAATCCCAGTTGATATTAAAATCACACTGGACATGGAAAGTCAAATCAAGCACATTGCATTGTGAGATACCGTTTTTGGTAAATGTAGGATGTAATCCATGCAGTCCATGAATACCATGGGCGTCACTCTGTTTAAAAAAAATGGTGGGGACTGTGTATCACTACTTATAACACACCTGAACGAAATGGAAACTCCTGCTAAAGTTCTGGCAATGTTTCTTCTGCATTAGACACTTAACTGAAGAAAGTTATTTCAAAAAGTGGCAGGGACAAATTTGGCCAAAGCAAATTTTTTCAGGTCCTCCTGGGAAGTTCCTATGTATAAGGTCGGAAGTTGTAAATACCATGTGATGTGCATTGAAGTGATTTTTGTCTGAAATAATGTGTGCAGAATCACGAACCAGCCCTGCCTTCCACCCTGCCACAGATGCCTTAAGTATCTATTATATAGGCTGCAACCTGAAAGCTGAAAAATGCTTCCTTCATAGCTTATAATTGGAGTTAGGAAGACATCAAGGCAAGTCCAAATCCAATATTTGTGTAGCATGCTGTCTATTGAGATGCCTTCATAAGGCAGATTTTTGAAGGCAACATTCTGTACTTGTCTGCGGTTCAGAGGTTGGCATCTGAGGAAGCGTTTGAAAGTCAGTAAATAAAGCGCAGTTGAGACCATTAGGCATGAAGTTATGGTGCCTTGGAAGGCTGTCTAAAACAAATGTCCTTGTGAGTTGCCTTCATATACAAATCGCTGCCTGTAAAGTCATTAACTGCAGACTGAGCAGTGAGCCTTTGTTTTTCGGTCGCAAGCAAACTGTGCAGTTTCAGAGAGCTATGTGGTCCACTTCAGTAGGAAATACATCAACACAGAGAGAGACATTTTTGTCCTGCGGTTATTTTTTTTGTTGCAAAAAAAGGTTTAGCCAATATAGCTGATGAAAATGCAAATTAGCGATAAAATTTCACAAAAGACAACAACATTGGGTGGCCTGGGTTGCTCAATGAGTATTGACGCTGACTAGCACCCCTGGAGTCACAAATTCGAGTGACCCCAGCCAGGTCTCCTAAGCAACCAAATTTGCCCAGTTGCAAGGGAGGGTAGTCACATGGGGTAACGTCCTCGGGGCGCGTGGTGAGTTGTGCATGGATTTTGGGGAGAATAGTCTGGGCCTCCACTACGTCTCTGCGATAACGTGCTCCACAAGCCATGTGATAAAATGCGTGGATTGACAGTCTCAGACGCGGAGGCAACTGAGATTCGTCCTCCACCACCCAGATTGAGGCGAGCCACAATGCCACCTAGAGCTTATACTTAGAGCTTAGGACTTAGAGCGCATTGGGAATTGGGCATTCCAAATTAGGGGAGAAAAAGGGGAGGGAAAAAAAGACAACAACATTACTTTTATCCGTGATAAAGCTTTTTCAGACTTTTTAAAGATTATGATACGATTACAGGAAAGATCTTTTAACAAAACGCCCGGTAAAAATATATTTTTTTATATTAATCCTGTGCGATTGACATGATGGTAAAAATTTTTTATCTGCACTGTCCAGCCTGTAAACCCATTATTTATGGATATTTAATTTATCAAATATTTTAGTGTCTGAGGTTGATGTTGGCCAACAAGACAACACCAGAAAAAACAATTTTGTTATTGTATTGCAATAACAGACAAGATTTTTCAGAACTGAAACTTTAAAAGAGAAATAACATTCAGCGCCAAGGGGATTAAACAAAAGTGCCAAAATAATTAATACACGATAAAAAACAGACATAAGACAAAGAGGATATGGAGGGAGTAATTAACTTTAATGAAGTAAAAGAAATCATAACAAGTGTACAGAGATAAATAACAGAGTTATGGGGTTATATTTTACCAAACGTTATATAAAGACACCAAAATTCGTTCAAACATTCTGTGTTTTGATGGCTTTTTTTTAGAGAGGTATCCCTCCACAAAGCCCATGAGGTCACAACCCCTCGTGTTGAGTGTGCCTGTACCCCTGATATCTTTCCGTCTCCTTGTTTGCCTGTTGTATTGTCTCCATAATCCAATGTGATAACATTGACATTCTGGCTTGAAGCACACAAACAACTGATCAGTATGTCTAAATACCTTTGTACGCATACACTGACAGTGTTCTCACTGAGCAAAGCAGCGACTGTTTTCACTCAGCCTCCTCCTCCTCTTGAGGAAGGAGGAAAGGACGGAGCTCAGTAGACTGATTCAAATGCATGTCAGACAGCACTTTCAGAAGGAAGATTGGATTAGGGCACAGGATTACCCCTGCATCCTCTGGCATTAACCCACAGCAGGTATGATGGACCGAAAGATCCTTGTGCTCTCCAGTTCTCTTGGCAGAGGTCACTGCCAGGAGAAAAGCCATCTTGAGTGACAGCCATATCAAGTTCACAGACTCAAGGGGCTTGAAGGGAGGGTGCTGCATTGCCTCTAGGACCCAATTTAAATCCCACTGGGGGATGGTAGGTTTTATTTTACATGCTGAATCTCTTCAAGCACCCTTGAGGAATTGTGAAATCAGGCCACAATAACGCTCCGATAGCCCATGGTACCCCACCCGAGCATCTTTAATTTCAGCCACCATGCCACTGAGGGTGGTGGGAGATTGTTCCTGAAAAAGTTGCAGTATACCATAGGCTGTAGATGTGAGGGGATTCATCGTATGCAATTTACACCAGGTCTGAAAAACCTTCACTCATCTTTCATAGATAGCTATGAATCTGGCCCTTTAAGGGGCCAGGCCCATAGATTGAGGCTCTGAGGGAAGGAAAGAAACAGCAGGCATTGTGCCTGAGATAGTGGGTCCCTCCTAACTGGGAGGTCCTAGGGTGTCCCATGTAATAGAGGTGGAATGTCTGAGAACCAGACCATGTGGGGCCAGTTTGGGGACACCAAGTAGAAGAGGTTGGAGAATGCTGAATGGGGGAAAGCATATAGCTGGCCCCAAGGCCACTGGTGTGCCAAGGCATCTTTACGGAGAAGAATAGCGGGCAGTGTGTCGACTCCATGGAGGCAAACAGGTCTGCCACTGCTGGCCCGAATCAGCACCAGATATTCCTTTAGGTTTTGGCCCCCCTGGATAGCTGATCTGCCACTACATTTGTAGACCCTGGCACATGTGCAGCCCTTAGGGACAGGAACGGCACTTGAGCCCATATCAATAGTTTGTGTGCTATCCAACACAAGAGAGGATATCAAGGGGTCTCCTCATTGAAAGTGAGAGAGGCATGCCTTGATGGCCTCCTGCCTCACTGAGGTCAAAGTCACCATAGCCTTCCTGGAATCTAGAATAATCCAAGAAATTGAGTGACTTGAAAAGTCTCCAACCTGCTTTTTTTCATATTTAGACACAGACCCTTGGGATATTGGATATGCACCAGTAGCACAGACACGGGATGCCGGCACATCTGTTCTGTCTGGGCACAGACCAACCAATTGTCTAGGTAATGATGCCTAGATGCAGAAGAGGTGCAAGGACAGCATACTTGTGAATGTATGGGGAGCCAGGCATTACCAAAGGGGAGGTCTCTTAATTCGAAGATCTTGCCCTCGAAAACAAACCTCCAAATAGGTATCTGAAAGAGCTTGATGGTGGCAAACCAGCTGAGTTGGTTTATTGCCTGCCGTACACCTGGAACTCACAACATCACCGTGCAGCTGGGTCCAACTACAGTTTCGCCTTCCAAAACGGTCAGAAATCTAGGGGTAACCATTGATGATGAGCTAAATTTCACAGACCACATTTCAAAAACTGCAAGATCTTGTAGATTTACACTCTACAATATCAGGAAGATAAGACCCTTCCTCTCTGTACATGCCACACAACTGCTCGTTCAGTCCCTTGTCATAACTAGACTGGACTACTGTAACGCTCTCATTGCAGGCCTTCCTGCATGTGCTATTAGACCTCTCCAAATGATCCAGAATGCAGTAGCACGTCTGGTCTTTAATGAACCTAAGAGAGCACGTTACACCACTCTTTGTCTCTCTCCACTGGCTGCCGGTTCATGCACGTATTAAATTCAAGGCCCTAATGCTGGCATATAAAACAGTCACTGGGTCTGCTCCAGCATACCTAAAAAGATTTATGCAGAGCTACGTTCCCACCAGAAGCCTGCGGTCGGCTAAGAAACGTCGCCTTGTCGTACCAAAACAAAGAGGCACCAAAACACTTTCCCGGACTTTCAGTTTCATCATACCACGGTGGTGGAATGACCTTCCCAACTCAATCCGGGAAGCTAACTCACTCTCTATCTTCAAAAAACGGCTAAAAACACATCTTTTCCAAAAGCACTTAACCGGTCACTAAAAAAAAAAAATAAATAAATAAATAAATAAATTATTTCCATTTCTTGTTGCACTTAAATCTGTTTTGTATACTATTATGATGATAGTGAAACTTTATAATATGGCACTTTTTGTACCACTGTCTCCCTAAGATGATTCGCTGATGTTCCTCCTCTTTTGTAAGTCGCTTTGGATAAAAGCGTCTGCAAAATGAATAAATGTAAATGTAAATGTAAATGGAACTGTCAGCATCTTGCATTTCAGGGGTCAAAGGTATTTTTTTAGCCTCCTGATGTTCACTATTTGGCATAGGCCCCCATCTCGCTTGGGAATAAGGGAATAGTGAGAGAAGAGTCTGGCCTGTTAATCTACACAATGTTGTGTAGATTGATATCACATTCATACCATGAATATTCAATACACTCACCTAAAGGATTATTAGGAACACCTGTTCAATTTCTCATTAATGCAATTATCTAATCAACCAATCACATGGCAGTTGCTTCAATGCATTTAGGGGTGTGGTCCTGGTCAAGACAATCTCCTGAACTCCAAACTGAATGTCAGAATGGGAAAGAAAGGTGATTTAAGCAATTTTGAGCGTGGCATGGTTGTTGGTGCCAGACGGGCCGGTCTGAGTATTTCACAATCTGCTCAGTTACTGGGATTTTCATGCACAACCATTTCTAGGGTTTACAAAGAATGGTGTGAAAAGGGAAAAACATCTAGTATGCGGCAGTCCTGTGGGCGAAAATGCCTTGTTGATGCTAGAGGTCAGAGGAGAATGGGCCGACTGATTCAAGCTGATAGAAGAGCATCTTTGCCTGAAATAACCACTCGTTACAACCGAGGTATGCAGCAAAGCATTTGTGAAGCCACAACACGCACAACCTTGAGGCGGATGGGCTACAACAGCAGAAGACCCCACCGGGTACCACTCATCTCCACTACAAATAGGAAAAAGAGGCTACAATTTGCAAGAGCTCACCAAAATTGGACAGTTGAAGACTGGAAAAATGTTGCCTGGTCTGATGAATCTCAATTTTTGCTGAGGCACACAGATGTTAGGGTCATAAAGTTTGCAGCAACAGCATTAATCCATGGACCCAACCTGCCTTGTGTCAACAGTCTAGGCTGGTGGCGGTGGTGTAATGGTGTAGGGAATGTTTTCTTGGCACACTTTGGGCCCGTTAATACCAAATTAATCATCGCTTGAATGCCATTGCCTTTTTGAGTATTTTTGCTGATTATGTGCATCCCTTCATGGCCACAGTTTACCCATCGTCTAATGACTACTTCCAGCATCACACAAAGCAAGTCTTCTCAAACTGGTTTCATGAACATGACAATGAGTTCACTGATCTTCAGTGACCTTCCCAGTCATCTGATCTGAATCCAATAGAACACCTTTGGGATGTGGTAGAATGGGAGATTTGCAGCATGAATGTGCAATTGACAAATCTACAGAAATTGTGTGATGCAATCATGTCAATATTAACCAGAATCTCAAAGTAATGTTTCTAACATCTTGCGGAATCCATACCACAAAGAATTGAGGCTGTTTTGAGAGCTAAGGGAGGCCCTACCCAGTATTAGTATGACGTTCTTAATAAAGTGCTCATTGATTGTATATGCTTTGTTGTCCCAATAAAAAAAGGAATAAATAGACTGGTTCCAGTCGTGAATGACTGTGCTTTGAATCAATGCAAATCTTTTTCCTGCTATTAGTTTAAAAAATAGAAACTTTAAAATGTTTAAGTTTTAAAATGACTTTAAAAATGTGCTTTATTTAATCACTTTCTACCCCTAAAACCATTTTTTAAACTGAAGTAAAACAGAAATATAAATGTGTATCTTTTAATCATTACTATTTTCGGACCGAAGGAAGAGGTACAATTTTTCATAAGGTTTCACATTTCTGTGTGGAGTTTGCATTTTCTCCTTGTGTTCACGTGGGTTTCCTTGGGTGCTCCGGTTTACCCCTCAAGTTCCCAAACATGCAGGTTAAGGCTACGCCTACATTAATCCGGATACATTTGAAAACCGCTAATGGGATTTTCAAATCCATGCCCGCATGAACCCCATTACAGAGCAAACATTCAATAAACTCTGTAAAGTCCAATACAATGGTTTTTATTTTGAAATAATGTAATTTCTTTAATTTACAAATTTCTTACACATCGAAGTGCATATCCATATGTGTGGATCAACTCTGTACCTCATGTGTCATATTTGACATACAAATCACAATTATGGTGACAATCAAAAAACTAAATATTTAGTATAAGATGAGCTCTGAATAATCACAAAATGAAAAATAACTGCAAGTTACAACAAATACAATAACAACAGCATATATAAAATCTGCAAGCAGTAAAGCTTTGAGCAGAACATATTCATTTGCATAATTTGTCATACCACTGGGAGCTTAAGTGCAGTTTGGATAATAAGGTTCACATCTGATTAAAAAAATAAAGAAAATAAGTCATGAAAAATATTACTTTGTAGCTATTTGAGTTTTTGAATCTCTTTGTTTAAAGGATAGCATAAACAGCGCTTGTCAAAGCATAGGGCTTTTCACTTTTTCTCAAGAATAATCTGGGGAAGGAATTAAGACACTGAAGATATAATAATTCATAATAATTCCTTACATTTATATAGTACTTTTCTAGGCACTCAGAGCACTTTACATAGTATTGAGGGACTCTGCTCAACAACCACCAGTTGATATAAAGATGCAACAAACTCGCATAGAGTGAAATTATGAGCTGCAATCTTTAATCTGAAAAATTTTCTAAATATCTGCAAAGATCTACACTTTAAGATCTACACCTTTTCTTTTTTTTTTTAACATTATTTATGTTTATATATGTACATATTATGGCCAACATTTATTTCCATTTATTTATTTATTTTTCAAATAAACATTTACACAGTAGTTGGCATGACATTTCAAGCATTGTCATGTGTCCTGCTGTGTGACAGTTTCTTCATCTAACTATTATAAACAACATTGTTCCAAATGCAGAACTTTAATTATAAACAAAAGAATAGGATACAAAGAAGAAGGTAAACATATGAAGAAGAAGGTAATAAAACTTTACAGCAGTATGCTGGCAACTAACGCTCTACATACAAACAAGAACTGACAAAGGAACTGACACTTTTTCTCTTCCGATCCGAATCCGATATTGGAAATCTCAGTATCGGCCAATAATGATGCATATGTTGATACCAGTGTTGTTTTTTTTGCATAATCAGTTTAGAATATCTTTACATTATTGTGTGGAACTAATTGGATGTGCTCTTTAATATTTAAAGAAACACAAACCTCTAATTACACATTATTTCAATATAACGGTATAGCTTATTAAGAAAAACTTTATTATTAACTAGTATACTGGATAATGTAGCAGCAAAATTAACATTAATTCCATTATAAGTGTTCAGTAGAAAAGAAGCTTTAGCTTCAATAGAAAAGTTTTCTTTTTGCAAAATTTATTAAACTTGTAAACTTTAAAGGATTCAGATCTCTTTTTTTGTTCAATTTATTTATAAGATATCAGCTCACTTTTCATTCACACAATTATTTTTTGGAACCCATTTAACTTAAATATTTGTAAACAAATAATAATAATAATAATAGTTATATATAATAATATATCTCTATCGAGCACCTTTAACTTTTAAACCCTCACACTTTTATTTTGACATTCTGAACTCTCCAGAAAGTCATGTAAGTGTGTCTGTTTGTAGGCAAGTTCACAGTAGTTTAATTCGCTTCTTATTCAAATTCTGTTTAAAAAAAAAAAAAGCACCTCCAGTGCCAATCTAAATGCATATTATAAGTGAACCAAATGTTGTTCGTGAGTAGCGCTCAAATATTGCGCACCGCATGAAGGCTAAAATTAGCCACGGGTGTGTGTAAACAGAGCAGCGGCATTAACTAACGCACTTGAGCTGCGTGTGCATTTTATATATTTACTTATTAAACACTTTACTTATTAAGATTCACGGAGCTATTGCACGTCTTCAGGTGGCTTTGAATAAACTCACGAGTCATATTCATTACTTTAATGGTGTTTTAATGGTTCTTTTATGTCATTTTTGGAGCTTGACAGTAACGAGTAACCTCCGTTCCCTGATGAAGGGAAAGAGACGTTGTGTCGAAGAAGCGACACAAGGGGTCTCTCTTGAGAGCCTCGAGCATATCTGAACTTGAGAAAAGGCCAATGAGAAATTGGCAGACAGAATTTGCATGTCCCGCCCCCGGACATACAGGTATAAAGGGAGGGAAATGTGTCTCTCCATTCAGGATTTTGCCTGAGGAGCCGAGAATGAGGTTCGGCCATAACAGTGACTCGGTTCAGTGACATGGCCAGGAGGACACAATAGTTACAACAGTAACCTAGACGTTCCCCATCTGTCGCTCACGTTGAGTCGAAGAAGCGACACTAGGGGTCCATTTTTAATAACGCAATGCACTGAACCGTGTATGTGCGCCGCTGTCGCAGGTGCGGGCATGCAGTTGCGTGTCAAAGCAACAGGCCGTGTCAGACTGCATGTACCCTTCCCCAACGCCCCATAAAATCGTCATAACATTCTGGTTCCCTACACCTTGATATGAGGGGAACAAGGCGACGTGCCAAGCATGGGAGCAAGCCGCGCCAGCAAAAGCAGCTGGGGCCATCTTAACGCTATCACACGCATCGGGGAAGGCGTTCTTTCCCTATTCCTATTCTTTCAAGGGGGAAAGACCCTGCGGAGACAACACCTGCCATTACCTCAGTTGAGGGAAAAGGCGCTAGGTGCTAGGTGCGGTACACCCGGTCAGTTGTTACCACGTTAACGTGTTCTACCGGCTCGGACCTGAGAGAACACGGGATGAAACCGACTCAACCCTGAGATTGTAAAATCTCGTAAAGGTATTGAGTGTTGCCCAACCTGCTGTTCTGAATATGTCTGCTAGGGAGGTGCCTTTGGCCAGTGCCCACGAGGATGCCACACTTCTCGTCGAGTGTGCTCGAACCCACAAGGGGGTGGGCACGGCCTGGGTGTGATAGGCCAATGCTATGGCATCAACCATGCAGTGGGAAAGTCTCTGTTTGGAGAAGGCATTCCCTTTCCGCTGTCCACCAAAGTAGACAAAGAGCTGCTCAGTACGTCTAAAGCTATGCGTGTGTTCCACATAAGTGCGCAGGGTGCATACTGGACACAGCAACGAAGGGGCTGGGTCTGCCTCCTCCCGAGGCAACGCTTGCAGGTTCACTACCTGGTCTCTGAAGACAGTTGTTGGAACCTTGGGCACGTAGCCCGGTCGTGGTCTTAGGACAACTTGAGTGTCTGCCGGTGTCACTGACAGAGAACACTTGCAGGTCCCCGACCCTCTTGATGGAAGCGAGCACAATCCGGAGGACCGTCTTCAGGGAAAGGGCCTTGAGTTCAACTGATTCTAGCAGCTTGAAGGGGGATCTCTGAAGGCCCGAGAGGACCACTGAGAGATCCCAGGAGGGGAACAGGTTTGGCTGAGGAAGGTTCAACCTCTGGGCACCTCTAAGGAACCTGATAATCAAGTCGTGCTTACCCAAAGACTTGCCGTCTACTGCATCATGGTGGGCCGCAATAGTGGCAACATACACCTTCAAGGTGGAGGGGGACAGCCTCCTGACAGAGCATTGACCTGACTGCGCACCTCTGTGGGTCTTCAGAAGGAGGAGACGGTGAGCGTGTTGTGACGGGAGCGTACACCGCCTTGGCGATTTATGTACGCTACCATCGTGGTGCTGTGTGATCGGATCAAGACGTGCTTGCCCCGAACTAGCAGAAGGAGTCTCCGAAGGGCAAGAAGTACAGCCAGCAACTCTAGGCATTTGATGTGCCAACGCAGCGGGGGCCCTTTCCAGAGGCCTTTTTTGGAAGGAAAGCCGCGACCGCAATGTTGCCATGGTAAGGGTATAAACATGGTTTGTGTACAAGAGCCCATTCAAAGGTTCTCGCAGTGAGAACACGAACCATCAACAAACTCTGCCTCAGTGTGATCACGGCTCAGACACACAAGGCAGCGCCTGTGACCATCAGGAGCGGAGAGAACTCGACTGCATCCAGGAACTACACAGGGGCGGAAGGGCATCTTTATAAAGACACGTCCTGAAAAGGACATTCAATGCCGCTCTTTTAGAAAATCTAACTTTTTTACAAATATTCTCTTTTAGAAAGTGCTGTCGAAGCGCCCAGGGGCAAAGCTGCACTGCAGTGCAGAGAAGGAGAAAGCCGCTGATATGCTCCTTAGATCCAACAGCATACGCTCTAAGAGATGAGGTGAACAGTTTTGTGAATTGCAGCTCGCTGATCACACAACCTCCAAAGAAAATTTCTGAATGGACAGATGGATTTCCCTCCCTTTATTATTAATAATAATTCCTTACATTTATATAGCGCTTTTCTAGGCACTCAAAGCGCTTTACATAGTATAGGGGGAATCTCCTCAACCACCACCAGTGTGCAGCATCCACCTGGATGATGCGACGGCAGCCATAGTGTGCCAGAATGCCCACCACACACCAGCTATTGGTGGACAGGAGAGAGTAGAGTTATGTAGCCAATTCAGGGATGGAGATTAATACAAGGCCATGATAGATAGGGGCCAATGGGGGGAATTTGGCCAGGACACCGGGGATACACCCCTACTCTTTACGAGAAGTGTCCTGGGATTTTTAATGACCACAGAGAGTCAGGACCTCGGTTTAACATCTCATCCGAAGGACGGTGCCTTTTTTACAGTATAGTGTCCCCGTCACTATACTGGGGCATTAGGACCCACACAGACCATAGGGTGAGCACCCCTTGCTGGCCTCCCTAATACCACTTGCAGCAGCAACCTTGGTTTACCCCAGGAGGTCTCCCATCCAAGTACTGGCCAGGCTCAACCCTGCTTAGCTTTAGTGGGCAACCAGGCAAGAGCTGCAGGGTGATATGGCATGCAAATTATGTCTGCCAATTTCTCATTGGCCTTTTCTCAAGTTCAGAGATGCACGAGGCTCTCAAGAGAAACCCCTAGTGTTGCTTCTTCGACACAACGTCGAAGTGAGCGACAGACAGGAAACAAACAGTATCGGATTTGGATCGGTCTCGTCGAACCGACACCCGAACCATCTAAAGGCTTCAGTATTGGATCCGATACAGATCCAGGTATCGGATCGGTGCATCCCTAATATATACACACATGAGATAACAAGGAGACAAAATCTTGAATACAATTAGGACATAGAACAGGATGACAGACATAAGAGGAAGATAAAAAACTTCAAACTAAGAGTCTTTTCAAAATAAAAGTCCTTGGGAAAAACATGTGAATGACACGACACATATATAATATATTATTATTATACTTGTTGTTTCCACAACCTCAAATTAGAGACAAAAGTTTATTTGCACTTCTAGGAAAAAGTTGAAAGGTGATTAAGATCTTTAAAAACTTTCACCAATAAATCCACTAATCACATTTACAGTGGTTTGAAATGTTTTAAAGTTATGACAATATATGCAATGGTGGGGCCCGTTGTGATGACTAGCAGCGGGTTTGGTGGGCTGCTCTGGGCCAGAAAGTCCAGGGACAGTTTTTAGTTCCAGTCCGCCCCTGGTTGTCACAGACACCTTACTACAGACCAGAGCTATGCCTTGAAATGGCGAGTTTTCACTGACTGGTGTTCCTCTCGTGATGAGTTGTGATGACTTTTCTATTATTCTAAAATGTGAAAAAATAAAATAAAGACTGAGTAAGTTACCCTAAACTTTTGAAAGGTAGTGTAGTTTTTGCTCAGAAAGATCCGAAATGAAAAACATTTCGTTTTTAGTACCGGGGGAAACTGCTGCAATATGTACCATGAGCCACATTAAAATTATTTTACAAAAACATAGGTATAAGTTGGGGAATATGGGCTGTGAACCTTAAACCAATTCAATAACATCATAATGATATTGCCTTCAATTCCTTGACTATTCACTTCTTAAGAAAATACTGAGATTTTAATGGTTATTCACTGAAATTATTGCCTTGAAAATCGTCCTTGACAGTTGTGGTCACCATTCAATTTCATTGTATGCAAAAGAGCAACATTATGCAATAAAAAACTCCTTTCACTTTTAATGGAAGAAAGAAAGCCATAAAGGTTTTGTTCATGAGGAGTAAGTGATGACAGAATTTACATTTTTAGATTACCTATCCCTTTAGTATAGTTTTTCATTTCACATTTACTTTTCTGACACTACTGGTTAGGTTTAGGGTAGGGAGGTAGGCATTAACCTTAAAATCCTCATCTGTTGCAGATACAATTTTACTCGTTTTTAGTGCCACACAGTGGACATTTAACTTAAAAATCACAGAATATGAAAATTCTTTCCATGTAGTCACAGTCTATCTGGACCAAATAACACTTTTGACAAGCACTCGGCTGGTTCATGCCACACAAAACAAGTTGTGTTATCGAAGCAACTACTGGGCATGCAGCAAGCTGTTCTTGTTCATTTTTAAAAGCAGTGCATGTGTATGTGCAATAAGAGGTTAAAAGTGTGAAATCACACATCAAACATGGCTACAAACAGAACTACAAGACCACTCATTACTCAGTAATGAAATGTCCAGAACTGCCTTTCATCTTTTCTTATTAAGCAAAACAAGCATGAACTGTATACACTGATACTGTATGCTGAAACATAAATTTAATATCAAAAACTATGTGTTGCATGTGTGGCAATGTAATATTCACTGTGAACACATTCGGTCTGAACAGCCTCAAAGGGTGGTGCAGAGAAAAACACTGCATCAAAAGAATCACAATTTTGCAGCTAGATGGGGTGAAATGTACAATGTAATTCAGTTACTTTACTGAGATAAGTGAGGTTGATATCCATAAAATTGTATGAAAACAATATTTTGAATGTTGCCAATCATCTATGATAAAAAATATGTCCAGTGGTCAGCAAGAATCTGAAAATTCCCGGTAAAATAAAATCTCCCAATCCGACCCTGCTCTCTCCAGAAACTTAAATCTAATTTGTATTTTCATGTATTTATACTGTAGTTTTTGTTGGCACATCTAAACACATCATGTGTCTTTAAGACAATGACACACTGGTTCTAGTATGTCTCGCTCCCGAATACAGTGTGCCAAGCTTGAGTATGCAGAAGCACAAATGTGATGAAAGGGTGAAAACAACAAAAGTATTCCAAATGAGAGACTTGTGGGCTTTTAAAGCGGAGGCTGTATTGGGATTGGATGAGATGACTGATAGAATGAATCCTCAAATCTTTCTGCTAGAACTATACTTACGCATTCATTTATGGTCATTTTTGTCCATACAGTTGTTTTATGGAAAACAGCTGTTTGTTTCTTCAAAACATTTTCTTTTGTGGTACATGGAAGAAAATATTGACTGTAAATGATGACAGAATTTTATTATTTGGTTAACTTTTCCTCTAAGTATTCTAGCATCTGGCATGGCCAAGATACCCTGGGCAGGCTGGCATATATCCTGAACCCTGTAAACCACTATCTTAAAGTCAATGAATGTATTAAACAGAACACCTTTACATTGTGTTAACTTGCACTAACACAGTGAAGCATTCGGGAGTATCTGCAAAGGTCACAGTACTAAAGGTTAATTGAGATGTCATGGATCATAGAGCTAGTTTTCTGAGGCACTTTTCTCCTTACAGCTGGATTATCACTTGCACAGGAAGTGCGCTACTGAAATGTTACTGATAAGATAAGAATGACTGTAGAGTATGAGACTAAATTTACATTTCCTGAAGGAAACGACAGTGCTTTCAATATAGCAGTAGAATAGTGTTAAATCTTTAGGTTGCCTAAAATGCTTGCCAAAATGTTAAACTGTATTTTGTGCAATTTCTGGATGCACAGAGTCCTTTGGGAGGCAGTCATTTAAAAAGTCCTCAGGCTACTACAATGTTGACTTCCCAGGAAGAAGTTGCTTAAAATGCCAGAGATTGTTGGACCTGGCATCAAATCTTTAAAATATATTGTAGAGTTTTTGAGACCCTTGCCACTTTTACTCATAATTCATCTAGCCACTTTCTCACCTTGTTGAACGAGAATATTGATTAGTGAAGGGCCGCTTTTGTTCATGAATATTGCTTGTGCTATATTCAGTCTTTCGAGGCATGAAAGGCACCAAAGCAGTCTTGCGCTTCATTGGCGTTGGAAGGAAAGACATCAGTGAATGAGAAATATGAGCAAGTAAACAAGATATCCTTGAGCACACTTGAATATTCTTTGTTTACAGAGTGCATATTTATACTTAGTCACATCTTCATGGCAGATTCCTGGTAAAATAAACACTAGAGGCGATACAACGACAATTATTTTATTTCCTTTCACACAAAAATGAGTAAAATGGCAGATTATCAGTTAAAAATGCTAAATTTTATGACATCAAAATACTTTTCCTATTGTGGATGACTTGTTAGCCAATATATTTTAACATTTGCATTACAAAACAAACTACATTCACAAGCTTGTTCGAAGGTGTTTAAATTGCACTGTAGCTTAACTGATAGAGTGTTGTACTTGCGTGTTATTCAAGACTAGTACCCTTTACGTCGCAAGTAGACATGCGAGCAGAAAGTGTCATAGAAGCACCAGATATTACGGGGTTGCTTCATCAATTGTGTTTTTCATCTCATATTTACTTTTCTGTCATTATTGGTTAGGTTTAGTTTCAAGGTTTAGGGTAGGGAGGTAGGCATTAACCTTAAAATCCTCATCTGTTGGAGAGAACATTTAACTTGTTTTTAGCGCCATAGAGTGGACATTTTTTACTTAAAAATTGCAGCGATAAGTGTCATAAACCATGTAATATCATATTGCAAAAAAGTAGAGACAGTCACTATATTTTCATGAGAACAGAATTAAGTTTTTGTATGTGTTTTCATGCTTTTTACAGTGTTATGTTGTTAGCTTAGCAACATGCTAATGCCAACATCAATGCAGCCTGATCTCACAGTGAACTCGGAAAGAGTAGATTGATCTTTCTTCAGAAAGCAGTTAAGTATGGGCACGTGTGAGCTCCATTTATGTCCAGGAGAGGTCGCCAAAAGCAAGTAGTGAAGCAAGTTTTTTTCAGCTTTACGGGACGTTATATAATGAAGCGAAAACCATATATTTATAGATTCTATCCCCCAACCCAAACCTAAACCTTACCTTAACCATTAGTGGAGTAAAAAAGTAACATTAGAGGGAAAAGTGAAACCTCTGAATCATGCTTGTCATTGATTATACAGCCTGGCTTTGAACCCTAGTTTCCCACGCAGCTGATGCAACGTGTGGCCAATCGCGCCAGTTGGAAATGTAAACACATTGAAACCACTTCAAACATGTCTGATAAGAATGCAGCATGTCAGCACGTTGGCCTAGGGTACCGAAACTATCAGAAACATCATTGCCAACTTCACGTGTGATCATGTTGGTCAATGAATGGAGTCAACTCTCCTCTGCACTTCACATGAGGAGTGTTATATGACACATTAAGTTGCTTTCTATGCAAAGTGTTCCAAATCTCCATTTCTGTTAGGATGCTGCCTTAAAAAGCAGCTGCCTCTGTAGAACGTAGACAGTAAGGCAGCCTAATAGGTTTTGGAACCTATATCACTTTCTTACTCTGGTCTGGTAATATCCTTTTAAACAGTTAATGGGGTATCATATAATCTTCTTAGAAACCTGGTTCATTAGCAGGCGATTAATAGACTACAACTTGATTGCATAAAGATTCTACTTCGCTGCAGTTGTTTTAGCCAATTCGCTTGAAGTGTAATTTGTTTAAAGAGCCAGAGGGCTCAGGGGTGCTTATGTGTAAAGTCCTCCACAAGATCCTGACACAAAACAAATCAATTTTCCCTTATTAATAGCCAGGCTTCAGGTTTCTACAGCCTGTGTGTTTTGATAAACATTTATAAAGGAATAGTTGCCCAAAATGAATATTCTGTGATTTTTTACTTACCGTCATGCCATTCCAAACCTGTATGACCTTTTTTTTACTGTGAAACACAAAAATCTTCATGCAGCTCTTTATATACAACAGCAGTTCAAAGTGACTAAATGGGTTCTTGCCAAAACTATTGGTCCGATGTCTGATTCCAAAAGAATGGCCCCTGAAAGTTTCTGCGTTGTTCTGTCTTTTCTGAGCGCTGAACCAAGATCACATATTAATTTGCACTTTACCAATTGACCTATAATTTATAGTGCAGCTCTAATTAATTTCTGATCATTCTTTTAATTTGATCATTTAAGTTATTGATTTCTCTGAATCATCTTAATTTTCATCTGTCCATTCGATCAATACTTGAATGTCACTTAGAGTCTCACGCCGGTTGTTAATTCAATTACTTGGATCTCACGTCACAAAATAGCCAGTTCAGTTCATAGTCAGAGGTTGCAGAGTAATCTATATATCCTCTGATTTGGCTTCTCTCATAATCAGATGATACCATCGCTTAGACACGTACACACAACTTGCTATGACGGACGATATGCAGTGATTCTCCTGGAATTCCTGAAGTCTAAAGGCTTATGTTTTGGATGCTTAACTCAAGGCCATCTAAGCAAGATGTGCAATAAGAGAATGAAATGTGAAGAATGTTCCCAAAAACACCCAGGCATTCTACACATTAAGGATGACCACAAAGGTACAAAAGATGATGATGAAAAACCAGACAAAACGATTTCATGTGCCCAAGTCTCCCTTAACCACCAATCAAGTGAGTCTGGATGAGATAACTGTGTGCTCTGAATAGTGCAAGTAAAAGTCAAGTAAAAGAAATGTATGCTTTCCTGGATGCAGGAAGTACAGCTACGTTTTGTACTGAAGAACTGCAAAAGAAATTGAACCTGAAAGGGAAGCCAACTCAGATTCTACTGAGCACTATGTGTCAAGATAAGCCAGGAGAACAAAGGCTAGTTAACAATTTTATCCTCACAGACTTGGAAGTGTGTGCGCTGAAAGACACAAAGTACTTCGAGCTATCTAAAGTCTTCACACACAGCAATATTCCGGTTCAAGACGAGAACATTCCTAAACCATTATACATAAGAAAATGGCCGTACCTAAGTGAAGTAAGCATACCTAACATGAACGCAAATGAAGCGCGCACACGCCCAGAGAATCCACAGTCACTTCCAGGACAGCGGTGACACGTGGCAGGTCATCCAGGCCATCACAACTACAGGACATCATCAGTCAAGATGTCTCCCTTCCAGATGTGCTGAACGACTTCTATGCTCGGTTTGAAGTGCAGAACGACATGATGGCGAGGAAGACCCCCCCCTCCTCCCAACGGCCAGGTGCTGTGTTTACCATGGCGGATGAGAGGAAAACTCTACGTAGAGTCAACCCATGAAAGGCTGCTGGACCAGACAATATTCCTGGCAGAGTGCTCAGAGGATGTGCAGACCAGCTAGCAGATGTTCTTACCGACATCTTCAACATCTCTCTGAGCAGCGCCGTCGTTCCAACGTGCTTCAAGGCCACCACCATCAACCCCATGCCAAAAAAGTCTTCAGTGTCCTGCCTCAATGACTACTGTCCTGTCGCACTCACACCAATCATCATGAAGTGCTTCGAGAGGCTCGTCATGAAGCACATTAAGACCCAGCTGCCCCCCTCACTAGACCCACTGCAGTTTGCGTATCGTCCAAACCGTTCAACGGACGACGCCATCGCCACAATCCTCCATCTGGCCCTCACCCACCTAGACAAAAAGGACTCATACGTTCGAATGCTGTTCATAGATTTCAGCTCAGCATTCAACACGATAATTCCTCAGCACCTGATTGGAAAGCTGAACCTGCTGGGCCTGGACACCTCCCTCTGCAACTGGATCCTGGACTTCCTGACTGGGAGACCTCAGTCAGTCCGGATCGGGAACAGCATCTCCACCACCACCACCACACTGAGCACTGGGGCCCCCCAGGGCTGTGTGCTCAGTCCATTACTGTTCACTCTGCTGTCTTACGACTGTGCAGCAATGCACAGCTCGAACCACATCGTCAAGTTCGCAGATGACACAACCGTGGTGGGTCTCATCAGCAAGAACGACGAGTCAGCATACAGAGAGGAGGTGCAGCGGCTAACGGACTGGTGTAGAGCTAACAACCTGTCCCTGAATGTCGACAAAACAAAATAGATGGTTGTAGACTTTAGGAGAGCACAAGGTGAACACTCTCTGCTGAACGGCTCCTTTGTGCAGATCATCAAGAGCACCAAATTCCTTGGTGTTCACCTGGCGGAGAACCTCACCTGGTCCCTCAACACCAGCTCTATCACCAAGAAAGCACAGCAGAATCTCTACTTTCATGGAAGGCTGAGGAAAGCACATCTCCCACCCCCCATCCTCACTACATTCTACAGAGGGACTATTGAGAGCATCCTGAGCAGCTGCATCACTGACTGATTTGGGACTTGCACCGTTTCGGACCGCAAAGCCCTGCAGAGGATAGTGAGGACAGCTGAGAAGATCATCGGGGTCTCTCTTCCCTCCATCAAAGACATTTAAAAAAAAAACGCTGTATCCGCAAAGCAACCAGCATTGAGGACGACCCCACACACCCCTCACACAAACTCTTTACCCTCCTGCCGTCTGGCAAGAGGTACCGAAGCATTCGAGCCCTCACGGCCAGACTGTGTAACAGCTTCTTCCTCCAAGCCATCAGACTCCTCAATACTCAGAGACTGGTTTGACACACACACACACACACACACACACACACACACACACACACACACACACACACACACACACACACACACACACGTGTCCTGAGTTGCACTTTAATTACTGTCACTTTAGAACTGTCTGCTACCTCAGTAACTGCTATGTGCATAACACTATCTCATAGTATGTTATGTTTACGTTTTTAGAAACTGTCATCTTTTTGCACTACTGTGTACTGGTCGGCGTTGCACTGTCTCTCACTGTGCCTATTGTCCTGTTCATTGTCAGAAATTTCTTGTACTGTCCCATAGTTTTTGCACATGTCATGTGCACTTTATATAGGTATATAGGTATATATAGTTATTTTATATAGGTATTTTATTTAGTTGTGTAGTCTCATGTGGTCCTGTGTTTGTCCTATGTTGTTTTTATGTAGCACCATGGTCCTGGAGGAACATTGTCTCGTTTCGCTGTGTACTGTACTAACTGTATATGGTTGAAACGACAATAAAAAACACTTGACTTGAAAGAAATAGCTACTTAATTCCTTCACATTTTCCTTTATCTATCTTTATTCTTAAAGATTTTTACTAGTCTGCATGCTTAAGTTGCTTCTTGAATTAAGCACAATTTGTGTACAAGTCTCTCCAGTAAATTTGTTTTGGTCTGTAACTTTACACAACGTACAGTTCCACTGGAGTCTAGCAAAGTTTGAATTACTCTTCCCATCATCCATGAATTGCGGGAGGAAGAACAGTCCACAATTAGCACCACATCACCAGGTTCAAAGTTCCTTTTAATTCTTGACCATTTACTGCGTTCCTGAAGATTGGGCTCATGACTCCATCTGCTCCAGAACAAATCGGCAAGATATTGGACTTGTTTCCAACGTTTTCTCGCATATTTGTCCTCTTTGTTAAAGACACCTGGTGGTAAGCTGGGTTGAGTTTTCAATAACAGTAAATGGTTAGGCGTCAGAGGTTCAAGGTAATTTGGATCTTCTGATGTACTAGTTATTGGTCTATTGTTGACAATGCTTTCCACCTCACACATGATGGTATGAAGACTGTCATCATTGATAGACTGTTCCTTTAATAGAGCACTGAGTATCTTTCTTACTGTACGGATTTGACGCTCCCATACTCCTCTTTGATGAGAAGCAGCTGAACTGTTGAAAATCCATACAATCCCTTTCTGTAGCATGGCATTTTCAATTTTGTTATGGTTCAGGTTTCTCAGTGCTTCTCGCAATTGTTTTTCTGCGCCGACAAAATTTGTCCCATTGTCTGAACGAATGACTGACACCTGTCCTCTTCTACTTATGAAAAGCCTTAAAGCATTTATACATGAATCAGTGTTCAAACTATCAGCTATCTCAATGTGTATCGCTCTGATTGTTAGGCAAGTGAACAACACTCCATAACTTTTAACAGTACTTCGACCCCGTTTTACATCAAAGGGTCCAAAGTAATCGACGCCTACGTTTGTGAAAGGGGGTTTATCAGGTAGCAAGCGGTCTTCTGGCAAGCTTGCCATTTTTTGCTCTCCCACTCTTCCATTGTGTCTGCGACAAACTGAGCATTTATGTATATGTTTTCGAATGGCTGAGTTTG
The DNA here is from genome assembly GCF_025860055.1 of Xyrauchen texanus. Lineage (NCBI taxonomy): Eukaryota > Metazoa > Chordata > Actinopteri > Cypriniformes > Catostomidae > Xyrauchen > Xyrauchen texanus. The sequence goes on along the minus strand of NC_068302.1, from coordinate 5,069,694 downwards.
CTTGGGGGATCCAGAATTTTTGTCAGAGAATAGATAGCATGTAGTTTCGACTACAGTGTCCACATCTTTGATGAATGTCATTCAGAATGAGAGTTGAAATTTGGGAGCATTTTGAGAGAATTACAGGATGTTTGGATTCTTCTGGCATGGCTGCTGTTAAGCCTACCACAGACTCTTAGTATCCTATCAACAAAAAGTTGGACCCTTTAATCCATGATTCTGCTTGCACAAAGTTATTTGCTTTAAGACCTCTAGTAGCTTGATCTGCAGGATTTTGTGATGTCTTAACAAACCTCCACTGTAACGGAGTAGTAGCATCTCGTATTAGTGAGATCCTGTTTGCTACGAAGATTTTGAAGCGAGCACTCTCATTGCCAATGTAGCTGAGCACTGTAGTGCTGTCTGTCCAGAAAACAGACTGCTGTAGTGGGATTTGAAGCTCTTGTCTTAGTATTTTGTCAATTTTGACGGCTACGGTTGCTGCTGTCAGTTCAAGTCTAGGGATTGTTATTTGCTTGAGTGGGCTAACTCTTGACTTTCCCATCAACAAGGAACAATGTTTCTGATTTTGTTCAATTGTAAGTACCAGATAAGTTGTTGTGCCGTAAGCACTCTCGCTGGCATCAGAGAAATTATGCAGCTGCGCTTCTGCTGTGTTACCAAATTTGTTTGATTTTACACACCTTTTAATTTTGAAGTCTGAGAGGTGATTTAGAGCTTCTAGCCATCTGACCCACTGATCAGCATGCTTGTCATCGATCTTTTCATCCCATGCATATCCTTGTTTACACATATCCCTTAAAAGGAGCTTGACTGGTAGGATGAGTGGCACCAGAAAACCAAGAGGGTCATAAATTGAATTAACAACCAAGAGAATACCTCTTCTACTCAATGGCTTCTCCTGTACCTTGATGTTGTACGTGAAGGTATCATTTTCTGTACACCACTGCATGCCGAGTGCTCTCTCTCAGAGAATTCTGATCCAAGTCAAGGTCTTTTACTCCACTGGCTCTATGTTCTTCTGGGATAGACAATAATAATTTTCTACTATTGCTTACCCACTTTGTTAAGCAGAAACCTCCTTCAGCACACAAATCCTGAATATCCTTCACTAAGTCAATTGCTTCTTGTTCTGTGGACACAGATTTCAAGCAACCGTCCACGTAATAATTGTGCAAAACTGTTTCAACAGCCTTTTGAGGTGATACATCTTTTCTGTCCTCTGCTGTCTTTCTCAGTGCGTAAGAGGTGCAACTGTGTGATGAAGTGGCTCCGAACAAGTGCACCGTCATTCTAAATTCCTTTATAGGTGCATTCAAATTGCCATCTGGCCACCAAAGAAAACAAAGCAGATCTGCATCCTCTTCAGGAGCCCTCACCTGATAGAACATCGACTCCATATCTGCCATCATTGCTTTTGGTTCTTCTCTAAATCTGGTAAGCACACCAATAAGTGTGTTCATGCGATTCGGACCTTGTAACAATTGTCCATTCAGAAACATGCCTTGAAACGAAGCAGTACAATTAAAGACCACTCAAATTTTGTTTTTCTTTGGGTGGTACACCCCATGGTGTGGTATATACCACACTCTGTTGTCATTGCGACTAAGCTGCTCTGTGGGAACTTTAACTGCATATCCTTTCTCTATTATGCTCTTCATGAAATTACTGTAATCTTCAAGCAAACTTGCATTCTTTTGAAGCTTTCTTTTTAAATTAGCTGCACACATCGATTGTTTGGCATTTTGACTGCTTCATTTCTCAATGGTAGTTTCACACAGTAATGCCCATTCTCAATCCTAGTCTTTTCCTGCACTGACTGCATGAACTGTTTGTCTTCCAGTGACATTTCCTCTTTCTCTTCACAGTGACGCTTTGGAAAATCAGTGTTGTACTGTTGAATCAACAACTGCTCTATTTCTACCACTGAGAGACGATTAACTGTATGGTGTGTAAGTTTGGACTTTTCTGCAGTGTTGCTTTCTTTCTTGATGGGTCTATTCACTACCCAGCCCAGTGCAGTTTTTACAGTGTAAGGTCCATCTTGTTGGCTATTTATGATGTACCACGGCTCCATTGCCTTTGAATTGTTTGCTCCAATTAGAAGATCCACGCGCTTTGCCTCTCTGATTGCCCAGGACAGTTTGGCCCTAGCTGTTCTTAGGGCTGCCTTATCGCCTGCTCTGAAGGCGGAGTCTTGGGTCCTCAGCAGCGTGCGCACCTCCGCAGTCATCCATGGCTTCTGGTTGGAGCATGTGGTGATGGTCTTGGAGAAAGTGACATCATCAATGCACTTGCTGATGTAGCTGATCACTGATGCTGTGTATTCCTACAAGTTGGTAGAATCGCCATATGTTGCAGTCTCCCTGAACATGTGCCAGCAGAGATGGCTCCTGCTGACCAGGTTTTCACCAGCTTCTGAAGCGGTTTTGTGCATCTGACGAGCGGTCTGTATGCTGGAATTAACATAACAGAGATGTGGTCTGAGTAGCCGAGGTGGGGGCGGGGCTCCACCCGGTACGCGCCTGGGATGTTTGTGTAAACAAGATCAAGCGCGTTCGTTAGTTTTTTTTATTAAACTATATCTAAAAGAACTTACTGGCCTATTGAATGTTATTCGAGTTAAAATCACACTCACACAGAAAGAAGAAGCAACAAGAAGAAAATTTGGAAGGATTGCTATCACAATTAAGCTTCTGTTATGGTCTTACCCTGGTCTCATACATGTGGTAACCAACAGTACCTTAACACAGTCTACTGGTCACAAATGATTTTGGAAGAATTCAGAATAAATCAAATAATAAAAATGTATTTGCCAAGAGACCTCTTGAATGATACCAAACATGTATGATCAGAAAACCTTTTACATTACAGAACAGGATTAGTCATAACTTATTTTTGTTGACCCGAAAGTTACCTGAGGTGAGAGAGGGGGCAGATGTGAGTGAGATTTGTGTTTTATGGTCCTTACTCTTTAGGATGTGTTGACGTATGACGTTGGTTCTCAAAGAGGTATTTGGCTTTCTGGAAAGAGCTGCTTTTGGGCATAGACATTCTGGTGCCAGCCTTACAGTGACCATGGCTATCAAGCTCCAAAAAGGGAAAATAATGTGCCATAAATGTAATCCATATGACTTATGCACTGGATTTCAAGTCTTCTAAAACCATACAATATAATATGTACAATGACCTATTCCTTAAATCACAAGATCAGTCATTTCTTGGTTGTCTAAAACATGTTTAATTAAGGAATAAGCCCTTACATGCATGGCCAATAAAGCTTTGGATTTTTAAATGAGCTCATACAACTCTAGTGGTCACAAAATGCATTCATATTAACTTCTGCATCAACTTTGTCTACTGAAAAAGGGTCTGCTGGAAGCAGTGTTAGTCAAGAGTGTGATAGATACTATCCAGATAATCTACTTATCTGAAATTGAAGTCTTGGTTACACACATTGCTCAGTCATTGTAATGGAACATATTGTTGTATGCGTGTCTGCTGACAGCTATATCAAGCAGGCAGATTTGATGTGATAGTCTGATTTTTTTGTTCTTGTGGGCCGCAGAAAACCACTTTTTTGCCTGATTATGTAAAGAAAAACCCTTGTGGTTTCAGAGCCATGATCAAGATCTAAATTCTTACAATATCCAGATCTATCAGCTGAGTTTCTACATGATGTGCTGGATATACATTCACTAAGCACTTTATACAGGTGTTCCTAATAAAGTGCTCAGTGAGTGTAAATACCAGTCGAAAAACCATTGGAGTAGAGTATGTTTCAGCCTAATTGTTAATAATTTCATTTATTAGCATCTAAACAAAATGATCCAATCTTGTTTGACTCTCTCTGTTGTGGAACACACAAGGCAGATTGTTTGGGTATGACACCCGCAGTTACTTTTCACTTTCATTTTTTTTTAAACGGTGGTAGGTCCTACCTGGTGAGGGAGGAGCTCTACAAACACAGCAGCCGGGGCAGAGGGACTTCCCAAGGGAGACGCAGGTCCGCGGGGGTACCGTTCTGCAGAAAATACATCATAGGGAGTTGCCTGAAGAGGGAATTAGGCCTGTGGAGCCCTACCTCAGTACAGAGCACTTGAGGCATTCTGGCATGCCTGGCATTCCTCCGCTGAATTCGCAGGCCAGAAGGCTATGGAGCAAGACCATCCAGGAACCGAGAGCTTAGTGGTTAACCTGGGAGAGAGAGTGCACTGGATCACTTTGTTGAAAGGCGCTAGGTGCAAGCGGAACACCCGGCCGGCTGTTCCGTAGTACAGAGTTCCCGGGTTGAGCCAGAGCTGCCTGTTCCTTAAACGCAGGGAGACACCCTCGGCAGGCAGATGGGGCGTGGTCTGCGCTGGGGCGGTGCTGTGATATGATGTGCGAAATCGCTTCCATCTGCCTCTTTACCACCGAAAACTGCTGAAGAGGCCAAGCTGGGAGAAGGGGGTGTTGAGAAAGCGGGCTTTGTCAACATTGCGCATCTCGACCATGTTCAGCCAGAGGAGGCATTTCTGGACCACGAGGGTGGCCATCGCCCGTCCAAGTGACCTTTGTGGCTCTGAGAGTGAGGTTGGTGGCAGAGCGCAGTCCCTGCAGCACGTCGGAGTCGGGAATAACTAGGTTCAGTTCTTTGAGTGCTTTGGCTTGGTGGACCTGCAGGAGAGCCATGGCATACAGGGCGGAGGCGGCCTGACCAGTGCCGCTGTAGGCTTTCGAGGTCAGTGACAACGTCATCCTACAGGCCTTGGAAGGGAGTACCGGGCAATCCCACCAGGTGGCGGCGTTCTCGGGGCACAGGTGGATCGCAAGCACGCTGTCCAACAGGGAACGGCGCCCTGTCCCGAGGTACCAATCGTCAAGCCTTGAAAACTGGAACGGAGGGTTCCAGTCCAACCCGACACTCAAGGCAGCCTGGGAAAGCTGTCGGCCAAAGGTTGTAGCCAAGTTGAGTCTTCTGCGTCAGACGCCTGAACACTCTCTGATGCAGCGACGACGTCATCATCCATCTCAGGAGGCTCGAGGGAGAATGCAGGCTGGCCGTGAGGCGAGCCTCACTCACCTCGAGCCGGGACGGAAGCAAGTGAGCGTGCCGTGGGGTGGGTGGTTTGTGAGGACGTATTCCGCCAAACCGAGCCCTCTGCCATTGCCAGTCGTCCTCAATCCTGTGGGAAGAAGGAGTGATGTGGGGGGGCGACTTAAGTGGCATTCATTTTGAGAAATAAAAGCCGTGACCGCAACGTTGCCATGGTCTATACATATTCTCGCAGTGAGTACATGTACCATCCACAAATGCTGCCTCGGTGTGATTGCTACCCAGGCACACAAGGCAGTGTCTATGTCCGTCAGACTTGGAGAGATATCGACCGCATCCAGGAACTACACAGAGGCGGAAGGGCATCTTTAAAAAGACACATCCTGAAAAGGACTTTCAACGCCTCTGTGTATTGCTCTTTTGTAAGTGAAAATATACTCTTGTAGAGGGGAAAATACTCCTCTTTTAGAGGTATGCACTCTTTTAACAGAAGCGCTGATGAAGTGCCATGGGGCGTGGACTGCACAGCATGCAGAGAGGGAGAAAGCCGCTTGTAACGCACCGTAGATCCAACCGCAATGCTCTGCTTGTAGAGGTGAGTGGAACAGTAGTGAGACTTAGCTTGCTGCTGCACAACCGCTTGGCTCAGAAGAAAAAATCTGACTGACAGACACATGTCCGCTTCCCTTTATAAGTCCAATTTCTCATTGGCCTTTTCTCAAATCCAGAGGTGCGCGAGGCTCTCAAGAAAGACGCCTTGTGTCACTACATTCGACACAACGTCGCGTGAGTGACAGAAGGGGAAATAGGAATCAGTATATGGAGGAGAATGAGAATAATTTTTTCACTTTAAATATTAGTTAAAAAAAGACAAATCCATTCATGAACGAAACATCACTAGTGCATGCAGTATATAAAGCTAGCAAGCATTATGTTGCATCAAGAAACTTAATGTATGTGAAATGTAGCAGCAGCAATATGCATATAGCATATGGATGAACTATCCTTTTAACAACAGCTGCAGCTTAATTCTTAACACTAAACTGTATAATGCCTCAAGCTCCTGTTGTTTCTGTTTGAGCCAATCATTCTGGTCTTCTTCCAGTACTCTCTCTGACTGAAGCACTGAGCTTCCCTCCAGCTTAACTGAATTTGTTCAAGACATGCTCTGCTGCTATGGCCCTGTGTCTTCCTCTGCCCCGTCACGCGCCCTAAGCAACAGGACAGTCACTGACCCTGACATAAATTTCTTCAAGGTCACTTCTCACACAGATCTTCTCACACAGAAATAACGGAGAGCTTTTCTTGATTTTATAAGACACAGTGGTTCTCACGTAGAAGATCAGCGTATTAAACCAGGTTATTACATTGGTCAATTGCAGCATTCTGCAGTTAAATATTTGTGTTTAATGAGCACTTAACTGTGTCATTGACTGTTGTCATAGGCAATGATTTGCTCTGGCTTGAACCTAATATACAAATTAGCTAATAAAATAATTTCAATTCAAATCTATACTTTGTTTATTTATTTATTTGGTAAGCAGCCATGTAATAAGCAGGATGATTCCTAGACAATCACTGGAGAGCCACTATAGAGTCATTCCATGGATGTACCATGAGTACCATTTGTGTTCACAACATTTGATGAAATGCATGTAACAGAAATCTGCTATTAAATGTTTTGTAAACTTAAATATAATAATTCAAAATTAATTATACATTTTAATTATAAACTAGTTAAACTACAATTGTTCTGTCTTGTGATGATGGGGTGTCTGTGTGTAGGCTATTAAACCCAATGCATGGTAATTTTCACACTCTTACACTCTTACATATTTGGGTCTTTAGAGACCATGGGCCTCATGTATAAAACTCTGCTTAGTTTTCTTCCTAAAAGTGTGCATAAGCACAAAAGTAAAATTTTGCGTATGCACAAAAGTTCTCAGATTGATAAAACTGCACACAGTTCCAGTCTATAAATCCAGTCTAGCGGAACAGTGTGCGTACATGCACGTGATTCATTCCCCACCCCGTCTCCTCCCCAAAATAACCATTTATGGAGTGTACAACACTTTTTTTTACAATGCATATCATCATCTGCGTACTATTGTCAAATGCATTTCACCATCCACACACGTGACTACTGTGTTTAATGGTAGCCTACGCAAAACTGTATTATAAGAGACAATAGTGTAAATGCCACATATGCCCAAAGGTTAGATGCTGCAAGGTGAAGAGACATTATTAATATATGAACTTGTTTTCAAAGAATATATCTTACATATCCCTTGGAAAATGTTTTTTATTTTTGCAGACATAAATCTAACTGTAACAATTCAATGGAAAGGAGGAGTCACGAATAATATTTTAATGATTAACTTAAACAAAAAGACAAACACACCCTTGTCTGCAACAGGATGCGCACTTGACTCTGATTCACGTGAAATGGCTCAGTAAAAAGGACAGTAGCTATAAGACTGTCCACATTCAGTTTTCGAATGGTTAATTAGAGAGAGACATGTCTCATCAGAAACAGTATTGTACAGCTGCAAACAGGTACAGCAATGCATATAAAATGTGCATCAAATGTGCTGCCTGCTCCACTTCAAAGTGTGTATGCCCCCTAGAGCAACAGTGACGCGTCACAGGATGTGTAAAAATCTTGGTCTTACAGATATTTGTAGACTTTTGATCCTATATGGTAGGGACTATAAATTGTTTTCATCAGTCCATAAGAGTGGAAGGGAATATTGAAAGAGCCTAGGCAGAGCTGAAGCACCTAATGTCATCCGACTGAAATACAGATAAAAACTATTTTGTCGCAGAAGGTGGAGTTTTGGCTATTCAGGGCAAGACAGTCATACTTAGAGTTGGGGGACAAAGCAGGAAAGCTTCTGGCTAGATATATAAAGCAGAGAAAGCCTTTTCCTACCATTCCCTCAGTGCAATGTGCTGGTGGTGACATTTTTACCTCAGCCATTGATATTAATAATGATTTTAAAGAATTCTAGCTTGATATCTATAGTTCCACGTCTACGTCTACTGATGAAGATATTATAAACTTTGTGGAACCATTAGAACTCCCTAAACTGACTACTGAGCAAAAAAATTGTCTTCTTTGAGATTACATTGAGATTCAAAGTTTGGTGAGGTATTAAGTTGAAGAGGATGAATTATTTAGATCTTTTGCTACAGAACTGGCTCCACTTTTGCTAGAAGTTTCTACAGAATCATTAAAGAATGGATAGCTTCTGCCAACCATGACACAAGCCCAGATCAATCTGATTCTTAAAAAGGACAAAGATCCAAGCGAGTCCACAAGTGAGTAAACAAGTTACCATCCAATTTCCCTGATCCAGCTAGACGTAAATATATTGTAAAAAATTTGGGCTAACCGATTAAGTAAAGATATGATATCTCTTATACATATAGATCAGGTGGGGTTTATTCAGGGCTACAGCTCTTCTGATAACATTAGGCATTTCATCAATAAATCATGTGGTCAATAGCGAATGATCAGACTCCGGTGCCTGCCATCTCACTTGATGCAGAAAAGCCATTTGATATGGTAGAATGGGATTATTTTGTTTTTACGATTTTGGAAATATACAGGTTTGGGAATACTTTTATTTAATGGATTAAGCTATATAGACACCCGATGGTGGTGGTACAAACAAATGGATTTATTCCAGATTATTTTACTCTGGATAGTGGCACCCAGCAGGATTGCCCTCTTTGCCCATTATTGTTGGAACCATTAGCAGCTGCGATCTGAAGCTTCGGCTCTGACAGCGTACTGCCCGGTAACGGCTTTTCAGCCTTTCAGTGGCCCAAACAGGGCATTAAGTGTTTTGTTTGTTCCCAGCGAATTTGTGTGATTTGGTTGGAGTTAGTTTTGGCACTTTGGTGGAGGGGTTTTCAGGCAATGTGCGCAGATGGGCTTCATTACATTTGTCTGTGATTGGGAAGGTTAATGTTATTGGGGTGGGTTGTGTTTCCGGGGTTCGGCTTCCTGCTATGGTCTCCCTGTGGGTGTCTCCCTCTCTTGTTTCAGGTGATTTAGTGGTGTGGCATGATTGGGCGGGGTGGGCTGTGCCTACCCAGGATTTTGTTTAGTTGTTATGCATTTTATCTCATGCATTTGGCTCATTGGTCGCTTCCACCTGGGGGAGCCCCTCCCTGGTTTTGTGTTGGAGGTTCTTGCATCTGCTTCACCATTGCAGAGCCTATCTATCGGACTGGCCGGAGAGGTTGAGTTGAACCCCATTTTCTCGCATTTGCGCTTGGTGTGGACGGGGGTGTCCAGAGTGTTTGAATTGGAAATATATTTAAATGTTGCCTCAAGCATATGGCTGAACCCAGGGTTGTATATTGATGGGTTCCCTTTCTGCTGGTCAGAGTGGATTGTGAGGGGGTTACTGCACTCCGTGACCTATGTGAGAGTGGAGTGTTCATTTTAAAATTTGGTTCAAACATTTTGGGATTCCCAGATTATTTTGGGGGTATTTTTGGTTGCACCACCTGCTTTGTACAGTTTTTGGGAGTGTCATACACCCCCCTGGAGTGGCAGGCACTCTGGGAGTGGTGATTGCTGCTTTTGGAAAGAGTTGTAAGGCATCTGTGTATTGCTCCCAGCTAATTCAGAGTCTGGGGGATAGAGCTATAACTTCTATCAAAGGATTATGGGAGAAACATTTGGGATGGGTATTGGAGGAGGGAGTGTGGGCTAGGATTTCAAAAACATCAGGTCTGCATCTGGACATGCAGAGGTGCGCCTTTTGCAATTCAGGATATTACATCGATTCTGTTGGACCCCCTCTGGATTGTATAGGTTTGGTCTTGGAGACGCACCTGGCGAGGTCAGTCGGAGGATGGAGACACGGCCCATGTGTGTTAAGATCCAAGAGTTTTGGTTGAGGGTTCAGAGTTTTATGTGTGATGAATTGGACACTCAGATTTCAGATTCAGAGCGCCCCCATTTCAGGAGTGATGCTCGGAGATGGGGAGGCTGGCAGCTTTTGAGGAAGGGTCATCTAGAAGACTGGGGACTTGTTTGTGGGTAAATGGGGCAAATAGTGGGACGTGTTCTGCTTACGAGAACATTTCAAAGGCTGTTTGGGTTCATGATCACAGCATCATCTGTCATTCCCTAAGGCATGTTGTATACAAGACATTTTCAGTGCTGGATGGACTCCATAAGGGACTTCAACCACTGAAGCATGCGTTTTGTCCCTTCAGAGTGACGCGCTACCAGACTCTGTTGCCATGGCGTTCCACTGGGACAGGTGTGTTGCCGCAATGTGTTAACCACTGACGCCTCCTCCGTGGATTGGGGTGCTGTGTATGAAAGTCATATAGCTTATGGAGTGTGGACAGGCCAGAGGCTGAATTGGCACATCAATTATCTGTAGATGTTAGCAGTGTGGTTGGCATTGAGGTTTTCCTTCCAGAGTTTCGGGACAGTCATGTCCTCATCTGGTCAGACAACAGGAAGGTGGAGGCCTTCATCAACCATCACAGAGGAGTGCGCTCTCATGCCATGCTGAGGCTGGCACATCGCATTCTTCTGTGGGCACAGAACAATATAATGTCTCTACAAGCTGTGCATGTTCTGGGCCAATTGAATTTGGGGGCAGATCTCCTGTCCTGACAGGGTCTAATACCCAAAAAATGGACATTACATCCTTAGATTGTGGAACAAATCCGGAGGAGGTTTGGTAGATTGGAAGTGGACCTGTTCGCATCGAGCAAGACTTCAAACTGTCCCCTCTGGTTCTCTCTCTCCTCGATCAGCCTGCAGCATACAGTTCTGCAGAGGGTTCAGGAGGATCAGATTTGGCTCCTGTTAGTGGCGCTTTATAGGGCTATCATAGGTCATATTGAGACCTTGTTTGGGCTATTTGCCTAAGCTTATTACTACGTCCTTTTGCTCACAGACTATTAATATGGAGTCCTTCTTTCCTCCCCCATTTGAGTCAGAGGAGCATGGAAGGTTGCATTTGCTTTGTCCAATATGGGTTTATGTTGACCGTACTTGCCAGTGACGTAAGTCAAAGCATTTGTTTGTGTGTTTTAGTGGCCGCAACATGCCGCAATTCTGATGATTGATGTGAACATTAACTGAAGGTCCTGACGCCTATCTGAATTATTTTATGCATTGCACTGCAGCCACATGATTGGCTGATTAGATAAATCGCATGCATAAGTAGATGTAAAGGTGTACCTAATAGAGTGGTCAGATTGTGGGTCATTTTGACCCTTTTTTTAAATGGTTCTTAATGGTTTCAAAGGTTCTGCAAGACCAAGGAAGGGATATACAATGTAATCCATGGCCTTTTGTGGCTGATTGCTTTAATCAATCAACTGCATGCCTCTTCTAAAATTAAATAAGCTTGCAATAATTTACATTGTTCAAAATTGGGCCACTTCAAAAGCATAAAATTCACAGTTTTGAGCTTCAACAGTATCCTCCCTGTAATGTTGTGTGCATTTTGTGTGCTTACATAGCGTTGCAGTGCATATGCTTTCCATATCTGTGATTCTTGTTTGTGCACATGCCCTCATCAGCCAGGCTGCTTCAGTTGTCACTCTTTGTTCCCTAAGGTTGGCAGCCATCTGCCACTGCTGCACATGACTAGCCAATGATAAGAATAGCTATGGTGTAGTGTACAGCTGCGGCGTGAAGCCTAACGTCAACTGATAAAGCTACATACCGCTCGCTCCTACAATATTGTTGTTTATCCATGATGAAGGTGCGGTCCCAAAGTGCAGTCTCGTTTCTCATTTCACATTTCACATTTCCAAGAAATATTCTGCAATTGGCAAATACGATCATTACTTAACTTACTTGAGGCTTAAATGGACATATAATCTTCAGACAAATTGGATGAGGTTTCAACATATCAACAAAAAAACTGACTCTCAGAATCTTAATGACTAGTTAGAGGTATAGATCACCCGAAATTGACAATTCTGTCATCATTCACTCACGCTCTGTTGTTCTAAACTTGTATGACTTTGTTTCATCCGTGGAAACTAAAAGGAGAAATTTTGCAGAATGTCCAAACTGATCTTTTTCATACTTACAATGCATACATATATACAACAGAATGGTGGGGGAATTGGGAAGTGAAGCTATAATAAGGAAAACTTTTGTTTTTCTGGTTTATTTGTGTGTACGTTTACTTAGAGACATAAAGCAAATTGGTTAGTAACCTACATTACTGCCAACATTAGAAAACTGTACATAAAAATGTGTATGGTTTAATGATCATCAGCCTTTATTATATGCTGTGAATGACCATGAAGACCTGAAAAGTGTTTTTGCAGAACATTTTAGGACTAGCACCTTAGGTTAGTAATTTTTTTTTACATCAACGTGACAAGAAATTACAGTAATTAGGTAATATAATACACTAAGCACACAGTTGCAAATTGACATAATCCCATTTTTTTATCTCACTATAATAATAAATATTTGCTGCATTGTGTAATAAATAAAAAAACAGAGCATTTTATGTTTTTGATTAAGTATGAATAAGTGTAGGGGCCTGGGTAGCTCTGCGAGTATTGACGCTGACTGCCACCCCCGGAGTCGCGAGTTCAAATCCAGGGCGTGCTGAGTTATCCAGCCAGGTCTCCTAATCAACCAAATTGGCTCGGTTGCTAAGGAGGGTAGACTCACATGGGGTAACCTCCTCGTGGTCGTGATTAGTGGTTCTCGCTCTCAATGGGGCATGTGGTAAATTGTGCGTGGATTGTGGAGAGTAATGCTCACATGCTGTGAGTCTCCGCGGTGTCACGCACATCAAGACACGTGATAAAATGCATGAATTGACTGTCTCAGAAGCGGAAGCAACTGAGACTTGTCCTCTGCCACCCGGATTGAGGTGAGTAACAGCACCACCACAAGAACCAACTAAGTAGTGGGAATTAGGCATTCCAAATTGGGGAGAAAAGGGGGATAAAAAAAATTATGAATTAGTGTGTTTATTAAGCATCATGCAAGTATATGCTCACTGTTTGGCAGGTATTGCGTGAAAGTCGCCCTTTTATTAATGTTGTTATAACAGCATATCAATGATTTGTCATGCATTTGTAAATTACTTATGAACATCTTTGTGAACCCTTAACAAAGGGAACATTAATGTAAGTGTTATGGTTCTGTCACGAACCCCTTTCCTCTGCCCCATCTCCGCTTCCTCGAGCACGCACACATACACTCCGCGAGCGTGCTCGCTTCCCGCTTCCTCGCTCCGCCCCCTTGAGCTCGTACGCTCTTTTTCCTCCCTCAGGCTTCCACGCCCGGTTTTGCTATTACGAGCTCTCGCTCGTAAACTATCTCCCCCCTCCGACTCATGCTCGCTTCTCACGCGCTTCAGCCTGAACATTATGACCACCTGCACTCACGCGCTTCCAATCCCCACACATTAGTTTCACCTGCACTCACGCGCTTCCGATCCCCACACATTAGTTTCACCTGCACTCATCTCGTCACCTTTCATTGTTTACACCTGCACCTTCCCCTATAAATACCCAGCACTTCCGTTTCACGGGTGTTGGTTATTGTGTTTAGTTTCCCGTTCCTATGCCCCCGCTAGTCTCGTCTAGTTTTGCCCCCGCTAGTCTCATCTAGTTTTGACCTCCCTACTCGTTCCCTCTTAGCTTGCCAGCTCCTCTTGTTCCCCTGTCTTTTGCTCCCTCGAGTCCCCTATTGCTACGTGTTTGTTTCGTTTCCCCGGCTTTGACCCTCGCTCCCCTCGACTACTCTCCCGGATTTGCCCCCTTTACTCTCCTTGACTCCCCGGCTTTCAACCCTACGCTTTCCCTGACCATTCTTCACTGGATTTGCCCTGTTTTTGTACTTTCGCCTGCACTGCTTTTACTAGCAATAAAACGCAGTTTGACTTACATTGTGACTGTCTCTTCTTGTGCGGGTTACAAAATAACCAACCTTTCATTGTCACAATGTACTCCACGGATTCGCGCAGCTCTCTAGAGCAGATTTTCGTGGCGTGTTCAGAGCGCGGATTTGCGGCTGGGAGAGATTACCACGCACTCACGGCCCAGGGACAGCAGGTAAGCACTTTGTTTGACTTTTGTCACCCTGCTCTACCTGTGTCTGTCCCTGAGCCCGTTTATGCTCCCAGCGCATTTCTGAGCGCCGTGAGCCTTCAACCCCCTGAGAGGTTTGATGGCTCTTTTGACGCTAACCTAGGGTTTTTTGTGCGAGGCAGCGGTTGTGTGGCTCGTGGCCCCGCCCTCGACATCGTGGACCCAGCGGCCCAACTCATGGTTTTGCGTCAGGGGAGCCAAACCTTGGAGGCTTATGTTACTGATTTTTGTGCCCTGGCCAACCAGGTGAATTTTGATGAGGTGGTTCTGAAAGACATTTTTCAAGATGGACTGAATGAGCCAGCCTCATCATACATGCCTGGTGGTCGCTGCTCTCTCAACCTGGCTCAGTTTATTGACCTCGCCCTGCTGTGCGTTGGTTCCTCGTTTACTGTGTGGGAGGCAGATACAGAACCAGCGCTCTACACCACGGCCCCCGTCTCGAGGCCTACCACGGCCCCCGTCCTGAAGCCTACCACGGCCCCCGTCCTGAAGCCTACTACGGCCCCCGTCCTGAAGCCTACCACGGCCCCCGTCTTGAAGCCTTACACGGCCCCCGTCTTGAAGCCTTACACTGTCCCCGTCTTGAAGCCTTACACGGCCCCCGTTTTTAAGCCTTACACGGCCCTAGCCCCGAAGCCTGTAACGGCCCCAGTCTCGAAGCCTGGCACGGCCAGCGAGTCAACGCCCATGCCTGCCACGGCCAGAGAGCCAGCGCCCATGCCCGCCACGGCCAACGAGCCAGCGCCCATGCCCGCCACGGCCAACGAGCCAGCGCCCAGGTCTGCCACGGCCAACGAGCCAGCGCCCATGTCTGCCACGGTCAGCGAGCCAGCGCCTGTAGCCTCGACCGCCCCAGAGCCAGCGCCTGTAGCCTCGACCGTCCCCATGGCCACATCCCCTGTTGGCCGAAGACGTCAGAGAAGGAAGAGGGCCCCTTCTCCCCAGTCTCGTCTTGTGCTCAAGACCGCAGAGGTTCCCCCAGAGTCTTCCACGGCTCTGCCGGGTTCTGCTCCACCCCCAGAGTCTTCCACGGCTCTGCCGGGTTCTGCTCCGCCCCCAGAGTCTTCCACGGCTCTGCCGGGTTCTGCTCCGCCCCCAGAGTCTTCCACGGCTCTGCAGACCTCTGCTCCGCCCTCAGAGTCTTCCACGGCTCTGCAGACCTCTGCTCCGCCCTCAGAGTCTTCCACGGCTCTGCAGACCTCTGCTCCGCCCTCAGAGTCTTCCACGGCTCTGTCGGGCTCTGCTCCGCCCTCAGTCTTCCACGACTCTGCCGGCCTCTGCTCCACTCTCAGAGTCTACCACGGCTCTGTCAGCCTCTGCTCGCCCCTCAGAGCCCTCCCGGGCTCCGCCTCACGAGTCTCTCAGGGCTCCTCCTCTCGAGCCTCCCAGGGCTCCTCCGCTCGAGCCTCCGAGAACTCCTCCTCACGAGCCTCCTAGGGCTCCTCCTCACGAGCCTCCCAGAGCTCTACCCCTCAAGTCCCTCAGGGCTCCCCCTCCTTCCAAGCCTCTCACGGCTTCACCTCTCGAGTCTCTCAGGGCTCCATCCCTCGAGTCTTTCATGGCTCCACCCCTCAAGCCTCTCACGGCTTCGCCTCTCGAGTCTTTCAGGGCTCCATCCCTCGAGTCTTTCATGGCTCCACCCCTCAAGCCTCTCACGGCTTCGCCTCTCGAGTCTCTCAGGGCTCCATCCCTCGAGTCTTTCATGGCTCCACCCCTCAAGCCTCTCACGGCTTCGCCTCTCGAGTCTTTCATGGCTCCACCCCTCAAGCCTCTCACGGCTTCGCCTCTCGAGTCTCTCAGGGCTCCTCCGCCTCTCAGGGCTCCATCCCTCGAGTCTTTCATGGCTCCACCCCTCAAGCCTCTCACGGCTTCGCCTCTCGAGTCTTTCATGGCTCCACCCCTCAAGCCTCTCACGGCTTCGCCTCTCGAGTCTCTCAGGGCTCCTCCGCCTCTCAGGGCTTCCCCTCTCGAGTCTTTCATGGCTCCACCCCTCAAGCCTCTCACGGCTTCGCCTCTCGAGTCTCTCAGGGCTCCTCCGCCTCTCAGGGCTCCGCCCCTCGAGTCTTTCATGGCTCCTCCCCTCAAGCCTCTCACGGCTTCGCCTCTCGAGTCTCTCAGGGCTCCTCCCCCTCTCAAGCCTCTCAGGGCTCCCCCTCTCGAGTCTTTCAGGGCTCCTCCTCCTCTCAGGCCTCTCAGGGCTCCGTCTCTCGAGTCTTTCATGGCTCCCCCCCTCAAGCCTCTCGAGCCTTCCAGGGCTCGGCCACTAGAGGCTCCTATGGCTCTGCCTCCCGAGCCTCCTACGGCTCCCCCTCCAGAGCCTCCTATGGCTCCACCTCCCGAGCCTCTCATGGCTCTGCTCCCAAAGACTCCAGAGCTTCCTAGGGCTCCGCCTCTCGAGCCTTCCACGGCTCCGCCACCCGAGCCTCCTACGGCTCTGCTCCCTAAGACTCCAGAGCCTTCTAGAGATTCGCCTCCCGAGCCTCCTGCGGCTCCACCTCCCGAGCCTCCTACGGCTCTGCTCCCTAAGACTCCAGAGCCTTCTAGAGATTCGCCTCCCGAGCCTCCTGCGGCTCCACCTCCCGAGCCTCCTACGGCTCTGCTCCCTAAGACTCCAGAGCCTTCTAGAGATTCGCCTCCCGAGCCTCCTGCGGCTCCGCCTCCCAAGCCTCCTACGGCGTCACCTCCCCCGGCTCTGCCTCCAGAGCCTACCAGGGCTTCACTCCTTGAGCCTTCTACGGCGCCACCTCCCACGGCGTCACCCCCCTCGGCTCTGCCTCCAGAGCCTTCCAAGGCTTCACCTCTGGAGCCTCCTACGGCGCCACCTCCATGGGATCCACTTCCAGAGCCTTCCAGGCCTTCCCCCCTAAAGCCTCCTTCGGCTCCACCTCCAGAGCCTTCCAGGCCTTCGCCCCTAAAGCCTCCCTCGGCTCCACCTCCAGAGCCTTCCAGGCCTTCGCCCCTAAAGCCTCCGTTGGCTCCACCTCCGGAGCCTTCCAGGACCCCAGCTCCAGAGCCACCTACGGTGCTGCCTCTGACGGCTCCGCCTTTCACGGCTCAGCCCGGACTTCCTGACCCTCTACCTGTCCTGTGGCCTCTTCCCTGGCCTCCGGACCCTATTCCTGTCCGGTGGTCACCTTCCAGACCCCCGGACCCAGTCCCTGTCCTCCATTCGCCTTCCAGACCTCCTGACCCAGTCTCTGCCCTATGGCTGCCCCCTAGACCTCCCGACCACCCGCCTGTCCACTATGTTCCGCCTGACCTTGCCTTGAACTGCCCATTGACCCCCATGGACTGTTTCATTTCCCTTTTGTACCTTCTGCCCCCACGAGCTTACACGCTCGTTCTGTCCCCCGCGAGCTCACACGCTCGTTCTGTCCCCCACGAGCTCACACGCTCGTTCTGTCCCCTCGAGCTCACACGCTCGTTCTGTCCCCTCGAGCTCACACGCTCGTTCTGTCCCCTCGAGCTCACACGCTCGTTCTGTCCCCCCGAGCTCACACGCTCGTTCTGTTCCCTCGCGCTCCTCGCAGCCGAGCGCGGCCGTCAGGAGCCGTCCTATTCAGAGGGGGGAGTACTGTCACGAACCCCTTTCCTCTGCCCCATCTCCGCTTCCTCGAGCACGCACACATACACTCCGCGAGCGTGCTCGCTTCCCGCTCCCTCGCTCCGCCCCCTTGAGCTCGTACGCTCTTTTTCCTCCCTCAGGCTTCCACGCCCGGTTTTGCTATTACGAGCTCTCGCTCGTAAACTATCTCCCCCCTCTGACTCATGCTTGCTTCTCACGCACTTCAGCCTGAACATTATGACCACCTGCACTCACGCGCTTCCAATCCCCACAAATTAGTTTCACCTGCACTCACGCGCTTCCGATCCCCACACATTAGTTTCACCTGCACTCATCTCGTCACCTTTCATTGTTTACACCTGCACCTTCCCGTATAAATACCCAGCACTTCCGTTTCACGGGTGTTGGTTATTGTGTTTAGTTTCCCGTTCCTATGCCCCCGCTAGTCTCGTCTAGTTTTGCCCCCGCTAGTCTCATCTAGTTTTGACCTCCCTACTCGTTCCCTCTTAGCTTGCCAGCTCCTCTTGTTCCCCTGTCTTTTGCTCCCTCGAGTCCCCTATTGCTACGTGTTTGTTTCGTTTCCCCGGCTTTGACCCTCGCTCCCCTCGACTACTCTCCCGGATTTGCCCCCTTTACTCTCCTTGACTCCCCGGCTTTCGACCCTACGCTTTCCCTGGCCATTCTTCACTGGATTTGCCCTGTTTTTGTACTTTCGCCTGCACTGCTTTTACTACCAATAAAACGCAGTTTGACTTACATTGTGACTGTCTCTTCTTGTGCGGGTTACAGGTTCGTTTTAACACAGTGCAAGATCTCATGGGCCTTATCAATGTAATAATTAAAAAAGAAATTGCTACTAGATTGCCACTATTGCATCATCTTTATATTGTGCACATCATTTTATTTGAGTTTTAATCACATTTGTGCTCTGTGGTTTGCTTGCATAGAAAATACATGCTAATAATTAATAGGCTATTTCACTTACCAAGAACACTTGTAATGGAACAGTGATGTTTCTTCTTTAAAAAAAAAAATTGTCACAGGGCTAAGTATAACATTTTTTATACAAAATATTATACTCACTTATTTGTATTTTTATCTTTTTGATGTCCATTCAGTGTGACTGCAAAGCACATATAGAGCTGCAACTGAGTAGTGTTGGGTGTGACACATCCAGTGGCATCTCAGCTTCATTATTTCTGGTGGGGCACAAACAATCACATAACCCAACATATCAAAGTTTGCGTTAACCAAGAATTCTCCATAATTTACATATTTTTCATTTTAACCTAGTGCATTAGTTTTTAATTCACTCTCTCACACACACTCTCTTTCTCTCACACACACTTCAGTGTGTTAATGCATGATTAGCATTTAAAAATTGAACAATTCATTTCACTACGCAGGTCTACACTAAAGAGCAGTTAACTTCCGAGGACCATGTCAGCTTGGCATACATATGATGCAAATGGGAAAAGACATAAGATGGGCTAGATAAGATGGGTTAACCCCCCCAAGTCACGAAGGGATCTCCCTTCGAGCCCCTTGAGTCAGCTGAGTTAAAGGTGCTCTCCTTAAAGACCGCCCTCCTGACGGCGCTCACCTCCATCAAGAGGGTAGGGGACCTGCAGGCATTTTCTGTCAGCGAACCATGCCTGGAATTTGGACCGGTTTACTCTCATGTCATCCTGAGACCCCGATCGGGCTACGTGCCCAAGGATCCCACGACCCCTTTCAGGGATCAGGTGGTGAACCTGCAAGCGCTGCCTCAGGAGGAGGCAGACTCAGCCTTAGCGTTACTGTGTCCGGTGTGTGCTCTTCTCATCTACTTGGATCACACGCAAAGCTTTAGAAGTTCCGAGCAGCTCTTTGTCTGCTTTGGTGGACAGCGGAAAGGAAGCGCTGTCTCCAAACAGAGGATCACTCACTGGGTTGTCGATGCCATCACCATGGCATACCATGCCCAGCATGTGCCACCCCCTGCTGGCCTTCGAGCCCACTCTACCAGAGGTGTTGTCACGCAGCTGGGAAAAGAGCGCATGTATTCACCCCAATGGAGAGGGAAGTCGCTATGCGCAAGTTGTACACCTGGCCAGCTGACCCGAACTTACCTGTTTGTGTCACCTGATAACACAGGATGAAACTGGCTCATCCATGAGGTTATAAAACCTTGCAAAGGTATTAGGTGTTGCCCGTCCCGCGGTGCCTCTCTAGCAGACATCTGTAAAGCTGCGGGCTGGGCAACACCTAATACCTTTGCAAGGTTTTATAACCTCATGGATGAGCCAGTTTCATCCTGTGTTATCAGGTGACACAAACAGGTAAGTTCGGGTCAGCTGGCCAGGTGTACAACTTGCGCATAGCGACTTCCCTCTCCATTGGGGTGAATACATGCGCTCTTTTCCCAGCTGCGTTCGTAAAAAGTGTGAACCCTGGACGTTCTTCCTCCTTAGCCCAGCAGCTGCCGAGTCTTCGGAGAGGCTTGCCGACGCCCCAGTACGTGCGTCACTTAGACACTGTACTGAGGTAAGTGCTCCACATGTGCTGGTTGTCTCCTTAGGTAACCCTGTGTGATGTATATTCTGCAAAATTGTTTCCCTGCTGGTAAACCGCGTCTTCCTTGGACAGAGGGCCCTCTGTCCTTGGTTACCGTGTTTGTGGGTAGGACCTACCCCGGTGCCACTCTGCACGACATGCTTCCACTCCGACCCAGTAAGACCGTGTGTTGTATTCCACTTAGAAGTCCCCCCCTCTCCACAGTGTCCTCCTCTTTGGAGGGACACCCCCCAACGTAGACCTTATATGGACCCCAGCTGATTAATTTGTTCCTCTCCAATAGAGAGAAGGCTACGGCTGGGCCAGCCAGCCCTTAAACTTCTGAGCAGCTCCCCAAGGTGTAGGGGACTGCTTCATGCCTGTGTTGAGGGTAGTTACGCAACGGCTTGCTGCTCTGGCTACGAGACACACAGATTTCTGCCTGTCTCGCACCACCAGTCTGCGTAACCCGGTTCAGCTCTTGTGGCATTTTCCATTGGGACCCTTATTGTCAACTCATTGACACAATGTCTCGTTCCCTCCATCTTTTGGAGCATCTCACTTTGGTTGCGTCACATTATATTCATAGCATTTTTAGGTCACTGTGTCAAGTTAAATGTTGTTTAATACTTAGAAAAACACGTTTTGAGATCCCTAAATTCCGATTTGGGCTCCGTCAAGCTGTTTTGAATGCAAGAACTCGTCCTTGTGTTGTGCTGTCTGCTGATGGGTTTGTTTGTTCTCTGTATAAGATGCACGTTGCCTATACAGCTGAAATTTGGCTTTCTGCCCCCTGGAGGAAACAGCTGGTATTTCAAGCATTAATATTGCTCAGGAATCTTCCTTATTACGGTCTGGATACATGATAACATTATATGCATAATTTTTTTAATATAATTAATCACACTGAATTAACGTGTTAAATCAACAGCCCTAATAATTTCTTAAAATAAATGTATGATTATGCCACATATTTTGCACAATAGCGCCAGGTCATTGTTAAATCCTGATTATATTTCAATCACAATTAACTTCCAACTCATTAAGAACAATAATGCAAAAATGCATGATAATTGGTTACAGAAATTCAAGCACGGTCATGATATTTAGAACAGATGGATTAATTATTTGAAAATGACAGATTTTGTTGTGATGATATCACAGCTCTTTCACTAAAAACAGTGGCAATTAGACAACACTACACTCCAGACTGGTAACAATGCTGTGAAGGCAATGTGTTGACACATTTCCTCCACTAAAGTTCTCTTGTGGATTAATTAGCATTATTCATTATGTATTGAAAAGTACAGCTGAAAAAACCCTGTAAACATTCACTGCCGTTGACAGGTGTCACGCAGGTGCACCCTGAGGAAGTTTTTGGAGACTTCTCTTAATGCTTTATTGGATTTGATACATTTGTGATATTTAAAATCAAAGCTTTTCAAACATCACAATTTAAAATGATTTAAAGACCCCATGAAATGGATAGCAGAGTGCAGTTCTTTTTATCGCAGACGCAATACATCTTTCCTATTGAAATGAGACTACTTTAAAGCGCAATACACATGGACATAAAGCCACAAAACCCTCATTTTAATTCCGTGAGGGTTTTAACTTCACTCTCTTTGTTTCTGTGTCTAAAATATGTAATTTCTCTCTCTACAGGTGGAAGGTGAAGAGGAGCAGAAACGTTTTGAAGAAGGGAAAGCGCGTTACCTGCAGAATAAAGCAAAGAGACTTGCAGATAAGGAGCAGCAACAATGAATTGGTTAAGGCTGATTCCAAATTGTATTGTAGAAGAATATTTTGGTATAATACATCAAGAACCTCTCCTTAATCGTACATGTAGCTTATTGAATAGAAGGCAAAACATATTTGTTTACTTGAATTGGATTCTATCTTCCTGTTGTCTCACTGCAGTATACCAAAGCACATTTTGTGTGTGCATGTTACTTGAAACAAAAAATAAAATATTTATGTCTTATTTTAAATTATTCAAGCAATGCGCAGAACTGTATTATGAAGTAATAAAAGCTTGTGAATGCAATTACAGCCTGTGTGCTTTGAAATCCCAATTGGACAGACTATTAAAGTTTCTGTTTAGACAGACAGACAGACCAAGGGTGTGGAATATTGTATATGTAAATATTTGTTATGCCCAAATAGGTAGTACAAAATAAAAAACAATAACAACTTTTATGATCCCTATTATTTATTATTAATTATTTATTGACACAGATGGACGGATAGACAAGCTCCACTAGTTATAATGATCGACTCCAAATTTAACAGTCTTAAATTAGTCATAATGACAATTATTATGTTTGTAATAAGGATTATTACGTATATATCATAGAAATTAAAGGATTAGTTCACCCAAAAATGCATATTCAGTCATTGTTTACTCACCACTGTGTTGTTATAACCTTAAATTACTTTCTTTCTTTTTCTTAACACAAAGGGAGAAATTGTGAAAAGCTGTTGCGCTCAATGATGTCATACGTATGCGCAATGGCAATTTATAATGACTAACTCAAAAGAATGCAAAAGTATAATTCAGAAGTCTAATAAACTATTCCATGAGTCCTATGTTTGTTATGAAAGCATAAAATAGGGTTTGGTGAGAAACAAACCGAAATCAAATTTATTATTTAGTCAAATGTTTAATGACCATTGATCTCTTGTGCGCATTCACGATAGGACATGGGACGTTTATCATATTATTTATGTTTATTATGGTCCGAAATATTGAGCTGTTGATTGCAATATGTGCTTTCAAATTTGGTGTGCGCGTCTAGGTGGTGGCGCGATTACCCACTTCCCCATCCTTTACAGAGACACCGGACAGAGATGGGTCGCTCGAGGACAAGTGATAATAGACCATAATTTCAGCATTTAACAAGAGCAGTTACAAGCAGCAGTTGATCGTTATTGGTCCCCTCCTCGCTTATACTTGTTTCAGTCGGCAGCATCTGGCCACAATAGTGGCACTGACGAGGGGAAGCGGTGGATCCGAGACCCGTGCGGTCCTTTTTTCATGAATCATGATGTCATATTTTAAAGTCTGTTACATTGTACACGCTGCTGCGACATTTTCTTAACATCCTTGATCGGCCCTGTGTACTAATGATCTACAGATATGTTCCGAATATTTTCACGGGTTAAAAGTTTAATTTTCTGATTTGTGAAACCGTATTTAAAATTAAGTGGTGCAATACAACTCAGTTTATAATAACATTTGGAACAACAAACCCTGGATTAGCTCTAAACTCTGCTTAATTTAATCCTTATTGGTGCAACCCACCCATATGGTTATAACAACATAGGGGTGAGTAAACAATGACTACATTTTTGTGTGAACTAATCCTTTAAGATTACCTAGACATTTTCATCCTTGCACCAAGTAGCACTTGTACTTTCCTTCTGTGTATGTGGCATTTAATATATTAATTCCCACACAAACAGTTCAGTTCAGAGAAGGGTTTGCTCTATTAATAGACTATTCATATATTATTGTAATGGTACTAAACCACAATGAAGGACATTCCCAGCCTCACTTTAGTAAATCATTACATTTGACCACACATTTAATGATCCTTTTGTACATGAAACCTTTAATGTTAAATGCTCTTTGGAATACCTGTTTCTGATCGGTCAATCACAGCATTCATCTGTGAAATGTCATTCCTTATAACTTTTTTCATTTATCAAATTTTTCATAAAGAATTGCTCAGTTTTCATTAGCTATATTAGTCTGAATCTTATACGAGCACATGTGTATTCTACAGAGCTTATGTTTCTAGCTGCCTAGTTTTTACATAAAGATGTTGTTTTTTATACCACACATAAAATATTAATTTGATTGCAGGGAAATAAGAGGGAGGAGTTTAACATTCCCCTGAATATCAATAACAGAAGAGGCACAGATATGTCAGCAATAAAGATTTTATTCCACACACACACTGTACAAAGCCAGATGAACTGAAAATATGACA
Organism: Xyrauchen texanus; assembly: GCF_025860055.1. Lineage (NCBI taxonomy): Eukaryota > Metazoa > Chordata > Actinopteri > Cypriniformes > Catostomidae > Xyrauchen > Xyrauchen texanus. Next base: position 5,045,444 of record NC_068302.1, on the reverse strand, counting down.
GAAAACATCCCAGCCTACTCATTCACCTGGGCCTCAAGCACAGCCACTCCGCCCCAGCTCTGCTTGCTGAAGCTTTGAGGACATCGCCAACATTAACATCAGAGTAGTGCTCCAAAATACTCACCTACACTCAGAGACATTGGTTGAGTCTTTACCCTGTCTCATCTGTATAACAAGCCACAATCTTTCCTTAGAAAAACGTTGAATGAAACTGTCTAGAATGAATGGGACACAAATGGATTTGTTTTTTTAGTTTCCTGTGATCTGAGAGTTTGTTTTAAACATTCTTTGTCTAAAATAATGCACATTTTTCTGGTTTAGGAAAAAGCAAAGAAGCAAGTTCTGTTATAACCACCACAAAGATACAGTAAATGGTATGCATCTCATGAAAGAATCAAATAATCAGGTGTTTGCTAAAGCATTACTATTAATATTGCTCACCTCAGAAAGTAAATATTAAACTTTGTGTCTTGTTTGTGGTATAGACATGAATGATTGTCCAAATTTTGAGGTTTGTTCTGGCAAGGTCTGACATTTCTAAGCAATCAGACTTATTTTTGTATCTTACACCTTGGTCTACTCTGGACGTGTTCATTGGCATGCCGCACCACAATGACTTGAGGCTTGTCTACACTAGTCAAGTGAATATTCTAAATGACGTGCTGCAGATAGTGCATAGAACAATTAATCGCAGATTTTGAAATTTACACTACATCTCCATTTTAAGAAATAAAACAAAACAATGTGTAACAATATAATGTTTATTTACATTTTCCAAACAAATCCTTTCACAGTATAAAGGTGGAAATGCACTTTAATAGCACCATTTCAAGTAACATTAAACGTTTCCCTAAGTGGAAGTCTAAGTGGGAATTTGACTTATTGAAAGAACTAGTCTCCCCAGAGGCTGCATATTCATTGTAATGGGTATAAAATCTCTTTAACTGTCATCCTCCGCAATATTAATCTGCCTGTAGACTGTGACAATCCACTTTTCAAGATTCACGTCAGGACATCAACTCCTGCATCAATCGCTGCTTTGAACTCCACATGAAAAGCACTTGCAGTCAAAAACGTTTAATTCTGCATAGGCTGAATTATATGCTTTTGACGCGATGCGGCCAGATAACAACCACCTAGCAGTTGCATTGCAACACCCTAATAACACCTCAGAATTCCTTAGCAACCAAATAGCAATGTCTTGTCAAACACCTTAGCATCATTGAAACTGCAATCAATATCCATACTTCCCTACTTTCTAGGATGCCAAAAACAGTATGCCAATGGAATACCATGTCTGAATCCTCAGTATTTATTAAAGAGTATGCGAGAAACACCCAGATGACCTACTTTTCTGCGAGATTCAGAAGTGCGGATCAACTGGGAACTTTACTATCCCATAATCCCTCGGGCGCAGAGGAGACATGGATTTAAAAGAACTGCAGTAAATCACATGTCGGACTGCTCTTTTCAACTCATGTGAGATATATATATATTTATATACCAAGAAAGTTGTTGTGCTAAATATTCCCTCCCTGTCCTCTAAAGAGCTCCGTACTTTAAAACCAATAAAGATTGCATGGTTCTCTGTTATGTATGGATATTGAAATACACATCCATAAAGACTGTTGACATTAGATTTTTGAGAACTCTTTACTAGTACTTTATGTTCTACATGAGATTGTAAACATTTACCTGATATAACGTCTAGGTTACTGTTGTAAACTCTGTTCCCTGATGGAGGGAACGAGAAGTTGTGTCGAAGAAGTGACACTAGGGGTCTCTCTTGAGAGCCTCGTGCCTCTCTGAACTTGAGGAAAGGCCAATGAGAAATTTGCAGACAGAATTTGCATGTCCCTCCCCCAGACATACAGGCATAAAAGGAGGAAATCACGCCTCTGTCCATTCAGGTTCGGCCATAACAGTGGCTCGGTTCAGTGCCGTGGCCGGGAGGACAAAACGTCTCATTCCCTCCATCAGGGAACGGAGGTTACAACAGTAACATAGACGTACCCCGTCTGTCGCTAACTTCGACGTTGTTGAAGAAGCAACACTAAGGGTCCCTATTCAATCACGCCATGCGCTGAACCGTGTACGTGTGCTGCTGACGCAGGTGCAGGCAGGCAGGCAGTTGCGTGCCAAAGCGACAGGCTGCGTCAGACTGCACGTACCCTTCCCCAACGCTCCATAAAATCGTCATAAACTTTTTAGTTTCCCGGCACCCCAAAGGGGGGAACAAAGCAATGTGCTAAGCATGGGAGCAGGCCGCGCCCAGACGTGCTTGCCCCGAATCAGCAGAAGAAACCTCTGCAGGGTAAGGAATACAGCCAGCAACTCTAGGCAGTTGATGTGCCAATGCAGTGGGGGCCCTCTCCAGGAGCCAGCATCTGCGTGGCCGTTGCACACGGTACCCCAACCTTGTTTGGAGGCATCTGTGGTGACAAGAACACGTTAGGACACCTGCTGTAGGGGGACTCCTATCCGCAGAAAACAGAGGTCTTTCCAGGGGTTGAAAGTCTGGTGGTAGGCGGGGGTGATGAACACATGCCGTGGTGCCATGCCCATCTCGGAACTCGAGCCTGGAGCCAGTGCTGAAGCAATCTCATATGCATCAATCCCAGTGGCACGACCACCATTAGCCATTTGCTCCAGGAGCCTCTGGAATTGTTTTGGAGGAACCGCTGTGCCTGGCTTGAACAAGGTGAGGCATTTCAGCACTGACTTTGTATGCTCGTTGGTGAGGCGCATTGTCATTGAGACTGAGTCTAACTCTATGCCAAGAAAAGAGATGCTCTGAACCAGGGCGAGCTTGCTCTTTTCCCAGTTGACCTGAAGCCCTAGATGGCTGAGGTGCCTGAGCACCTGGTCCATGTGGATGCACATAACTCTCGAGAGTGTGCTAGGATGAGCCAGTCGTTGAGGTAATTGAGTATGCGAATACCCACTTCCCTTAGCGGGGCAAGGGCTGCCTCTGCGACCTTCGTGAAGACGCGAGGGGACAGGGACATGTGGTAAGGGGTCAGTGACGAGGCAAGATATAGACGTGGAAGTATGCATCCTTCAGGTTTACCACTGCGAGCCAATCTTTATGCCGGACGCTAGTTAGAATGTGTCTTTGTGTGAGCATTTTGAACAGGAGTTTGTGAAAATTCACAAGTCCAAGATTCGTAAGCCACCGCCTTTCTTGGGTACGATTAATAAGGGCTGTAGAAACCCTTCTTCATCTCGGCTGGAGGGACAGGCTCTATCGCATCTTTAAGTAAAAGGGATGCTATCCCCATACGTAGGGTGTTGGCGTCATCGCTGTGCACCAAGATAAAGCGGACGCCGGCGAAAGGAGGTGGGGGCCTGGCAAACTGAATCGCATAGCCGAGTTGGATGGTCCTGGCCAACCAGCGTGATGGGTTGGGAAGGGAGAGCCACGCATCCAAGCTCCGTGCGAGGGGCAATAATGGGACGATAATAGTTCCCTAGAATATCAAAATCCACAAAAGGAGGTAGATCCTTTTCATATTTGGCTCCTAAACTATGGAATAGTCTCCCAAACACTGTTTGAGATGCAGACACACTCTCTCAGTTTAAGTCTAGACTAAAGACTCATCTATTTAGCCAGACCTAATTTATCCTCCAACCCACAATTAGGCTGCTTTAGTTGGGTCTGCCGGAACCAGAAACCAGAAACAGTGATCATGATCTCTAACTCTGCAATAAATTTAATGGCATCTATGCTTACATCTTTTTATTTGTTTCCCTGTCTCAACCTTGGGACTCCTATCCTGAGGTCACCAGAACCGGCTGGATCCAGCACCATTCCTGCTTCATGTTGGACTCCACTGCTACATGTCGCTGAATGATGATGACTAAATGCAGCCGGTGCCAGCCATATATCAATTCTGTCTATTCTTCAGAGGATGAACTGATGCCAACTCCAACCTGCATCACCTCAGTCTATTGATGGACTACGATCTTGAAATGGAATGCATAGACTATCTATTGCCAATAAAAGCCTTCATCAGCCAATTAACAAGGACAATTGCATCTATGTGAACTTCTGCAATTTATCAAGATGGACTTCAAAGACTGTTCATTAATCTTACAGTTCAAACACAATCGATGTTTAAACACTGACTCTTAACCCTTACTTAGTTTAATAATTTTAAACCATGATTTTAACTATACATAAGTAATATTTACATTACATTCATAATGTTAGCCAGAGGGGAACTGGCCCCCACAGTGAGTCTGGTTTCTCCCAAGGTTATTTTTCTCCATTAATCTACATCTTATGGAGTTTTGTGTTCCTTGCCACAGTCGCCTAGAGCTTGCTCACTGGGGTTATTAATAAAATTATTATTTAATTATTTTTAAACACGATTAAGAATCGTATTTTATCTAAATTGCACAATGATGATTCATCGACTTTATAGACATTACAGTTTTATCGTCTGTTAATGCTGATCTTCTGTAAAGCTGCTTTGAAACGATTTGTGTTGTGAAAGGCGCTATACAAATAAAATTTACTTGACTTGACGATAGTTTTCAACATACCTGGCGAGGCTTCACAGTGGGGTGGGGCAGGTAGTGTGGTGTCGGGAGGCAAAAGCGCGAGGCTCTGGTGTTGAGAGAAGACTCGAAGCACTTACCTTCCTCTGCACACCCGGCAGGGGGCGGGTTAGTGACTGAGGAGGAGGTCCCGAGTAGGCGTCCTCTGAACTCGTCAGAACCGGCCGGCCGGGGGGCAGCAGTCGTGGGTCCACAGGCGAGGGGTCTGTGTCTGGAGTGCCGGGACTGCTGAAGTGTGGCACCGGGTTGATGAATGGCATTTGCAGGCCAGGTGACCCAGGGAAAGAGTAAATTGCTCTAGTATTGAAAATGTGGGTACCGCAGACCGAAGGGGGTGCAGCAAAGAAAATCCATTGAACTGAAGATTCTCCTCCCGACCCTCCACCGGGGGACGGAGTAGTCTGTCTAACGGCTCCGGAGCAAACGTCTCGTTCCCTGGGTCATCCACCTCAGGAGCCCTTGGGAGCCTTCTGGGTCCTCGAGGACATTTGGGAGATGGGGGCGTGCGTGCTTTGTCCACGTTCCACATCTCGACCAGGTTCAGCCAAATATGACGTTCCTGGACCAGGTGGGTGGCCATCGCCTGCTGAAGGGTGATATCGGTCGCCAAGTGCAGTTCCTTCAACACGTCGGGGTCAGGACTACCCAAGTGCAGATATTTGAGTGCCTTGGCCTGGTAAACTTGCAGTAGGGCCATGGCATGCAGGGCAGAGGCGGCCTGTCCAGCGGCGCTGTAGGATTTGGAGGTCAGTGATGATGTCATCCTACAGGCCTTGGAGGGGAGCACCAGGAGATCCCACCAGGTGGGAAACCGAGCCCGCTGCCATCCCATTTCCTCTTTACAAGGGAAAGCCGCGACCGCAACATTGCCATGGTGAGGACCTTGCAGTGAGAACACGAACCATCCACAATTGCTGCTTCGGTGTGATCGCTGCCCAGACACACGAGGCAGCGTCTGTGACCGTCAGGAGCGGAGAGAAATCGACCGCATCAAGGAACTACACAGGGGCGGAAGTTGCATCTTTATAAAGATGCATCCTGAAAAGGACGTTCAATGCTGCTGTGTATTGCTCTTTTAGAGAAATTAAACTCTTTTAGAAAATATTTATCTTTAAGAAGCGCTGTCGAAACGCCCAGGGGCAAAGCTGCACTGCCGTGCAAAGAAGGAGAAAGCCGCTGATATGCACCATAGATCCACCAGCATACGCTCTGTAGAGATGAGTGAAACAGCTTGCTGATCACACAACCGCTCGGCTCCGATGAAAAAATCTGAATGGACAGACGCATGATTTCCTCCCTTTATACCCGTATGTCCGAGGGAGGGACATGCAAATTCTGTCTGCCAATTTCTCATTGGTCTTTTCTCAAGTTTAGAGATGTGCAAGGCTCTCAAGAGAGACCCCCAGTTTCGCTTCTTCGATACAATGTCAAAGTGAGTGACAGATGGGGAACTATAATATTTGTACATGTATCTCCTTCCTGGATGTATGCAACATTAAGGATTACATTGGACTGCTCATTCTGTTGACTATGAGATGATGTATTTGGATGTATTTTTATAATGATTGGGGTTAATTAGGGGAAAATCATGTCCTTTTCATCCCTGGTTGGTTCATTGAATAGGACATCTTATTTTTATCACTCTGACACTATCGCAGCCTCAAGGGAAGTTCTATTCATGCATTAAGCAACCCATAAAGAAGGTAGTCTTCCCCAAGCATCATATGTAACAGTGTGATAATGTCAATGAAATGAGAAAGTGCATGGGTTAGCCACTGTTAGCTAAAAATGCACAGTAGACAGAATTATACTTAATTATTGGGCTCTACACACTTGAAATTGATAACGTCTAGGTTACGAATGTAACCTCCGTTCCCCGATGGAGGAAACGAGACGTTGTGTCGGAGAAGCAACACTAGGTGTCTCTCTTGAGCCACCGAATATACCTCTGATCTATGAAAAAAAGCCAATGAGAAGTTGGCAGTCAGTATTTGCATACCCTGCCCCCGGACATACGGGTATAAAGGCGAGGCAAATACTAGAGTTCATTCAGGATTTTTCTGAGGAGCCGGAAATGTCCGGCCAATACAGCGGCTCGGCTCAGCGACGTGGCCGGGAAGGACACAACGTCTCGTTCCCTCCATCGGGGAATGGAGGTTACATTCGTAACCTAGACTTTCCCCTTCTGTCGCTCTCTCCATGTTGCATCGGAGAAGCGACACTAGGGGTCCAATTTAAATTACGCCATGCGCTGAGCCATGTACGTGGTCCGACACAGGAGCGGGCGGGTGTTTTTTACGTGCCAGATGACCAGCTGTATCAGACTACATGTACCCTTCCCCAATGCCCCACAAAAGTCATCAGAATCCTTTTGGTTACCCTGACAGGGGAACAAGGCGACACTTGCCAACCTGGGAACGGGCCAATCCAGGCTGGGCCTCTTTTCTCTCTATGTTTCTCGCATAGAGCAATAGACAGCCGGGGCCCTTACACACACTGAGGGAAGGGGGTCTTACCCAATTTCCTATTCTTTCAGGGGGAAAAGACCCTGCGGAGACCACCCCTACCCAGCTGGGGAGGTAAGGTGGTGAATACATCACATGTGTTTTTAGGCAACACGTGGAAGTGGCGCGGTGGTAGATCCAGCCTCAGCGAGGGGGGAGTTGCTACACACGCGACCGGTGGGCAGCCGAAACTTACCCAAGGAAAACGCGGGTCCACTCGTAAGGGGACCGTATCGTGGAAAATACACACAGGGGGAGTCCGTGTAGGAGTCCTCACCCTGTGGAGCACCTATTCCAGTACAGGGTAGATTTGAGTACCCGCAGTGGATTGGGTGGAGTTCCTCCGCCGAACTGCGGACCCATGAGGGCTAGGGAGGAATCGACCAGGGATTCGAGTTGAGTGGAATCTCCTGGGAAAACAGACGCATAGTTTTACCTCAAGCGAGGAAAAGGGCGCTATATGCAAGCGATTCACCCTGCCAGCCCATCAGCGTGTTACCGAGTTCTACTGGCTCGGACCTGAGAAAACACGGGATGAAACTGACTCAACACTGAGATTGTAGTATCTCGTAAAAGTGTTGGGTGTCGCCCAACCCACTGCTCTACAAATGTCTGCCAGGGAGGTACCCCTGGCCAGTGCCCACGAGGACGCAACACTCCTTGTCGAGTGAGCTCGGACCCGCAAGGGGGGGGGGGGCATGGCCTGAGTGTGATAAGCCAATGAAATTGCATCTACTACCCAGTGGGAAAGCCTCTGTTTGGAGACAGCGTTTCCTTTCCGATGTCCCCCACAGCATACAAAGAGCTGCTCAGAGTGTCTAAAACTCTGCGTGCGGTCCAGATAGGTACGCAAAGCAAGTACCGGACACAGCAACGACGGGCTGGGGCAGCGCTTGCAGGTTCACTACCTGGTCTCTAAAGGACGTGGAAGGAACCTTGGGCACGTAGCCCAGTCTCGGTCTTAGGATCACATGAGTGTCTGCCGGACCGAACTCCAGGCAAGTGTCGCTGACAGAGAACGCTTGCAGGTCCCCGACCCTCTTGATGGAGGCGAGCGTGATCAGCAGGGCAGTCTTAAGAGAGAGGGCCCTGAGTCCAACTGATTCTAGAGGCTCAAAGGGAGGTCTCTGGAGGCCCGCGAGGACTACCGAGAGGTCCCAGGAGGGGAACAGGCTAGGCCGGGAGGGATTTAACCTCTGGGCGCCTCTTAGGATCCTGATGATTAAGTCGTGCTTACCAAGGGACTTGCCGTCTACTGCATCGTAGTGGGCCGTGATAGCAGCAACATACACCTTCAAGGTGGACGGGGACAGCCTCCCCTCCAACCTCTCCTGCAGGAATAGGAGCACTGACCTAACTGCGCACCTCTGTGGTTCTTCAGCCCGCGAAGAACACCAATTTGTGAACAAGCGCCACTTCAGGGCGTAAAGCTGCCTGGTGGAAGGGGCTCTGGCTTGGTTGATCGTGTCTACGACAGTAGGTGGTAGGCCAGCTAGATCTTCCGCGTTCCATCCAGGGACCAGACGTGGAGTTTCCAGAGGTCTGGATGCGGATGCCAGAGCGTGCCCTGCCCCTGAGAAAGAAGGTCCTTCCTCAGGGGAATTCGCCAGGGAGGGGCTGTAGCGAGGAGTACAAGGTCCGAGAACCAGGCCCGGGTGGGCCAGTATGGAGCCACTAGTGTGACTTGCTCCTCGTCCTCCCTGACCTTGCACGGCACCTGTGCAAGAAGGCTCACTGGGGGAAATGCATACTTGCGTAGCCCTGTGGGCCAGCTGTGTGCCAGCACGTCTGCCCCGAGGGGAGCCTCTGTTCGGCCATACCAGAGCAGGCAGTGGGAGGTCTCTCGTGAGGCAAACAGGTCTACCTGGGCCTTGCCGAATCGTTCCCAAATCAGCTGGACCGACTGGAGGTGAAGCCTCCACTCTCCACTGGGCAAGCGTTGTCGTGACAGTGCGTCCGCTACCACATTGAGTTTGCCGGGGATGTGAGTGGCACGCAGCAACCCGAGTCGCTGCTGGCTCCAAAGGAGGAGACCCGCGGACCACCCGTGACATGTGGCGGGGATTGTCCTACAAGCCTTGGAGGGGAGTACAGGGCGACCCTGCCAGGTGGTAGGGTTTCCGGGGCATAGGTGAAGCGCAACAGCCCTATCCACCGGGGGAATCGCTGTGTATCCGTGGACCGCTCCGCCGTCGAGGGTAGCGAGAGTGGATGAGCGACGTCAGCTCATCATGCACTTCCGGGAAAAATGGGACTGGGGGGGCGTGGCCGTGAGCGGCGCCCAGACCCCAGGAACCAGTCATACAACCAACATGACTGTGGGGAGGATGGAGGGTTCCAGTCCAAGCCCACGCTGTCGGCAGCCTGGGAAAGTATGTCGGACATCTGAGCGTCAGCCTCAGCCTGGGGGTGCTGGCCCGAAGGCGGCAGCCCAGCGGAGTCATCCGCGTCAGACGCCGCGCTCTCCAATGCAGCGGCGAGCTCATGAGGATAGGCAGGCTTGCTGTGAAGCGAGCCGCTGTTGCCTCGAGCACGGACGGGAGTCAACGAGCATGCTGGGGAACGGGTGGTCCGCGGGGCTCTGGTACCCGACGGAGCCGCACCCGCTGCCGTCCCCAAATTGCCTCCAGCGCCACTCGCACCGTCCTCAATCCCGTGGGAAGAAGGAGCAATGCGAGGGGCGGCTGGAGTGGCTTGTTCTCGGTTGAAAACAAGTCGCAACCGCAATGTTGTCATGGTCATGTTCTCGCAGTGAGAACATGAACCATCCACAAACGCAGCCTCGGTGTGATCACTACCCAGACACACGAGACAACGCCTGTGGCCGTCTGAAACGGAGAGCACTCTACCGCATCCAGGAACTACACAGCGGCTGAACGGCATCTTTATAAAGACGCGTCCTGAAAAGGACGTTCAACGCTCGCTGTGTTTGCTCTTTTAGAGGAAATTACTCTTTAAATAAAATCACTCTTTTAAGAAACTCTTTCGAGTTTTTATCTGCGCTGTCGAAGCGCCCAGGGGCAACAATGCACAGCCGTGCACAGGATAGGAGAAAGCCGCTGTTATGCGCCGTCAAATCCAAAAGCATGCAGATCATCAGAGTAGACTTGTAGTCAAGACCGCCTAAACCGAGACCAAGACACTACCAAGACCAGAGGGAATCGAGACCAAGACAGACCAAGTCGAGACCAAGACAGAGACCAAGATAGACCAAGTCGAGACCAAGACCGAGACCAAGTCGAGACCGGAGGGAAAAAAAAATCTGAAAGTTGGTCGTTTTGTCGTTATGGTTACACACACACACACACACACACACACACACACACACACACACACACACACACACGTTGTGTTTCCATGTTTTATGGGGACTTTCCATAGACATAATGGTTTTTATACTGTACAAACTTTATATTCTATCCCCTAAACCTACCCCTAAACCTAACCCTCACAGAAAACATTCTGCATTTTTACATTTTCAAAAAACATAATTTAGTATGATTTATAAGCTGTTTTCCTCATGGGGACCGACAAAATGTCCCAACAAGGTCAAAACTTTCGGGTTTTACTATCCTTATGGGGACATTTGGTACCCACAAAGTGATAAATACACGCTCACACACACACACACACACACACACACACACACACACCGTTGGCGGTGCGCTCAATGTCATCTGTCAGCTGTGCAGTTAGCCAAAATCTCGTTACTTAGCATGTAACGTTAGTTACACTCTTCACCAGGTTAACGTTAGTTACGTCCTTAGAGAGGCTTGCAAAAAATATGTCCCTAAATAACTTATACCGTATGTGTGAGAAGAACACATGATAAACAACAATAATTCAGCAGATACATGATCTGTTTGGTCATGGGAGGTTGGAAAGGTTTTACCTCAAAGAGTTTGAAAATGGGTAGATAGCTTACCTTTCCCTGAGTTTACGCTCCAGGTGTCTGGTGAACGTCGAGGTGGTCCCGGCTGTCTCTGTCAAGCAGACTTTGCAGAATCTACATTTTGCCGAATGCTTCTTTTTATTTGACGATGTGCAGAAGAATTGTATGACTGACTGTGCTCTTTACACTCTACGCCACACTCACTCCCTGAGGCATAATGTTATATGGATGGATGAGCGCCAACGGCTGTGTCACAAAAAAATACATGTGATTGGTTGCAATTGAAGGGCGCGAAACAATAATACTGTTGCATTATCGAACGTTGTGTCATATTGTATTGTATTGCTAAATCCTCCGACCACTATGTCGGTCTGAGACAGCGAGACCTAGACAAGACCGAGAGGTCCGAGGCAAGACAAGACCAAGACCAAAGACCGTCAAGGCCATGACAAGGCCGAGACCACGTAAAAGTCGAGACATACATCACTACATCAGAGGAAACTAGTACATGGAAAACTTGGTGTGTGTAACTCGCAGCAGACTACATACACGACCATCGGCTCCGAAGAAAATTGCTAAATGAACTCTAGTATTTGCCTCGCCTTTATACCTGTATGTCCGGGGGCGGGGTATGCAAATACTGACTGCCAACTTCTCATTGGCTTTTTTTCATAGATCAGAGGTATATTCGGTGGCTCAAGAGAGACCCCTAGTGTCGCTTCTCCGACGTGGAGAGAGCGACAGAAGGGGAACTCTGGGTTATTATATCCAAAGTTGTCTTGGTCCATGTTTTCAGATGTAAAACTTACACTGGGTTATTCATTCACATACAGTACCTTTGGCACAGCAATTATGGACATTCCTTTACTTTGAGGGTTTTTTCTTGTAATTTTCATTATTCGCAATGACGATTCTCATTAGATGCTTATATATGTATACAGCCATTTTTAGGGTAGCCTATTAAAAATAAAACTCATACCAATAGAATATTTCTACCTAGTCAATATTTCATTATTCCTCTTTCCATTGCATTTACTGTACGCTACCCTAATGCTTCCTTCCCTAGAAGCAGAAGCGCATAGTTGAAAATCTGCCAGTGAGGGTCTGCCCTGTGGAGCTGCTGATGTTTTTACATAATGATGAATGAAATAATGTGTAGTTAATGCAAACAAATCTTCTCTTTTATTACCATTATCTATTCAATGTGGGACATTCACTAGTTGTTGCAGATAAAATATAACAAGGATAACAGTAAAAAAATATATATTTTTGATCAAATGAAATGTGAAATATGTTTAATCATAAACTTCAACAAAAATCTATGGTTCTGTACTTAACTTGAATGTTAACATGACTGGAAAGACAAAACATTTGTATGACTCCTGGATCACTTTATTTATTTACTTTGGCAGTGTCCTATTACTGTTTACATCATTACAGCAGTCAATTTGAATATAATCTGACCTATTTCACTGATACAACAAATAGAAAAAATAAAATGAGAACAGACAATTATGTTAATTTGATTATTTCCTGTTTATGATCATTCTGTTTTTAATATATTGTGCTGTATATTTCCTTAAAGATATATTTTTTTTAAAGAAAGTTGTTAAATTGTTGTGCTAACAAGTTCATCGACAATAAGCAATACAAATACAGTTGATGGGGATAAAAGCATGCAGGTAATATTAAAATTATTATTAATAAATTCAACCTTTTTATGTTTCCTTTGTAAATAGACCAGCTGATTTAATGAGCACTCAGTAATTTGGTCCTCATGAAAAACTTGTATAGACATTAATTGTAGTTCCCTTTACAAAAGGCTTCACTACGATGTTGCGCTGCTAAGCGCTACGGGGAACAGCTCTTGCTGTGAGCCAAGCTGAAATAATGTGTGAAACACGTCAATGAACATTGACCGGAATTTATAGCCTCGGCTGATGTAATTATTAGATGCACCTGCGGCCAGGCTATAAATGGACACGTCACCAGGTGTCGTCAGAAACTCTTTTTTCAGAGCGATTCTGTTTCTGTGTGTTTCACACACGCTGTCAAAACTTTCTTTCCTCTGTTAGGAGATATAATTAGACAGTGTGCAGTGAACGTTGTTCTTTTTCTCTTCTGTTTGGAAAATATTATATATATATATATATATATATTTCTAAAAAAAGAGAGAATGACTGAAAGCAAACGGTGCGTGTTCCCCTCTTCTCGCTCTATAGCTGAAGACGACACACATCAGTTTTTGCTGTTTGTTTCGGGGTAAGAGCACGCTGCTCTCGCGTTGCAGCAGGCCGGGTGCGAGCACTGCGATTTTCTTTAACAGGCAGAGTGCGTCGTGCTCGCCTCGCTTGCTTCCGGGAGTCAGCAGGCTCGAATGGATTTGGTTGAGGAGCAAGAGACGGGTTGATCCCTTTCTCTCACTCTCTCCCCAAACCCAGCTGTTCCTTCACATGATCTCGACGCTTCTTCGGATCATGAGGTGGATCGCGATTTTCTTCCCACCTCCGAGCTTTCCGTCTGCGATAAAAAATCTACGGAGGAATTGCTCGATGTTGTTACTCGTGCGGTTGCCAGATTGGTCATGGCCACGCGAAAAAGAGACCCCCCAAACGCTCCAAATTAGGGGATAGATTTTATTTTCCAGTCTAAGAAAGGGAACGCCTCATGGGTTCCTTCCCTTCTTTGATAACCTCCATGAAGAGCTTTTTCGCTCATGGAGAACCCCTAAAAAAATAAAAAAATAAAAAAAAAAAAAAAAAAGAATATATATATATATATATATATATATATATATATATATATATATATATATATATTTTTTCTTCCCGTGTTCACATACCCTCGACGTCATTATATTCGACTATCGTGGGTGCTGAGGCATGGCAGTATTCAGTGATGCTTCGAAGAGACGCTTGCGGGCTATCTCTCGCCGGGCTCGGCATCGTCACTTAAGAAGCCCTCTTTCCCCTCAAAGCCTTGTAGGACAACCTCTATGGCGTTATTTCCCTGTCAAATGTCGAGAGCGCATTATTGTAGCGCGAAAGTACATTAATGTTATGCGCGAGCGCGAATCCCTCTGCTCGCGCGCGGAATATAATGCGCCGAGCGCGAATCCCTCTGCTCGCGTGCGGAACTGGGCGCGCGCTCTCAGATACACGCTGCTCTTGAAAGAATTTTCTCTGCGCTCGCTCAGAGAATATGCCTGCACTTAAAACGTGTTCATTGCAATCGCGAATCTCTCCTCTTCGCTTAAAGTAAGCGTGTTTGTGCTTAGACTGTGTCCCGTGCGTTCGCGCATGCCCAAGTACTCTTCTCTTCGATTTCTTTCTCTTTGCTCTTGGCATAAACGCTGTCAAAACGGCAACAACCAATCAGAAAAGGCTTCAACGACTGACCAATGAAAACGCGACATCGTACATGGAATCTTATTGGTTGATATTGAACCGCACATGTTCATGTGTTCAATCAAGACGATTCAATTCAATCAAGACGAGCCGAGATGGATCCGCAGAATCGACGATCTCAGGTAAACAGTTTTATTTGTTTTGATGTTAAATATGTCAAATGTATCTTAGAAATGTCTGGGAAGAGGGCGACTGGATTATTTTACATATAAATGACCTAGACTGTCAACCACGTTCATACTACAGGTGCTATGCCCATTGTAGTGAGATTTTTGAGCCAAATAGATTTGAAAGCCGATTCCAAAAGGCAAAAATAATATTTTACGTCTGATAATTAACACATTGTCTCGTGCAATCACACCAGTGATTAAACATTAAGTACGTAGCGAGATCAACTGCTAAATTAAAATCTGAAAAAAGACTTGGGGGGGGGGGAAGATAAGGTGGCAACATGCCCCCGTAAAATTATGCTAGTCCTATATCTATTATGGCTGTCACTAATGAAGTGATGTGAAATGAAAAGTGTCATCTGCAATAGATTTTCTTTATCGCGGATTGCAGCGTTGAGTGTTATAACGTTAATCAATCACCCACTTTCTGTTGAGCTTAATTAATGCAGTTTGGCCAATCAGAGGCATTTTGATTAAAGGACAAGTTCAGTATTTTACACTTAAAGCCCTGTTTTAAGATCGTTTCTGATGAAATAGAACGGTTAAGATTAAAATTTGGACCAAGGCGTCATAAAACCAACGCACATGGCACCCTTTAGCGTCAATATGAGACGCAGATATATATGGGCCAGAAGGCACCTCCTAGTGGTCTAACCCTAACCAATCTTTCAATCTTAACCGTTCTATTTCATCAGAAACGATCTTAAAACAGGGCTTTAAGTGTAAAATACCGAACTTGTCCTTTAATCAAAATGCCTCTGATTGGCCAAACTGCATTAATTAAGCTCAACAGAAAGTGGGTGATTGATTAACGTTATAACACTCAACGCTGCAATCCGCGATAAAGAAAATCTATTGCAGATGACACTTTTCATTTCACATCACTTCATTAGTGACAGCCATAATAGATATAGGACTAGCATAATTTTACGGGGGCATGTTGCCACCTTATCTTTCCCCCAAGTCTTTTTTCAGATTTTAATTTAGCAGTTGATCTCGCTACGTACTTAATGTTTAATCACTGGTGTGATTGCACGAGACAATGTGTTAATTATCAGACGTAAAATATTATTTTTGCCTTTTGGAATCGGCTTTCAAATCTATTTGGCTCAAAAATCTCACTACAATGGGCATAGCGCCTGTAGTATGAATGTGGTTGACAGTCTAGGTCATTTATATGTAAAATAATCCAATCGCCCTCTTCCCAGACATTTCTAAGATACATTTGACATATTTAACATCAAAACAAATAAAACTGTTTACCTGAGATCGTCGATTCTGCGGATCCATCTCGGCTCGTCTTGATTGAATTGAATCGTCTTGATTGAACACATGAACATGTGCGGTTCAATATCAACCAATAAGATTCCATGTACGATGTCGCGTTTTCATTGGTCAGTCGTTGAAGCCTTTTCTGATTGGTTGTTGCCGTTTTGACAGCGTTTATGCCAAGAGCAAAGAGAAAGAAATCGAAGAGAAGAGTACTTGGGCATGCGCGAACGCACGGGACACAGTCTAAGCACAAACACGCTTACTTTAAGCGAAGAGGAGAGATTCGCGATTGCAATGAATACGTTTTAAGTGCAGGCATATTCTCTGAGCGAGCGCAGAGAAAATTCTTTCAAGAGCAGCGTGTATCTGAGAGCGCGCGCCCAGTTCCCGCGCGCGAGCAGAGGGATTCGCGCTCGGCGCATTATATTCCGCGCGCGAGCAGAGGGATTCGCGCTCGCGCACAACATTAATGTACTTTCGCGCTACAATAATGCGCTCTCGACATTTGACAGGGAAATAACGCCATAAACCTCCACTTTAGTGGGAAGGGCTTATTAAGCAGCTGGTCAGGCTGGTGCTGCTCTGCACACTATGCTGCTCTGCACGCTATGCTGCTCCTCCCAGGGATTGGTGACAGTCTCGCCGCCCTCGAAGCCCCTCCATTCCCGCAACCTCTTGGTGTTTCGGGTTGCAGAGACTTCCGTCAAAATTGGGTGTTTTCGCTGTTCCTGTATGTTATTCAGGACGCGAAACACCCGACAACCCCTCAACAGGAAGTGTTAAAATATAATACCCACCTCATAGATCCCGGCAGCGTGGAAACTTCTGCCGGATGAATTCGTTTCTGTGGGTCTTATAAGGGCGTCAGGATTTAATTCACTCGCTGTTTTTTCCGTGCTTCAACAGTATGTTCTCACTACTGTGAACCGGATTTCTTTTTTATGTAAAAAGAAAAATCAATCTCCTGGTTAAAGGGGCCACGGTGTGTGTTCCCCTTCCAGAGAGAGAGTTAGGCTATTACACTAAATACTTCCCGTTTCCCATGGAGGGTGAGGGGTGGCGTCTGGCTTAGATCTTAAAGCTTGAACTACCCGTGGGTGTTCAAGTCCAAGATGATGCCTGTTAAGATGGTCATGTCACAAGCCCTACAACTCATTTGGCTGGTCACCATCGATCTTATGACGCACTTCTATGCTTCATTTAGAAGTTCTGCCACAACATGGAAAGTTCCTGAGGTTCACTTCCGGGGGCAAAGTCTTCCAGGGTCAGGTTCTTTCTCTCAGCCTAGCCCTTTTTACCCGCACATTCACAATGCATGATGTAGCGCTGGCTCCTTGCGACTCCGGGGCATCTGCATTCTGAATTATGTAGACGACTGGCTGATCCTAGCACAGTTCCAGGAACTGGCAGTTCAGCACAGGGACATCGTCTCAGCTCATCTGTTTCTCTGGGGTTGAGGCTCAACGCCAAGAAGAGCGTCCTCTCTCCCACTCAGAACACTGCCTATCGGCGCATCGTATGGAGTTCAATCTCAATGCGGGCACAACTGTCTCCCGCTAGTATTGAGTCCATTTAGATCACCATGAGCAAAGTCAGGCTAGGGCAAGGTTGCACTGTTATCAGTATCAATGATTTCCAGGTCTCAGGGCGAAGGCTCTCTGGACCTTCTGCTCATGAGACTGTTTTTGTTGTGGCCAAAAGCCAGGGGATTTCATCCAAGGGCCAAAACCCCTAGGCTAAATAGGGTTACGCGCCTCAGGCTTCGTTCCTTTTCTATGGGGTTCAGACTCCGGTTTTCTGCCTTGGGTCCCACTCTAGGTGCGTCTTGTTGTCGCAGGCTGCTAACGACAGACGCCTCCCTGATGGGCGGGGTAGCGGCCTTAAGTGCTCGTCCAGCTTAAGGGGATAGGAGGGTCGTCAGCTCGGTTGTCACAGTCACTGTCTCGGGTTGATGGCTGTATTTCTGGCCCTGAAATACCTCCTCCTGAGGCTGCCATGTCTTGGTGCGGGTGGACAATGCAGCGGTAGCCTCTTATATAAATCATCAAGGAGACCCACGTTCTTGTCAGCTGTATTTCTGACACGTTGGGTTCTCCTTAGGGCCCAGGGCAAGCTCCTGTCACTCAGGCAGTTATATCCCTGGATGCCCGTATATGGGAGCAGATTTACGGTCCAGACAGAAAATACCAACGGGGGAGTTAAGAACTCCACCCTAAGGTAGTAGTTGCCCAGAGTTCACCAGCAAGGGTTTTTTGCCTCTTACTGATAGCACCGCGCTGGCCGAACAGGGCTTGGTTCTCGGAGCTAATCTCTTCCCTCGACGGCTCGCCTTTGGTGGTGCCGAACAGGAAGGATCTTCTGTCTCAGGCACAGGGCAATATTTCATCCCTGCCCCAAATTGTGGAATCTTTCATGATTGGCCCCTAAGGGTACCAACTGAGGGACACAGGGCTCTCTCCTGAGGTTATCGAGACCTTTTTAAATGCCGGTCTTTTTTCCACTTGGAACAAGTTTGGGTGAGAACTAGGGCAGAAGAGGACCTCTTCGCCTCTATGAATAGCGCAATGTCTCCTCGACTTCTCCCTGAAATCACCCAGCCCCCTTGGGTCTGGACGTTAAAACACATACATGACCCAGAATGCGTCTGTATGCGTTTCTTTCCCCGGTTTCTCTGCTCCCGGGAGTCTTGGCAATGTTCACCAGCAAGGGTCTTGCCTCCTATTAATGGCGCTGTGCTGGCTGAACAGGAAATGGTTCTCGGAGTTAATATCGCTCCTCGACGGTTCGCCTTTGGCGATTCCGATCAGGTAGGACCTTCTTTCTCAGGCTCAGGGGGCATATTCATCCCCGGCCCAAATTGTGAAACCTTTCATGCTTGGCCCCTGTAGGGTACCAACTGAGGTTCACAGGGCTTTCTCCTGAAGTTATCGAGACCATTGCAAGTGCTAGGGCTCCCTCCCTTGGAACTGATCTGGGTAGATTTTACAGGGCAGAAGAGGACCTCTTCGCCTCTGTTGATAGCGCAATGTCTCCTCTACTTCTCCCCGAGTCACCCAGTCCCCCCCCTCGGGGGTGCTGTTTGTGGTGGCGCATACATGGCACAAATGCGCCTGCATGCGTTTCCTTCTAATAAGTTCAAATTACAGAACCTGCTAACTGCCAGTTTGCTTCAGTTCTGGATTTTCTGTGGAAAGAACTGTCAGCGGGCACTTGCCTCGCCACTGCCAGGTTCTATGTGGCCTCCACTTCGGCTTGCCACGCCTTGGTGGGCGGGGTGCCCTCTAAGAGGCATCCTTGCTAGGACCTCTTCATAGGGTAAGACCCCCCTTTTTTAAAACCTCTAGAGTCAGCGTTTGGTAGACTTCTGACTCTCAAGATGGTTTTTCATATGGCAATTACGTCTCTAAGGAGACTTGGGTACCTACAGGCTCTGTCTCTTTTGCCGGCCTGTTTTGAGTTGCCCCAGGTAGGACCAAGAGCATTCTTTGGACCCTCACCCTGACTACCTGCCCAAGGTGCCTTTCTCGACCCTTGGCCAGTCATTTTCTAAGCCTTCTGCTCCCTGCCGTTTGTAATGCCGGAGCAGCTAAGACTACTCAGACTTTGTCCAGTCTGTGCCCTTCAGAATTATGTCCACCGCATTTGCTAGTGGCGTAAAGTCAGGGCAGCAGTTTTTCACTTTGAAGCCGCGACCGGGTTGTCACTTTGGGTGAGGGACCTACTGCCCGGGCCTACGAGGCGCGCGGTCAAGCTTCGCCAGTAGGTTTTAGGGCGCACTCTTCCAGAGGGCTCTCCTCCTCCTCTAGAGGTCTCCCTCTGCAGCAAGTTTGTGGTGCGGCAGGTTGGTCCTCTCCGCGCACATTCATTAAACTTTATAGTTTGGATGTTCTTGCCACTCTTGGCTCTTACGCCCTTGAGTTGACACCGAACAAGTTTGTGGTGCGGCAGGTTGGCACTCTCCGCACACACTAATCACATTTTATGGTTTAGATGCTTTGCTACTCTGGGCTCTTATGCCCTTGAGTCGACATCTCAGCTCATGCCTGAACAAGTTTGTGATGCGGCAGGCTGGTCCTCTCCGCTCACATTCATCAGTTTTTATGACAAGTTTGTGTTGCGATAGGGTTCTCTTCGCACACATTCATCAAACTTTATGGGTTAGATGCTTTGCTACTCTGGGCTCTTATGCCCTTGAGTCGACATCTCAGCTCATGCCTGAACAAGTTTGTGATGCGGCAGGCTGGTCCTCTCCGCTCACATTCATCAGTTTTTATGACAAGTTTGTGTTGCGATAGGGTTCTCTTCGCACACATTCATCAAACTTTGTGGGTTAGATGCTTTGCTACTCTGGGCTCTTATGCCCTTGAGTCGACATCTCGGCTCATGCCTGAACAAGTTTGTGATGAGGCAGACTGGTCCTCTCCGCACACATTCATCAAAAAATTAATGGTTTAGATGTTTATGCTACTCCGGGCTCTTATGCCCTTGAGTCGACATCTCAAGCTCATGTCTGAGACCTCTCGCGTTTTTGTGAGTACACTGCACAACCGTAGGGGTCCGGAAAGCCCCAAGTGCGGCGGCGTGGGTATTGCGTTCCCCGTAGCGCTTAGCAGCGCAACATCGTAGTGAAGCCTTTTGTAAAGGGAACGTCTCGGGTTACATGTGTAACCCTTGTTCTCTGAAAAAGGCGGAACGAGATGTTGCGCTGCTTTGCCGCACTGGGACGTCCCAGGACTGCTCTTCAAAAAGAAGTATCTGACGACACCTGGTGACGTGTCCATTTATAGCCTGACCGCAGGTGCATCTAATAATTACATCAGCCAAGGCTATAAATTCCGGTCAATGTTCATTGACGTGTTTCACACATTATTTCAGCTTGGCTCACAGCAAGAGCTGTTCCCCGTAGCGCTTAGCAGCGCAACATCTCGTTCCGCCTTTTTCAGGGAACAAGGGTTACACATGTAACCCGAGACGTTTTGTAATATATGTAGGAAATCATGACCACTCACATTAAAATGAAGACTCCAGTCATATCAGCACCCTTATAAAAGCTGTTTTATTCTACATGGAGAGGGTTCGCACATGGGGGCTGCCATTTTAGAATCACATGGCCTGCTGAATTATATTCGCTTAGTCTCAGAAACCGTCCTGTTATTTGACACTTTCACTCATTGATTAAAGTAATCATGGCTGACTGTGAATACAAAATTTCCACAATGGCACCTGAAACTTAAAACTATTGATTTTAAATGATGCTGCATCCAAATCGCTAGATGTCAGTGTAGGTCAAAGAAAACACAAAGACAAAAGTTACTGAGTGAAAATTTAAAGCAACAGAGCTTAAATTATATACACATTATTAGCAACAAAACACATTAAGTAGAGTATTTCTGTAACTGCTGATCTCCTGGGATTTTCACATAGGTGGGATGTAATTGCACAGTACATGGTACACAGATGTAATTCCAAATATATAAATATAAAACTGACTAGGCTATATTCTTGTAAATCCTGAACATATACTCACTTAGCACTTTTTAGAAACGATATGGTCCTAATAACGTATCCAACATGGACTGTTGTAGCCCATTCGCCTCAAGGTTTGACATGTTGTGCATTCGGAGATGTTATTCTGCTTACTTCAATTGAATGTGTAATTGTAATTCAAATGTACATATGTCACAGTATAATATTATTATTATTTTAGTTCATGATGTACTATTTTATGTTTATTATATTTTATATTGTATAGTGTATATTTTTATTAGTTTATATATTTGTATTATTATTTTATTTTATTAATTACTTGGCACCATATTTAATTTTGTTATTATTTTATTTTTCCCTTGTCATCATTTGTTTTGTGTATGCATGCTTTGGAAATGTTGTATGTAAACACAATCATGACAATAAATTAGCCTACTTTAAATTGACAATTTTGAGAGAGAGAGAGAGAGAGAGAGAGAGAGAGAGAGAGAGAGAGAGAGAGAGAGAGAGAGAATTTAATTTTAAATCACCTTTTAATACAGTCAAATGAAAAAACTTTCCATTACATCAATTTTCATAAAAACCACATTTTCATTATACAAACACACTTTATATTTTTCTATTCAAGAACAAAGCCATACCATACTCCTCTACTGCAAAAAGTTTGAAAAAATTACTGTCCCTTCATGAACAGAACATAATACTTCACGACTACACCATATTTCAAATGATAACAAATCATTCATAGCTTTGAAAAAATTTAAATCTGTAATTACTCTTGATTTAATCACATTAGAAAAAACCATCAGTACATCTTGTCCAGAAATGTTTTCAATCTTATTTTTCCTACTCACATAAATTGGCATTTTTGATTGGCCCAGAACAAAATTTAACAGTTGACACTCAGAAGCTTTTTTTCTAACATATTTAAACCCGCAAATAAACATTTGCATAGAAAAATCTTCATTAAAAGCCTTAAAAAAAGACTCTAAAACAATGAATAAAGGTCTCAATCTATCACAGTGCATAAAAGCATGAAAAACTGTTTCTCTCTGAGAACAAAAAGGACAGTCAGGGCTAATATCTGGGTTTAAAACAGAAATAAAAGCATTGACAGCTATAACCCCATGTAAAATTCTCCACTGTATGTCACCCCCTCTCTTTGGTAACGGTGGCTTATATAGTGCTCTCCATTGTGGTCTAAAATCATCACTTAACCCAAGGACATTACGCTATGGTGTATCACTCCTTTTATGTAAAACTTTCCTATTAAAAACTTTCACACAATATACAAAACTTTCCCATTAAAAGAATCAGCACTAAAACATATATCTTTCTTTTCTAAAAACGGACCTTGACACTCATCCATTTTAGGTGACAAGATTAAGAAATGGAAAGGGTCCTCATCATCTGGTTCCAAAAAACCTTGACAAAAGTCTACAATGGTTTCCATCTCTTCTTCTTCAAGAACTGACCTCCACAGCATTACAAGTTGACGAACCACTCTTAATGATTTAAAACCCAACTTTACTGCCGTCTCCTCAATGTTCTTAAAGTCCACTCCTGCAGTATTTACCAGGTGTCCCAGTGTTATAAATCCTGCTTTTATCAAATGACCAGTGTTTGCAGGAAAATAAGCACTGTTTACAACCCTTTCAAAACGGGTTCCATGAATCAGTGGTTCTTGAAGTAACCAAAAGAGTGATCTCGAATTTTGTCTGATAGTAGCCTCAAACAAGTTCCAGACTTTGAAAATGTCTTGTAAAAAATAGGTACATTCAATGTATCTATTTTTTGGGGGTCCATCAAAAAAAGAGACTTATCAAGACCTAAGCCTCCCAAGCTCTTCAAAATCTCACAAGCAACAACATTCCAGTTTGCCTTGTTTGATCCGTATAACAGTCTATGTATAAAGCGCATGCGAAAAGCTGCAACTCTACTTTGCACATTTATAAGACCTTGTCCTCCTTCATCTTTGGGTAAAAATAACACACTTTGGGATACCCAGTGTAACTTTTCCCAAAAGAAATCGATTAAAACCTTCTGAATATCAGAGAGTAAACACAGAGGAGGATCCACACATGCTAGACGATGCCACAAAGAGGATGCCACAAGGTTGTTAATAACTAGAGTCTGTATGACATCTTTGGAATCAACCACTTCCATTTTTTCAGTCTTCCTTTTACGTTTTCAAGAACATCATCCCAATTTCTTTTTACAACAGAGTCATCTCCAAGAAATACACCCAAATATTTAAAACCTCTCTTAGACCAGGTTAATCCATTTGGGAGTTTTGGTGCACCCTGTGACCAATGGCCAACCAAAATCGCTTCACTTTTGGCCCAATTTGTCTTGGCTGAAGATATTTCTTTAAAATCATTTAAAATATTTTCCACTGTATCAATGTCATTTTGATCACTGATTAAGATCACCACATCATCAGCATAAGCTGACAAAAAGACAGTTTTACCAGAAAAAGGTAAAACCATACCTTTGATATTATCTCTGACCTTGCATAAAAGAGGTTCTATTGCAATAGAGTATAACATACCAGACAGAGGACAGCCTTGTCTTACACCTCTTTCCACTTTAAAAGGAGCACATAAGCCACCGTTAACCTTAAGAATACCTTCAATGTCATTATATAAAACTTAAATTTTTTCCACAAAATCTTTAGTAAACCCAAAGGCTTCCAGAGTATTTAAAAGGTATTGGTGTTCTACCCTATCAAAAGCCTTCTCCTGATCTAAAGAGATCAGGCCAACATCAAAACCTTTCATTTTAGCAAGGTCAAAAATGTCGCGGATGAAAGAAATATTATCAAAAATAGACCTCTCTGGGATACAATATGTTTGATCGGAGTGAATCACCTGCTCTATAATCCCCGCAAGTCTATTAGCAAGGGCTTTAGAAAGGATCTTGTAGTCACTACACAACACTGACACTGGCCTCCAACATTTAATTTCTGTGAGATCTCCTTTTTTAGGTAGAAGAGTAAGAACAGCTCTACGGCAGCTCAAAGGCAAATGGCCATTTGTAAAACTGTCATTTAGAACTTCAAGCAAGTCTTCTCCCACCACAGGCCAAAAAGCCTTAAAAAACTCAACAGGAAGGCCATCTATACCTGGAGCTTTCCCAGGCTCCATACTATTAAGTGCTCTTTTTAGCTTTTCAAGACGTAGTTCACCACCACCTTGTGCAGACAGAAAAAAAACTATTCTGTCTGCACTTGCCGTAGGAGCATATACACATATAAAAACAAAAACTTGATTTTCAATCAACGCTCTAATTTTTAAAATTCTCCCTTTTATTATCTCGTCCACTTCGTAAGAAATAGGGACGAAATTTTTTGAGAACAGGACAGCAACTCCAGCACTAAGTGAATTATTATGACTCAAAAAAGAGAGCCCATCCCATTCCATGGCCCAATTATTTGTATTTTGTACATCGCTATGTGTCTCTTGGAGTAACACAACATCGAAATGTTTTTGTTTGCATATCTCATAAATCTCCGCTCTTTTTTTGCAATCCCTTGCACCATTCACATTCAGGGATGCAATATTTATGTTCTCTTACGAGAGGTTCTCTCGTATTGCGTAAGCTAGCTTACGCTACGGGAAAGATTCATCTTTTCTGAGATATTGAAGCCAAAAAATTATCCTTAATTTTGTATCATTTGTCAACGCAGTGCAGCAACTGCAGACCTTGAGCGGGCTAGCTAGCGAGCTCAATGGTTGCTCTGCGGCAACTGCTGCAGCCTATAGACGAACTTGGGTGAACTCGCGTCCAATGAGAGGCGTCCAATGAGAGGCGTCCGTGCGCTTACTGTATCAAAGCCCGCCAAAATGGCCATGGCTAGAGTGCATATAAGCGTAGTTCGTAGGCTGGAACCCTGATTTTCATCTCTTCAGCGAAGCTCTTCGCATCTCTGAACTGGAAGCTGCGTCACCGTTCGAGGGGCATCTAGCAAGCTTGGACAGCGCTCGAAGAAGCCGGCCGTCTCCGCCACCTTCAGCCATCCTGCGAGCTACGCCATCCGGCGACGTATCCTTTTTTAGAGCAAGCTAGTTCTTAATGAACTTCACAAAAGAGTAACGAGCGTCTTTTTTAAGATGCCTCGCACCACTTGTGCTTCATGCCGCGCCCCTCTTAGCGCCGGAGACCGCCACATCATCTGCGCTCTCTGCCTGGGACTGGGGCATGCAGAGCTCGCCCTCGCTGAAGGCGGATGCGACCTCTGCGAGGAGCTTCAGATGTCGACCCTGCGGGCTCGACTCGAAGCGCTCAGAACCGAGGCGCCGCGCCGCCTTCCGTTCCGCCGCGCAGGAAAAAGCGCCGCTCCCAAAGGCTGCCAGAACCGGTGATAGAAGCGACTGCCTCGCCGGAGCCTCTCCCTCGAGCATCGCCCTGCGGCCGCACTGTTGCCATCTCGGAGGACGAGTCGGAGGATAAGGGCTGTTCCATCATGGCTTCGGAGAGCGAGGAGTGGTCAGGCTCCCACGCCTCCTCCTCGGCCCTGGAATACAGCAGGACCCGCGCCGGAGTCGAAGGGGAACTAACACGCCTCCTCACACAGGCCGTCGACCGCCTCGGGCTCGAGTGGTCACCGCCCCCTGAGCAGGCTCCCAACAGACTCGACGGCTGCTTTCTTCACAGCCGTCGCCGCGCAACACCCGCGGCCCGGGCCGCTCCCTTCCTGCCGGAACTCCACACTGAGCTTGCAAAGTCGTGGAACGCACCTTTCTCGGCCAGGATCCGTTCCCACGTCTCCACCCCTCTCGCTTCGGTGGACGGCGCCACCGAGAAGGGCTACTCCTCCATCCCCCCGGTCGAGGATTCGGTAGCAGCACACCTTTGCCCGCCCTCCGCAAGATGGCGGTCTAAACCAGTGCTCCCGTCTAAGGCCTGCAGAGCGACTTCCGCCTATGTTGGCCGCGCCTATTCCGCCGCCGGCCAAGCCGCATCTGCTCTGCACTCCATGGCCGTCTTACAGATCCTCCAAGCGGACCTTCTTCGGGAGTGGGATGAGAAAGGCAGGCACGCAGAGGCTGTTACAGATCTAAGAAGCGCGACGGACCTCACCCTTCGCGCCACCAAAGCTGCAGCCCAAGCTCTAGGGAAGTGCATGGCCTCGCTGACTGTGACCGAGAGACACCTGTGGCTAACGCTAGCCGACATGGGACAAGCAGAGCGCTCCACGTTCCTCAACGCACCGCTCTCTCCGACCGGTCTCTTCGGCTCCGTGGTGAGTGGCATTGTTGACACCTTTTCAGAAGTCCAGAAAGCCACCCAAGCCATGAACCTCTAGCCTTGTTGAAAAAAACGACGGCTCAGTCCCGCCACGGCCGGACCACCGTCAAAGCTTCCCCCTCTGTCAGTCCCCCTCTCTCAGGCTACTACAGTGGTGGATTCGTTACTCATGCTTAAGAAAAAACACAACAAAAATAAGCTCCACACAAGCATTTCAGCAGGGACCATGGAATTCAACATTTTAAACACCATCATTGTTGCTTGTTTCCATATTAATTTTTCTCACAATTTTTTTCAGCCGGTACACCTCTTTATCCGTAAAACAACCCTCACTCATTAAACTCCGATATCTTTCCACAAATAACTGAGTATTTGGGAAGCCGGTGATACTGCCCGCTTGCCTGCACTCAAACGCCGTTTTCACGGCGACCCAAAGAAATCTTGTAAAGAGCAAACATGCCTTATGTGTAGAAAATGTGCCCACAATCCAGTGTTCACCCCTACACACAAGCAGTAAAACTTCCCGTGTTCCTATCAGAGCCCACTCACATAAAGCGGACACAGCCCGCTCGAGTGTTAGAGTCAATAAACGCGCTCACGAATACGTGCGCGCACCCATTCTCTGCCCGCTCTGTCACACGGCTAGCAAACACTTCTCTGTATGTAAGTCCCGTGCCCGTGACTATGCTCGCGCATCACTTAACAGATGTGACTCTTTCCCCATTCACCTCAATCGGGAAGTCACTCACAGAACAGCCTGTCCCTGCTGTCTGCGAGCAGTCATGCATAAGCACAGTAAGCGCGCTCACACATTCTGTTCAGCGCGCTGTGTGCGGCAATCAGGGCGATTTGGCCATTCACCCTCTAGCGTTACGCTTCAAAGCATGGGAAGCTATCCCAGGGATATCCAAATGGGTGTTAAGCACAATAAAACAGGGCTATTTGCTACAGTTCGATCGCCGCCCTCCCGCTTCAGAGCGCGGCTCGAAACTATTGTGAACACGGAAGCAGCCTGCATGCTTCGTTCAGAAATAGCAAACCTTCTGTGCAAAAGGGCCATAGAGAAAGTGCCGCCTTCGCTGAGCGAGTCGGGGTTTTACAGCCGTTATTTTCTTGTTCCCAAGAAAGACGGCGGCCTCAGACCAATATTAGATCTCAGGGGTTTGAACAAGATGCTTGCAAAAGACCGTTCAAAATGCTTACAATCAGGAAACTCCTCGCGCATACGCGCCAGGGGACTGGTTTATCTCTCTCGATCTGAAAGATGCCTACTTTCAGATTCAGATAAATCCCGTCACAGGCCATTCTTGAGATTCGCTCGACGGCCAGGTTTATCAATACACCGTCCTTCCGTTCGGCCTGTCTTTAGCACCCCGTACTTTCACTAAGTGCATGGATGCGGCGCTCGCACCCCTGCGGAGTCAGGGCTTGCGAATTCTGAACTATTTGGACGACTGGCTGATTATGGCACAGTCACATTCGGAGCTTCTGTCTCACAGAACAGTTCTCCTCAGCCATCTGAACAGTTTGGGTCTTGCAGTCAATTGGACCAAGAGCTCACTACAGCCCAGTCAGGCAATTTCCTTCCTTGGAATAGAACTAGACTCCGTGGCAATGACGGATCGCTTATCTACACAGCGCGCGCGCCGTGTTCAGCGACTAGCCGCGTCCTTTCAGATGAACAGCCTCACGCCTCTGAAAAAATTTCAGAGAGTGCTAGGTTACATGGCCTCAGCCGCAGCAGTACTTCAGCTGGGTTTACTGCGCATGCGCCCGCTTCAGCATTGGCTAAACACCCGCGCGTCTCGCCGGGCTTGGGCCACAGGCCACCAGCCGATCAAGGTGACTCAGACCTGTATTTCAGCTCTGCAGCCCTGGACAGTGGCCGAATGGTATCAGCGGGGAGTGACGATGGGAGCTGTATCTCGCCGAAAAGTCATCTTGACAGACGCGTCCAACACGGGTTGGGGCGCGGTCTGCGAGGGCTCTCCGGTTTTTGGCCTATGGTCAGTTCAGGAAAAGCTCCTTCACATAAATTGTCTGGAAATGATAGCGGTCGAGTATGCGCTTGTGCGCTTTCTCCCGGTCATTCAGAGTCACCACTCCTGGTCCGTTCGGACAACAGATCTGTGGTATCCTACCTAAACCATCAGGGCGGTGTCAGATCCAGGAACCTCTTCCATCTGACGAAACGCATACTGAGTTGGTCCCAGTGCCACCTGCGCTCGCTGAGGGCGACGCACGTGCCAGGCCACCTGAATGACGGCCCAGACAGACTGTCCAGAGACAATATTCCTCCAGGGGAATGGTCCCTGCATGCTCAAACAGTCCAGAAGTTATGGCACATATTCGGCAGAGCAGAGATAGACCTCTTTGCGTCAGAAGAGAACTCTCACTGCCCAATATTTTTCTCGAAAAGCGAGGACGCGCTGGCCCAGGACTGGCCCAACCGCCCGCTTTACGCCTTCCCTCCCGTCTCGCTATTGCCACAGGTAATGTAGAGGATCAGGGAAACGCGTCACTCGGTGCTCCTCATAGCCCCGCGTTGGGAGAATCAGACATGGTTCCCGGAGCTTACGCAGCTGTCACTGACAGCGCCGTGGCCCATCCCAGTGAGAGCAGATCTCCTCTCTCAAGCTCGCGGCACGATCTGGCATCCCCACCCAGAGCGCTGGGCGCTGCACGCGTGGGTGATCAACGACTACCCGTCGCTCTGCTAGAAGGGGTAATAAACACCATCATACACGCTAGAGCCCCTTCCACGAGAAGACTCTATGCGTCAAAATGGTCTGTGTTTTCAAAATGGTGCACCGACAGAGACCTGGACCCACGGACATGTGGGGTGTCGTCGCTGCTCGTGTTTTTACAAGAGCTGCTGGATAAGGGCAGATCCCCATCCACGCTCAAAGTGTATGTGGCGGCCGTCGCGGCGTTCGCTGAACCCCTGCATGGCCAGTCACTGGGAAAAAACGAGCTGGTCATCCGGCTTCCTCAAGGGAGCTAGAAGGATGAACCCCCGCGCCCCCATCGGTTCCTATCTGGGATCTTTCTATAGTTCTCGAAACTATGAAAGCCCCCCTTTCGAACCGCTTCAATCCGTGGATTTGAAATACCTTTCACTCAAAACAGTTTTTCTGACTGCCCTGTCATCAGTCAAACGTGTGGGAGACCTTCACGCGCTGTCTGTCAGCGCTGCGTGTCTTCAGTTTGGACCAAGTGACTCCAAGGTCATTTTAAAGCCTAGACACGGCTATGTTCCCAAGGTGATCGGTACTCCTTTCAGAGCACAGGTCATTTCCCTATCGGCGCTGCCAGCATCCGATAGCGAACGCGACGCCAATCTCCTTTGCCCAGTCAGAACACTGAGATTGTATACTGCGCGCTCCGCCTCTTTCAGATGCTCTGAGCAGCTTTTCGTTTCGTTCGGAGGGCGCACCAAAGGTCTCGCCGCCTCGAAACAGACACTGTCTAGATGGATAGTGGACGCTATTGCTGCCGCATACGCGTCAAAAGACCTGCCATGCCCGTTGGGCATTAGGGCTCACTCCACTAGAGGCATGGCCTCATCGTGGGCATGGTCCAGCAGGATTTCCATTCACGACATATGTGTGGCAGCGGGCTGGGCTTCCCCCTCCACCTTTGTCAGATTTTACAATCTGGAAGTGTCCGCCCTGCAGGCAAAACTACTAGTGGTTTAATACGCTACAGCTCCCCTGGTGAGCTGCACTGATGGGACTCATTCCACACAGACCGGCACCGCCGCTCTGTCGTTCCCTTCCCACTATGTGCTTATGTATTACACACACACTGGCCCGCACTCTTGCCGGCCAAATATTATTTCCCCACTCACAAGGGCTCCCCCGGGTCCCCCCACCCCCGGGGCTCATGCAGTGGATGCTTGGCGTGCACGGTGTTGACAATGGGTTCCCGTAGCGTAAGCTAGCTTACGCAATACGAGAGAACCTCTCGTAAGAGAACGAATCGTAACCTAACGTAACCTCGGTTCTCTTTAGATGAGGGAACGAGTATTGCGTAGCCGGCCGTGCTCGCGCCACGAGCGACTTTCGCTTCATTCAATGAAAACCAGGGTTCCAGCCTACGAACTACGCTTATATGCACTCTAGCCACGCCCATTTTGGCGGGCTTTGATACAGTAAGCGCGCGGACGCCTCTCATTGGACGCGAGTTTGCCCAAGTTCGTCTATAGGCTGCAGCAGTTGCCGCAGAGCAACTAATGAGCTCGCTAGCTAGCCCGCTCAAGGTCTGCAGTTGCTGCACTGCGTTGACAAATGATCCAAAATTAAGGATAATTTTTTGGCTTCAATATCTCAGAAAAGATGAATCTTTCCCGTAGCGTAAGCTAGCTTACGCAATACTCGTTCCCTCATCTAGAGAGAACCGAGGTTACGTTAGGTAACCTATTCGTTTTCCGTAGCGAGACAGCATACTTACTAGTTACTCATCCTTTACGAAAGGTGGCACATTTGACAGCGTCACTCTCTTAGACGGCATAGAGAGCGGAAGCACAACAGTAAACGCATCATTTATCACTATACCACGCTCCACTAATTCATTTGCTTTTTCCACAGTACTCAAAAACATTACTATGGCATTGTTCATTCTAGAAGCCGACAAAATAGAACACAATCCCACCACTTCACCTGCCGCTAAACAGCACTCTTCTATACTCACCACGGACGCCACTTTCACTCCATGACGCCATGTGAGTAACTCAAAAACCTCCGAACCGGCAAACGCCATGTTCCCGAAAAAACAGAAACCGGCGCGCCAAACAAAAAACACACACTTTAACTTATGCTTCCCAATTTTAGTAAAGAAAAAAAAGATAGAAAAGTTTGATAAACGCACCTGCACACACTCTCACAACCACGCTCCACTCGCTCCGCAACACTCACGCATGCGCACAGACAGAGAGAGAGAGAGAGAGAATGAGAGAGAGAGAGAGAGAGAGAGAGATCCCAACCTCCCATCATCATCTGATGCTCATCCAGGAAGGGTTCAATGAGAGCTCCACGACAGTCATTGGACAACAATTGTTGTTTCATGAATTCATCTTCTTTTCACCTCTGGTTACTGCCACCTTTAACCATATTGTTTCCATTTTTAAAGTATCGATATGAGGAGCCCTCGTGCCGTTCCCGTAGCCTATTTGGAATATAAGCTAATCGCGCGCACACCAAAACTCTGTGGACATACAGTCTGACAAAGGAACAACACATTTAAATCTGGATATATCGTCATCTACACAAGGTAGGACACAAGGGGTGACATTACGTTTCGATTTGCAATTTGCGCAAAAAAAAAAAGTGTGCATTTGACATATTAAGCACGGGTTTTAAAACTGGCTTAAAGCAAGAATTTATTTTTATAGCAAGCTATGAATTTTTTTTCGTGACTATTAATTAAACGTTATTTCAAAACTCCAATAATTCTCTTGTGAAGCTGAAAAGGTTTCAGAGGCGAGTAGCATCACTGTTGCTGCATTTAACACAATTCAACATGATTGCATGTGATACATCGCACACAGAACTCACACGATTCCAGAAAAGATCCGTACGCCCGCACAGTTTATTACTGCAAATGTAATTTATTGAATAGGAACATTTAAGCGTTTTATTTGCATTTTAAAGCCAGTGAAAGTCATTAATCTTGTTCTTATTTTCACTACAGCGAAACAAAAACATGTGCCATATTTAACAGCTTTCAATGAAGCCCTCCCAAACTGACATTATAATACATTATCGTTAACTGTAAGCATGCTGCCATCCCTCTCACAGCTAACTGACTCTATATCTGGATACGTTTAGCCAGTCTGGATAACACCGATTAGTATAGTCTGGATAACACCGATTAGTAATAGGTAAGGCAAGTTTATTTATATAGCACCCTTCACGTCATTTCATATGGAGGACTAAACCTGCAAAAATAATAAATAAATACATACATACACAAATACATAAATAAGTATATACATAATTGTGCATAAATAAATATATTAAATAAATTTAAATGTTAATTAAATATGTAAGGATATATACAAATAATTAATTAGTTAAATAATTACATGCACCCATTAATACAAAAAATAATACAATATAAAAGATAAATAAATGGTTGAGGAAATGCAAATATGCTAAAGAAAATGCAAAATTGAAAGTTGATTTTCAATTCAATATTTCTTTAATCGTTCATTTATTTCTGTATGTACAGTAGTTTGTAAAAGTGCTTCAATTGACTATGATGTCAATACTGACATTACCCAACTTTCACAATCAGTGAATTGGATTGAGCTAAAGTTGAGCAAATGATCTCTCACTCTTAGGAATCTCCAAACAATTAATTGCCTCATGGAGCAACTCTGCTATGGACCTTATTTCCGCCATGGTGAAACTTCAAACTCCATCAAGCCATTGCACTTATGCTGTGTTCTAGACAACTCAGAACTCAGGATTTCTCCACCTCCGATTTGAAAATAATAAATGAAACATCACTTGAAGTTGGACATATGACTTCTGAACTTTGGGTATATCTATCAACTCCGACTACAGGGAATATCGTCATTTGATGTAATTTCCAAGATGGTGTGACCTCACTGCATAAACCAGAGCTGTTGAGCATAAAAACAAACTTTCACGTATTTTCACTGCAGGAAATGTCTGTATTTGGAATATAAAGTATGTAACACAATAATATGTTAAAAAGAATTGTTTGTGTATCAAACAATGCCTACGTCAATGCCTATTTTGCTTGTGAAAAAGCTACTAGATAGCCAGCTAGCTAGCATCTGGAAGACAGTGCATGTGTTTGCCTTTGGCATGCGTTCATGTGACCGTGACATGTGATTGACTGGAATGCTCTTATATCGGAAGTGGGAAATTTCAACTCGGATATTTTCACCTCCGATTTTGTCTGGAATGCACCATTATCTACCTGGTAGTCACTCAATGGTTTGAGTGTGATGCATGAACAGCTGTTGACATCCTCTTGTTAGAATGTTGCTCAAAGGAAAATAAATACAAAACTACATATAGAAATAAATGAATATTTAAAGAAATATAAAAATGTTGAATCAACTTAACATTTTCTTTAACATTTTACATTTCCCCAACCATTTATTCATGTTTATACTGTATTATTTTTGCATTGATGAGAGCATTTATTTATTTATTTAGTTTTGTATATCTTCTCCAAAATTTAATTATTTATATATTTATTAAAATATTTATTAATGTAATAATATGCTAATTTATTTGTGTATTTATTTATTTTTCGTATTTTTACAAGTTTTGTCCTCCTTAACAGTGTAGTGCTGATTCCCTATTCAAAGAAATACACGAGGAATGTGTACAGGATTTCTATAATAATTTGCAACCAGACTTAATGGTTCCTGGGAATTAAATAAGAATCCTCTGTTATGGATACATTTACATTTTTGATTCTTTGGTTTGATTCATTGAGTTCTGTTGTGAAATCTTTATCAGAACCTGGTATTGTATTTTAATAATACCTTGCTAATACAGTTAAAGAAATCACATGGGAATCTAAAGGAATTGTAAAGTCCTTGAACTTCCCATTAGCATCCTCCAAATAATGATTGAAAATCCTTTTTTTTTACTTGACCACTGGGGGTTTGTGTGGAGGGTTGGAATTCTTTACACATGTGATCTTAACCATTCAGCCTTAACCTCAAAGTTACTAAAGCAATGAAGTTTCTTCAGTGTCTCATGTAGGACAGGCACATTTTTGACACTGTGTCAAGTTAAAAATAACTTAAGATTTCAAAAACGCATGTTGAGACACCTGCTGTTTCAGTCGTTGTGCTCTGTAGACTGTTTTTAGTGCAGGTGTCACAAAGATTTAACGTTCTGAACAAGTTCAGCCTGCAAAGAGGTGACTGTTAAAATTTTTAACATTATTCCAGATTATTCTGCATCAAGCAAAGTTTCAGCGCTTGATAAACGGCAATGTTGTTGTTTTTTCTTCCTTTTTCTTTTTCTTATGCTCTAGTGTGCTGAGGGTCCGCAGTGGCTTGTATGTTTACTGTTACAATATTGTAATGAATATCGCCTACGATGCTTAGCCTACATAAAATACAGCCTTTTGCAACATGATGAACAATACACTGGAGCATTAGAAAGTAAATAAGGTGAAAGTAAACAAGAGAGAAATATATTACTATTGTATACAACAAATCCTCAAAGTAATAATAATAATACTGTATCATATTATAAGTACAATCTGGACAACAATAAATAATTGTAGGGATATAATATTAATATGTACTGTAACAACTGAATTTCAAAATGTTACTGGGTGAAGTAGTGTTTTGCACACCCTGTTCACACACACAAAGTTTTTTTTAAAAAATATATGTTGGTAAATATTGCTTTTTTATCACTGTATTGAGGAAAAACTGGAAAACATGCATTAATTATCTTTAACTAAATTTGTATTTCATTAAAAATTTTGAATGTACTTGGCTACAACGGCTGATAGGAAGAATTTAAATTTATGATTCAAAATAAATGTTGTCATTTTTTTAGCAAATTTTTCTAAATGGGGGGTTGGTTGGTTGCTTGGGGCCTCAGAAATCGTAAGAAAATAGATTTAGCTACCTAATAAATGTAATTCAGTGCATTCTGTATTGACAACTAATCGAAGGTTAATTTTAATGAGCATGCAGCGTCATCAAAGACTGACATCAAAACTTTGATAAAAGTAACTAATTTTGTTATTAGAGTGTTATAACATTATTCAGATAGTTATAGAGTTTATTGTTAGGAATGTTTTAATAAAATCACATACAGCAACTTTAATGGTACTTTCACTCTAGTGCTTTTGGTACAGACTCCAGACCTTTTGACATCAGAGTTTGGTTCATTTCATTCGGGTGGGCACCAGCTAACCACAACCAAGTCCACTTGAAATGTTGGCATGGAGGAAGTTAATTTGAACACCAATGCAGTTTGCAGTTGGTTTAAATGCAATCTGTTCTAAATTCCAGAAGTGAACCGCAATTGATGACATATAATTTGCATGTTTGCATGCTCCCTGTCACTAGAGTAAAATGCATATCTAATAGCCTCCAAATGAACAGCATTTGGAGAGCAGTTATGGTACCTAAAAGTAATAAACATCTGCTGTAAGTGCTCACGTTGGTACTCACATTGATTACCTAAAGTACCGTGGATGAAACACTAAAGTACAATGTGAAAAAGACCAGTGGGGTTAAGGGAAGGGTGGTATAATCAAACTAATAATCAAGTTCGTACCAAGCAATCAAATCAAGTGTCAAAACAGCCGCTTTGCTTTTTTAAGCGTGAAATTCTAAAATAGCTTTTGTAATAATAATAATTGAAAAATTATCTATTTCTCTAATGGAACATTTCTTTATGTTCTATTCTATGGGTATCCTGACTAAGCAGAGTGAAGTAGATATCCTGTTTCTGACTAAATATAGCTTGTTTGGCTGAAATGATGCAACAGTACAGTATAGCCTATAATCCATATCATAAGCAGCAAACAAGCAAAAAGGAAAACATCAATAAGGGAGAAGAGAAGATAATTATTTAAGCTTTATTTTTTTTAATAAAGCATGTTTAATATCACAATTTCTGGTGAAGAAATACACTACCCATGAGCCTGAAGAAAAAGATCCACAAATCATAGTGAAGCAGGACCTGGGCTGGCGCCTAGCGAACTGAATTGCGTAGCCGAGTCAGACAGTCCCGATCTGCCATCACGGGGGGTTGGGGAGCGCGAGCCACGCCCCCAAGCCCCACGCGAGTGGGAGCAATTGTGTCGGACATACCACCGGGCGGGGCCTCGTGACAGGGCGGAGGTGCCACATGTGGCTGTGCTGAGTCTAGAGACATCATAGCACATACCTGGCTCCTTGTGACCACTCCCGGCCTGGGATGGGGAAGCCTGGGATGGGGAAGGAAGATTTTCGTCCTCATAGCCCGTGGAGACCATCACATCAGGGGCAGATTTTGCCACAGATGGGCGCGCAGGGGCGGGAGGCCCGCCTCCGAGGCGCCATACCTGTCAGAGAGAGACACGGTGCCCAGTGGTCATAATAAC
Source organism: Xyrauchen texanus (assembly GCF_025860055.1). NCBI lineage: Eukaryota > Metazoa > Chordata > Actinopteri > Cypriniformes > Catostomidae > Xyrauchen > Xyrauchen texanus. The sequence continues at coordinate 5,008,795 of NC_068302.1, read as the reverse complement.
GACAGCCGGGGACACCGACTGTGAGGCCCAGGAAATGAGAAAACCAATCTTTTCTTAGAATGTGGGTATCGTGGCCCAGGGGGCATGCGGTGAAATAAGAAAAGGAAAATAAAGAACTTCCACCTGGCCCTCCATGGGGTAAGGAGTGGTGCTCTTACCAGCTCCTGTGCAGCAGATCTCAGGAGCTGCCTGTCTCGGGGAACACTTTGAAGCCTTCTTGGTGACTGGCCATGAGACAGGTGGCGTCTGTTTTCTGCGGGTGGCTTGATGCCGGGGCCAGCCTACTTGGGCGGGCTGAGGCAGAGCCAGTGTTGCTGCCGCAGTGGGACGCCCTTGGCAACAAATAGACCGGGGTGCAAGACATTGTGTCACTCCAGGGCAGGATGTGTTGTATGGTCCCCGTCTGCCTTTTAACCACTGAGGATTGCTGGGCAAAATAAACTTTGAATCTTGTGTCTGTTTCACTGATTACATGTATTGCCCTGCTCTTGTGATTTCATTCTTTAGAAACAAAAATAACCAAAAAAAAGAAATTTTGAGAACATGTGAAGTTACTACATTAATGGTAAATTTTTATGCAATGATGCACAAACTTGATACAAAACAACTTTATTTTATTTTCTCCCCTTCGCTCCCCAATTTAGAATGCTCAATTCCCAATGTGCTCTAAGTTCCCGTGGTGGCGCAGTGACTCAGGTGGCAGAGGACGAAATCTCAGTTGCCTCCCATCTGTGACCGTCAATCTGTGCATCTTATCACGTGGCTTGTTGAGCACATTATCGTGGAGACCTAGCACATGTGGAGGCTTCACGCTATTCTACGCGGCATCCTTGCACAACTCACCACATGCCCCACCGAGAGTGAGAACCACATTATGGAGACCACGAGGAGGTTAACCCAACATGACTCTACTCATCCTAGCAACCGGGCCAAAGGTTTGCTTAGGAAGCCTGACTGGAGTCACTCAGCACGCCCTGGATTTTGAGATTCCAGGTGTGGTAGTCGGCGTCTTAACTTGCTGAGCTACCCAGGCCCCACAGTACCACTTTCTTAGTATTAACAATCTCTCTGGTGAGGTCATTATACACTCAAAGCCATGAAGCGGCATACAGGTGTTGCAATGAAACCATGGTCCAAATAGGTGCTCCTGTGTAGGATATCTTGAAGATGGGGGTCAGCTATTTTAAGTTGTTCCTGATGGCTTTCTTAACATTCCTCAGTGCTGGACTGTCTCCATCACAGGCTGGCATGGATTTTTGTCTCATCATTTTCAGAGGCAGAAACATGGACCCTGATGGGGTGGACTCAGTTGTTGTCACTGTTTTCAGGGGTTTCATAATGGAGAGCCATGCTTCATCCAGCCTCAGATCATTGTCTAACAATGCTTCAGTTTTTTTTGCATTTTTCCACACAGCTTTATCTGTCAGTGTACAGTATACATCAGACTGCTGCTCAAGTTATTTCTCAACCATGTCATGACTTGAGTTCCATCTTGTGGTGACATCATGTATATGTTTGTGGGCTGGAGGTTGCAGCAGCTCCTGTTTTGTCTTCAAGACATGTGCAGCAGTTGTGTTTTTGTGGAAAAAAGTGGAAAACTTTTCTTATCTTACCAAGGAGATGAGAGATTTGGGTCACTGATGTTGCTTTTTGAACTGCAATATTAATCGAATGAGAAAAACATCCTATTTGTGGCCCAAGACCTGCAGTCTCTACAGCATTTACCATGCTTCTGGCATTATCAGTAGTTACTGGTATCTTCACATTTGCTCTCTCTTGCTTCCAAAGAGTGACTGCCTCTGAGAGCTCTCTGGCCAGATTCTCACTTGTGCATGTTTGAAGAACTGAGATTTTCCTCAGGTAAGGAAGACTCTGTGGCACTAGATGTCCAACTGTCAGTAGTTAGAGCCACTGTTGCATTTTTGACAGTTTGCGATCAAGTTTACCTTTTGCCTCACTGCATAATGCAGTAACAGTTACTGAAATGGGGGCAAGGTGGAATGTTTATCGTAGCTCTGTGACATTTATCAAGTTTCTGATTCCTGTATTTTCCACCACAGAGAAGGGTCATAGATCTGCCGCTATAAACTTTCTGATTGCAGTAATTTCTTTAGCCTGAAGTGAAATTTGGGAGAGACTGCCTTACATTAAATGCAGCAGCAAAGCTAAATCTCCGAGGGTGCTGTGTGTTTGCCTTGCATTTCCGTTGAGTTCCAATGACTTTGGCTTACCTGACATCTTTCAGTTTGGCTGTGAATTTTGTGTCACTGCTCATTGCATGATGCATGATCTGTGAGTGCTTCTGCTCTGGGAAGGAGACTCTTTTCCTTGTGGGCGGCGCTCTCAGTGTTGCATTTGCTCTTTATAAACACTTTTAAAGGCACTTTTCCACTTTTGCAGCACTAACAGTTAAATTTGTATTTATGTATCGAATCATACATTGTGTATCATATTGAGACTGCTGTATTGTATGATACAATATGATAAAAAATAATTCATCCCTAAGTGCTATGCACTAAGACAAATCTTTCTGAGAGCGCTAATTCTGAGTGCAATTTTCATGCCAGTGCAAAGCTCAAGTGGTCATGGATGGGAGTGCTTGTGCTATCTGTGGGTGTATGCTTGCAAACTGGGAGTTTATTGTATGGTAATGAAGTGCTGCAAAGCACAATTTGCTATTTTCCTGAGAAATAGGTTCAAAAGCAGGTCTTATCTCAGCGCAAAGTCTAAAGTCAATTTCTGAATTTGCAGTTTGGAGATTCCACCAGCAGATGGTAATAAACTTTATGTCCAAACACTCTGAAAATATAGTGGAACATCAAAATATGCCCCTGACAATAGTCATTTTATGAAACAAAAATATATTAGATTTGTGTAAAACTATCTATAGCTCAGTGGTTTATTTTATATATATATATATATATATATATATATATATATATATATATATATATATATATATATATATATATATATATTATTTTTATGTTTATATTTAAAGTTGTATATTTATCTAATTTGTATTGGTATTTTTCCACCTGTTGTCATAGAGTGATTTTTAAGTCACTGCAAACTGGACCAGTGGAAGAAGTTAGCTGGTGGAAGAAGAGTAAAATGTTTGGATTTTATATGATTTTTTGACCACTTTGTTATTTTGATTATATTTTCATAATTTGTCATTTGAATTTAATTGAAATTTTTGTTGACATTTTTCGTGTTTCAATAAATGAATTCAATTTGTCAAAATCAAAATCGACCGGTAGAAGTGAAGTACATGCCGATACAATCAATGTTAATACAAATCATATGATTTGTGTGTCAGTAGATGAAAATGATTAATAATAAAATGTTCTATAATTTAACGCAGCCTGATGAGAACCACATTTTCCATGCGTAAAAAAAGGAGCTTGTCACTGTCAAAAAAAAAAAAAAAACGCCTGACATTCAACAAGAATGCATTTAATGCATAAAAGAGGTAAATCCACATTTCTATTCTTTTACTTCATTGCATACAGTCCAGTTACACTACCAACTTATTATGAATGTGCTGCATTTGTTTATATTGCTGGTGTTTGACAGGGAATAGACTATATAATAGGACGCAGATGGTGGAATAACCGGAGAAGAACCTCAGAATTAAAATGCATTAGAACCAATTAGGGACTCTCTCAGTTTAAGTCTAGACTAAAGACTCATCTCTTCAGCCAGGCATACACCTAATTTATCCCCTCAGCATATATTTATGCTGCGTTTTCATATTGATGTTTGGCTGGCATACTGTAGGCTGTAGTTAGTAGTCATCACTCAGCAACACATAGCGGTGGTGTCACGAATGGAGGCAGCGAAGGCAGACGAGGAGAGTGGATCTAAATGCAGCTTAACTTTATTAAACAAACAAACAAATAAACACAGAGGAAAAACCCACAATGGGAAAACAGGCAACTTAAACACGATGAAACAAAACTGAGAACTCGGGCAGGGAACACATACCAGGCGTAACAACATTCAACGATTGACAGAGGGGAGTGAAAACAACCGGGTTAAAATACATGGACATGGGAAAACGGGAGCCAATGAACAAACAGAACTCAAACGAGATGACATGGCAATAAACAGAAACCAAATGCAAACTAACGAGGGCAGGTGAAAACAATGAGCAGGGAACACGAAAGCTAACAAGGAGACTATGGAGCTACAAGGGTGACAAAAGTGAAAACTAAGGAACTCCAAAAGTGACAAAAATGACAAACAAAGGGCAACAGTGAGACAAGACAAGGAATACATAACAGGTGGGAGTTGGACATCAGGCAGGACCGGAGCTGGATCTGGCAGGCTCTAGTAAACTCAGGTTATATATTCCTAGGTTGAGACAGGGAAACAAATAAAATAATAGTAGCATAGATGCACTTTCAAGCAGATTTATAGAATATGAAAAGTTTTTCCTGTTCTGACAGAGCTGACAAACGCAGCATAAATATGAGTTGAGGGATAAATTAGGTGTATGCCTGGCTGAAAAGATGAGTCTTTTGTCTAGACTTAAACTGAGAGAGTCCCTAACAATGCTAGGAATGCTATTACATAGTTTATGAGGCACATAGGAAAAGGATCTACCTCCTTTTATGGATTTCAATATTCTAGGTACTATTAACATGCTGGAATTTTGCCATTTTAGTGAACGTGATAGATTAAAGCATAATAGAATGTCACTTAAGTACTGGAGCTAGACCATTACAATTTTAATAAGTAATTAACAGACTTTTAAAATTAATATGAAACCTAACAGTTAGCAATGATAAATGGGCTGATATGATCATATTTCATGGTTCTAAACAGCATTGTAGTTGCTGCATTTTGAACCAATTGAAGTTTATATAGTAAACATGCAGGACATCCTCCCAGTAATGCATTACACTAATCTAGTCTTAAGAGTTCATGAATGCATGAATTCGTTTTTCAGCATCAGAAACAGAGATTGTGTCGTAACTTAGCAATGTTTCTGAAGTAGAAGAATGCTGCTCTACAAACATTTGAAATTTGTTTTTCAAAGGACAGATTGCTTACACTTTATAAGATGATGTAACAGTGCTTCAATTGAGAGTCAAATTATATTGTAGTGGCTTATAAATAAAAAAAGCACAGATTCGCTTGACCCATGCATAGAAGTCAACTGCTTCTTAATTCTTTCTTGAAAAAAATATTTAGGTAATTGCAGACTCAGTTCTATACAATTGTTTGTTTTATGACTTTTATTTATTATAATTTTTGTTTTTATGTTGCTATACTCTAATCAACCATGTTTGATCTTCAAATTGCCGCTACTGCAATTAAATATGAGCCCACTGGTGCAAGATGCGGGGCAATCTGGTCTTAGATAATATAAATACATTGTTAACATTTATCTAAAAATAAAAGTGTGTGTCTTCGGTGACATTAAATGGGGATGAAAGGGGGGGCACACGGATCACTCGCATCTAAATCCTGTATTTTATACTAAAGATAACGAAAACAAGGCACGTAGCTACAGTTTTGAACTGCATAGCATTTCTCATTATTTTGTGAAGCCTAAAACTCAAATGCATGCATTGAGACAAATATTATAGAAATAATGTGGTCACAATACTTCCAGTCTAATTAATTTAATGTTGCGATTCTTATTCAAATATTTTACAATATTTGATTTGATAATCATTCTGCTCATGAAGAACAGTTATGTTCACTGTTCTTTCTTTCTTTCTTTCTTTAGTTTTTATTGTCAGGAGAATATAACATGACACAATGATATACATTGAAATAAATTAATACACATTTGACAGTCCTGTTTAAAAATAAAAAATATGGCTAGCCAATCGGCACATTAAAAGAAAGCACAGGTTTAGAGTCTTGACAGATTTTGGAAGTTACATTTGTTTGAATATGCTGCCTAATAATGCTCGCTCATAACGTCTGTGCATATGTACAAAAATACATATGATGGATAAATGGAAACAAATAAGCCTCGCATGGGTATCCTTGTGAATGCTGAATGCTTGCGCTGGGTTCTGCTTTCCCGTGCACACAGTAGGACAGCACACAAACAACTTACTTTAGGATGATGCAACTGCATGGTGGAATGCTCCTATACAGCCCGAAAAGTTTTGTCAGATGGTTTTAGCATGTTGTATACTGCACAACATCACTCCATGGGGAGTTTCTTTACCTTATGGCACTGTATGAAGTGAGGAATTCATGCCACTATAGGCCCTATACCGACAGCAAGCCAAACTCTGTTCATCATAGAGTCCAAGCTTCAGTATATTCATCTCTATAATGAATCAGAGTTAAACTAAAAAGAAATACAGTAGTTTTTAATTACTCTTTTGAAACAGCAGGTTTCATAAACCAACTAAATATATGCCTACATTGCTTTTGAGCTGAATATTGACATTATGCACATTTAGTCATTATATAATATATTATATTACTACTTCCAGTGTATCTCAATATCAAGCTTGCTATTATTTTTGTGTCCTCTAGGTGGCAATGAACAACTACACTTCACACAATAATAATATCTGAGACATGGGGCAGAACAGGCCCTGTTTCAAATGCACCCTAAGCCCTTGCGGTCCTCATTTGAGTCATGCCATTGATAGACATTTAGATTTTTAAAAATAAATATTACTTGGTTTGATATGTTGTTAAGACCTTTTGGTTTGATATGTTGTTAAGACCTTAAGACCATGCATTTTAAAGTTTGTCTTAAGTTTCCAAATACTTTTGTGGGGCACTGTACATAAATATCAAGATATATAAATAAATTTAATATTTTGAAAAGGCTGAAACATATCAGAATGTATAGTTTTAGCTATTTCACAAAGCCTTAATGGTAATCGACAGTTAAGAAAATCTGTAAAAACCTTTAAGAAATGTAAAGCCATATTCAATGCATATTTATGTTCATGTCCACAGATGCTCAACATTATGCAAAGGGTTAACCACCCACCTAAGTAATCTTCCAGCCTGCAATCCACGACATATTTAGAATACATTAAACAGCATTCTGTTTACCGTAAACCATTTATATGACATAAACATTGGCATAATGTCAGTTTTGTAAAGCATCTTTGGCACAAAGAAACAAAAATGTTCATAGCTGCTTGCATTATTGCTTGCTGCTTCTGTGTTGATAGAAGACACCAGATGGATGAGTGCTTTTTTTTTATGAGTTTGAAGAGAAAAAGCTGAGAATTAAACAAAAAGCTCGGTGTTACTCATATTTCATTATGTTATTAAAATGAAGGGTCCATCCATGGGAAACTGACTGGATGAATGACTGTTATTGCACCCTGGTTTTTGGTTGTCATTTTCTATATAAATTCTTGTGACAACTCACAGCTCAGGCCACTTGTCCAACACCTGTCCTTTTCATTGCAGGATTGTTAGTGCACTGGAACGGCTCTCAGTGTGCGTGCTTCTCCTACGACTGACCCCAGTACCCCCTTACACTGCTATGCCCCCTGCCCTGTCCTCTCAGCACCTCCAGAGGAAGCACTGCTCACCCCTGTAGGAATGCCTGCTCAGGCCTGGTACCTGCCTTCACCCACTGCAGCTCCTGCACCTTGCACCATTCCACCCCCCACCAGCTCTCGCAGGCTGCTCCACCATGAACGATGAGGTCATCAGCACTAACGCACTGGCCTGGCTGGTCTGCTCAGGAGTGTCCATCCTGGCCAACACCTGGGGCATCCTGAGCATGAGTGCCAAGCAGAAGAAGTGGAAGCCATTGGAGTTCCTCATTTGCACACTGGCCGGCACGCACATCCTGAACATGGGCATCCCCATCACCATGTACTGCATCATTCAGTTGCATCGGCGGCACATAAACTATGAGTGGAATGAAGGACTCTGCAAGGTCTTCGTCTCCACCTTCTACACCCTTACCTTGATCACCTGCTTCTCCGTCACTTCCCTGGCCTACCACCGCATGTGGATGGTCCGATGGCCTGTCAATTATAGGTAAGTCACTTGAGCTGATTTTTGTTGAAGTGATTTATCCAATTCATTTATGTGAATCAGTTCTTTCGAACTTTTACGTCATCACATGATTACATTAAGTTTTTTCATGACACCCTGACATGGCATATTATAATCTAAAATGTTCTAACACCAGAATGATTTTTTTTCACATTACGTATTTATTTATTTATGTATATTGCTAAAAGTTGAAATTATAACAGATTGTGTAATTTTTTTTTATTTATAACCCCCCTGCCCCATATACCCTGCCTGTAGGAATTTTAATGATGTTTAAAAATAGATCAGTGTGACGAGGAGGAGGGCGTGGCCAGGCCACGAGGCTGCACGATTCAGCCGGATCCCGCCTCCTCTTTGCCCATCATTATACTGTTACAGTGGTGCTGAAACCCGGGAGGGAGGAGGGATGAGCTGTCGCTGAGTCTTTGCCGCTGCCATCTGCAAGGGGAAAAGCCGTGGCTGTCTGCCTGGGGACAGAGGGTTTGCTACTGGCCGCCGAGTGCCGGAGCTACTGCTGCCGTCCGCCAAAGAATGGGAGTAATGGTTCTGTCTGCCAGGGGCCGGAGGACTCACTGCTTGTGTGTTCGTCTTATGTTTTATGTTCTATGTTGTTTTAAGTTAATTTATACCATTCAAATTTACGTTGACTGTTCAGCCAGTTCCCGCCTCCTCCTTACGCATCCTTATACTGTTACAGTCTGTCAGTGGTTACTTATTGCCAGACCCACTTTCCAACACCACTTCCTGTACAGGTGTGGTGACTGAGAGGGGGCAATCTTCATATATATATACATACATATATACAACCCGAATTTCATACATATATACAACCCCGGAAAAGTTGGGACGTTTTTTAAATTTGAATAAAATGAAAACTAAAAGACTTTAAAATCACATGAGCCAATAGTTTATTCACAATAGAACATAGATAACAGAACAAATGTTTAAACTGAGAAATGTTACAATTTTATGCACAAAATGAGCTCATTTCAAATTTGATTCCTGCTACAGATCTCAAAATTTCATTTTATTCAAATTTAAAAAACGTCTGAAATTCGGGTTGTACATACATACATACATATACATACATATATATATATATATATATATATATATATATATATATATATATATATATATATATATATATATATATATACATACATACATGCATGCATGCATGCATACATGCATGCATGTATGTATGTATATATATATATATATATATATATATATATATATTGTTGTGAATAAAAGAGTATTAATAGTTCTATCAGACTTGAGTGAAATTGAAGATGACATTTATTTGATGAATATAAAACAGAAAAGTAATGTCTCTCTTTGGCGTAGGCCCTGTCTGGCGGTCCAAAGTTGTAGTATTCGGAACCGTCATATCCTGCCGGAGATAGGATGCAGGGGCGAGGAGCCTACCCCCAAAAGAGAGAGAATGTAGAATACTACCCCCAAAAGAGATGGTCCGATCGGGTACGAGCCAGGTCTTGTGTTCATTCTTTGCAATAGAAAAAGCCGTTCAATAGGGAAAGCCGCGTTTTTAAGCATTTGTTCGCACTCTGGAGTGACGTCACTCTGCTTACATTTAATATATAATTTACCATCTATATATGTAATTACTGTTAACAAATTATACATATTTTCAAAGGTTTAAGGGTTCAACATTGATATCCGATCTCTGTTGCATGATAGCAATCCTCCAGAAACAGCTATTTGTTTATTTGTGCCAGGAGTACGAATGAAAACATGCAAGATCAAAATGGGACTTTACCTTTATTATGAAATCGCGATCGCCATATGAATCCAATTCGCCACGCTTGGGTCAATTGTCCATGACAAGGGTTCATTCTATAACATCCAATAGAACTTATGTCCATAAAAAAGATAAATCTGAGAAATATTGATATGTTCTCCATTGTTTACATGAGATCTTGCCTGGAAGAATTACCCTTCGTCGTCGTTCTTCTAGAAACTGCAATCTGAGCAGCATTCGTGTTGTAAAACTGTATATTATCTTACATATTAGAGTCTTATAAACAAAACGAGCTCATCTCCAAAGTCTATTTAAAAAAATGGGGCATAGTTTTATTCATAATAGCCAAGCAGTGCGGTCAGATTTTGTGTCGTCTTGAAAGGCGGAGCCTTAATTTTACTCTGTATGCTTCCAGCGATTTTACACAGAAAAAAAGCTCACAGGAGCCTAATTTATTTATTTTTTTTAGGTCATCTTCAAATTTGAAACATAACTTCTTTAGACTTGTGGCTTTGAGAAGATTGTATTTCTGGGTTGTCTTGGAACTTTTATTATTGTTTTGTTTTTATATTAAAACATGTTCAGCAAAAAATATTTCCATTACTATATATTTCATAGTTCTTTAACTTAAAAAAATAACAGCATGTATTAATTCTGAAACTTTGGAAATAAAGCCCAAAGTATCTTCTTTCAAAATATACTACAACTGTGTCCATACTCCAAGGGGTCCAGTAAATACAACCATTTAAGTTCAGGTATGTCATTTTCATGGTTTGTGCTCAAAAAGGGGGAGCACATCAACGGGTTAAACTGTGATGCCATGCTCCCTCGGAATGCCCACATCATGGGCTCGGTCTTTCCTAGTGAGTAGGGCATTGGGATGATAAATTGTATTGGAAAGCATCTATTACGTGATTTGGGCGACGGCGACCAGCAAAACGGGGATATCTTACTGAATTGAGTAATGGGACCCCGTACAATAAGCACTGTGTCACGATTCACTGTTGTCTGCCCTGTGTTTCTCCCTTGTCATCTGTGTTTTTGTTATACACCGACCTACCTGATTTATCTTATTATTTCATTAAAAGCTGCCTTTAGATCCCACTCCTCATCTGCTTTGTTACACACTGAGTTACTCAATAGTTCATTAAAGGAGCTGTTGCCTCCGGCGACTCCTCGCTGGACACTCCTCGATTTCATGGAGGAGACTCTGCGAGTTAGCGGCTCGCCGTTCACTGTGGGTGTAGAGGAAGAGGGCTTTACCTCTCCTCCCACAGTGGTCACCCCCCAGCCTTCCATGGCTCGTCCCTCCACGCCTGCCATGGCCAACGAGCCAACGGCCATGCCTGCCACGGCCAACGAGTTGGAAGTCTCGTCCGTCCCAGAGCCAGCATTGCCAGCCTCGTCCGTCCCAGAGTCAGCGTTCTCAGCCTCCTCCGTACGGAGGAGGAGGAGAAGAGGAAAGAAAGGCTTCTGCTTCCCAGTCTCCGCCTTCCACGGCTCCGTCCTCAGAACATTCCATGGCTCCGCCTTCCACGTTCAGCGAACCAGAGCTCACGCATGCCACGGTCAGTGAGCCAGCGCCTGTAGCCTCGACCGTCCCAGAGCCAGCGCCTGTAGCCTCGACCATCAGCGAGCCAGCGCCTGTAGCCACGACCGTTCCTGAGCCAGCGCCTGTAGCCTTGACCGTCCCAGAGCCAGAGCCTGTAGCCTCGACCGCCCAGAGCAAGTGCCCATAGCCTCGACTGCCCCCATAAGCACGCTCCCTGCTGGCCGAAGGAGAAGGAAGAGGGCACCTTCTCCCCAGTCTCTGCTATTGCTCTTCTTCCACGGCTCCGCCTCTCGCGCCTTCCAGGGCTCTGCCTCCCGAGCCTTCCACGGCTCCGCCTCCCAAGCCTTCCAGGGCTCCGTCTCTCATGCCTGCCACGGCTACGCCTCCCGAGCCTTCCAGGGCTTCGCCTCCTGAGCCTTCCATGGCTCCGCCTTCCACGGCTCTGCCCCCGGAATTCTCCATGGCTCCGCCTATTATGGCTCTGCCTTCCATAGCTCTGCCACCTGAGTCTTCCGCGGCGCCGCCCTCCATGGCTCCGCCACCTGAATCTTCCATGGCTCCACCTCCAGAGCCTTCCACGGCCCTGTCTCCTGAGCCTTCCACGGCCCTGTCTCCTGAGCCTTCCATGGTCCTGTCTCCTGAGCCTTCCACAGCTCCACCTTCCACAGCTCCATCTCCAGAGCCTTCCACGGCTCTGCCTCCTGAGCCTTCCATGGCTCCGCCTTCCATGCTCCACCCCCGGAGTTCTCCGTGGCTCCGCCTATCACGGCTCCGCCTTCCATTGCTCTGCCACCTGAGTCTTCCACGGCTCCACCCTACATGGCTCCGCCACCTGAATCTTCCATGGCTCCGCCCCCGGAGTTCTCCATGGCTCCACCTACCACGGCTCCGCCCTAGGAGTTCTCCATGGCTGTGGTCCTATGGCCACCTCCCGGGCCTCCTGACCCAGTTCCTGTCCTGTGGCCCCCTCCCAGGCCTCCTGACCCAGTCCCCGTCCTGTGGCTGCCTCCCAGGCCTCCTGACCCAGTCCCTGTCCTGTGGCCGCCTCCCAGGCCTCCTGACCCAGTCCCCATCCTTTGGCCCCCTCCCAGGCCTGCTGACCCAGTCCCCATCCTGTGGCCCCCTCCCTGGCCTCCTGACCCAGTCCCCGTCCTCTGGCCGCCTCCCCGACCCAGTCCCCGTCCTATGGCCGCCTCCCAGGCCTCCAGACCCAGTCCCCACCTTGAGGTCATCCCCTTTTTCTCCAGACCATCCGCCTGACCTTCTCTGGTCTTTGCCCTATTCCCCTCATCCCCTTGCCCCTTGTGCCTCCTTGGACTGCCTGTTTGCCCCTTGTGCCCCCCTTGGACTGCCTGTTTTCCCCTTGTGGCCCCCTTGGACAGCTTGTTTGCCCTTTGTGCCCCCTTGGACTGCCTGTTTGCCCCTTGTGCCCTCCTTGGACTGCCTGCCCCCTCCGAGCCCCCCCCTTCACTCCATGGACGATTTGTTTTTTGTTTTTGTGTGTTTTTTTTGGGAGTGTCTAGAATCCGCTCCTTAGAGGGGGAGCTATGTCACGATTCACTGTTTGTCTGCCCTGTGTTTCTCCCTACACTTCCCATAATTCCCAGCCCTCTTCACTGCCATTGTTCTCACCTGTGTGTCATTTAATCATTATCCTTTGTGTATGTAAACCCTATTGTTTTATCATTCATTGTCAGTTGTTGAATGTATGTTCTTGAATGTGTTTCTGCCCATGCCCTTCGTAGATGTTTTCTCTTGTTTATATTTTGGTTTCCCATCGTGGATGTTTTATTTGTTCCCTGTGTTTTTTTTATACACCGACCTACCTGATTTATCTTATTATTTCATTAAAAGCTGCCTTTAGATCCCACTCCTCGTCTGCTTCGTTACACACTGACTGTACGTGATGATATGTACATGATGATATGTGAATGAACCTTGACCGAGTTGCCCTCATGCGATTGATGGACATGTTACTAACATAATGATGGAAACCAGCTGCTGCCTGAGCCGATGATTTTGACGGACTTGGCGTGGAGCACGCTCCTTCCGCGCCGGGTCCTGCAATCCGATTGAGGATGCGGTGGCTGGATTGAGAGAGATCTTCTAAATGAATGAGATATGGATGAAGATCCGGGTTTGCTGGTTGTTTACTCACCATGGATTTGATGTGTGCAGAAGTTGAGATGAAGTGATGACGTCATTGGGAAGGGAAGGCGGGCTTGCAGAGATGTTCTGTGCACTGGTTCTCCTGTGTCCTTGAGAGGTTGAAACATGTCTATTTGCCATGTTAGCACACTGAAACAGTAATGTGATAGATTCAGCTGGGGAGGTAAGGTGGTGAATACATCACATGTGTTTTTAGGCGACACGTGGAAGTGGCGCGGTCGTAGATCCTGCCTCAGCGAAGGGGAGTTGCTACACACGGCGACTGAAGGGCAGCCGAAACTTGCCCAAGGAAAACGCGGGTCTGCTCGTAAGGGGACCGTATCGCGGAAAATACACACAGGGGGAGTCCGCATAGGAGTCCTCACCCTGTGGAGCACCTATTCCAGTACAGGGTAGATTTGAGTACCCGCAGTGGATTGGGTCGGCAAGTTCCTCCGCCGAACTGCGGACCCATGAGGGCTAGGGAGGAATTGACCAGGGATTCGGGTTGAGTGGAATCTCCTGGGAAAAAAGACGCACAGTTTTACCTCAAGCCAGGGAAAGGGCGCTATATGCAAGCGATTCACCCGGCCAGCCCATCAGCGTGTTACCGAGTTCTACTGGCTCGGACCTGAGAAAACACGGGATGAAACTGACTCAACCCTGAGATTATAGTATCTCATAAAGGTGTTGGGTGTCAATGTACAAATGTCTGCCAGGGAGGTACACACACTCCATGTCGAGTGAGCTCGGACCCACAAGGGGGCACGGCCTGAGTATGATAAGCCAAAGAAATGGCATCTACTACCTAGTGGGAAAGCCTCTGTTTGGAGACAGTGTTTCCTTTCCGCTGTCCCCCAAAGCATACAAAGAGCTGCTCAGAGTGTATAAAGCTCTGCATGCGGTCCAGATAGGTACACACAGCACGTACCGGACACAGCAACGACGGGGCTGGGTCTGCCTCCTCCCGGGGCAGCGCTTGCAGGTTCACTACCTGGTCTCTGAAAGGCGTGGTAGGAACCTTGGGCACATAGCCCGGTCGCGGTCTTAGGATCACATGAGTGTCTGCCGGACCGAACTCCAGGCAAGTGTCGCTGACAGATGTAACGGATGTGGACAGACACACTCACACGTGGAGTTCTTCCAACTTCGGTTTATCTTTTTGACAGAAAAAGTACAAATCAGTTTGGCTGACAACAGATTACTGCAGACATTCATAAAATACTACAGCATTTACACTTGAATCTGCTGCACAGCAGAACTCCTATTACTCATATAAAATAAACAACTATTATTATTGCGTACAATAATAGGAAAACAACATAAATTGACAAATACCATTAATTAACATTTATAACAAAATGAACACAAAAGCAACATACCTTTTTGACAGAAAAAGTACAAATCAGTTTGGCTGACAACAGATTACTGCAGACATTCATAAAATACTAGAAAAATAGAAATGACACATTCACTCAACTCATAATTTAAATAATTGTCAGAATGGTAAAACACTGACCACAGAACTGAACTCGTTCCCACTCGTGAGACGCACAAGGAAATTCAATACATTTATAACCATCTTAACAAGCATGTTTAAGTGTTAAATGCATTATATAGATGTTCAAATCCATTTATGCAAGCAACTGCGTCGAAAAGATTAACTTAAAACATATTGTTATCACAATTATTTTGTTATTGAGTTAGAGTGCAAATAACCGTACCTACCTACAGCATTTACACTTGAATCTGCTGCAGTACGGCAAGAGAAGACGGACAAAATACAATGTCTGCAGTACCATAAACAGCCACAGGTGGAAAGCCCTCGAACCCCAATTAATAAAACCAAATGCCTTATTTTATGGAATTCACACATCAAAACTTTAAATTAAATATAATTTTTTTATCCTGTTACACAGAGAATGCTTGCAGGTCCCGACCCTCTTGATGGAGGCAAGCGATCAGCAGGGCAGTCTTAAGAGAGAGGGCCCTGAGTCCAACTGATTCTAGCGGCTCAAAGCGAGGTCTCTGGAGGCCCGCGAGGACTACCGAGAGGTCCCAGGAGGGGAACAGGCTTGGCCGGGATGGATTTAACCTCCGGGCGCCTCTTAGGAACTTACCAAGGGACTTGCCATCTACTGCATCGTGGTGGGCCGCGATAGCAGCAACATACACCTTCAAGGTGGACGGGGACAGCCTCCCCTCCAACCTCTCCTGCAGGAATAGGAGCACTGACCTAACTGCGCACCTCTGTGGGTCTTCAGCCCGGGAAGAACACCAATTTGCGAACAAGCACCACTTCAGGGCGTAGAGCTGCGTGGTGGAAGGGGCTCTGGCTTGGTTGATCGTGTCTACGACAGTAGGTGGTAGGCCAGCTAGATCTTCCGCGTCCCATCAAGGGACCAGACGTGGAGTTTCCAGAGGTCTGGATGCGGATGCCAGACCGTGCCCTGAAGAAGGTCCTTCCTCAGGGGAATTCGCCAGGGAGGGGCTGTAGCGAGGAGTACGAGGTCCGAGAACCAGGCCCGGGTGGGCCAGTATGGAGTCACTAGTGTGACTTGCTCCTCGTCCTCCCTGACCTTGCACAGCACCTGTGCAAGAAGGCTCACTGGGGGAAATGCGTACTTGCGCAGCCCCGTGGGCCAGCTGTGTGCCAGCGCGTCTGCCCTGAGGGGAGCCTCTGTTCGGCCATACCAGAGCGGGCAGTGGGAGGTCTCTCGGGAGGTAAGCAGGTCTACCTGGGCTCTGCCGAACCGTTCCCAAATCAGCTGGACTGAATGGGGGTGGACCCTCCACTCCCCGCTGGGTAAGGGTTGTCGTGACAGTGCGTCTGCTATCACATTGAGCTTGCCAGGAATCTGAAACCTGAGTCGCTGCTGGCTCCAAAGGAGGAGACGACGGGCGAGTCCTGACATGTGGCGGGAGCGTACGCCGCCTTGGCGATTTATGTACACTACCGCAGTGGTGCTGTCTGACCTGATTAGGACAAGCTTGTCTCGAATTAACGGGAGAAACTGTCGCAGGGCAAAGAAAACAGTCAAAAACTCTAGGCAATTGATATGCCAGTGCAGCGGGGCCCCTCTCCAAAGGCCCGCAGCTGCGTGCCCATTGCAAACGGCGCCCCAACCCGATTTGAGTATGCGGATGCTGGCTTCTCGGAGCGGGGCAAGAGCTGCCTCTACGACTTTCATGAAGACGCGAGGGGACAGAGACATGCCGAAGGGGAGGACTTTGTACTGGAACGCCTGGCCGTTGAACGCGAACCGTAGGAAGGGTCGGTGTCGCGGCATAATCGAGACGTGGAAGTACGCGTCCTTCAGGTCTACTGCTGCGAACCAATCTAGGTGCCGGACGCCTGTTAAGATACACTTTAGCGTGAGCATTTTGAACGGGAGTTTGCGCAGTGCTCGGTTTAAAACTCGCAGGTCCAAAATTGGTCGTAAGCCGCCGCCTTTCTTGGGTACAACGAAGTAAGGGCTGTAGAAACCCTTCTTCATTTCGGTTGGAGGGACAGGCTCTATCGCGTCTTTGAGTAGAAGAGTAGCGATCTCCACGCGCAGGGATTGGGCGAAGGGGGGCGGGGGCCTGGCAAACTGAATTGCGTAACCGAGTCGTGGCCAGGATGGTCCGGGCCAGCCAGCGTGACGGGTTGGGAAGTGAAAGCCACGCATTCAATCTCCGTGCTAGGGGCACCAAGTGGACGAGTATTTTCGACGTACCCGGCGGGGCTTCGCAGCGGGGAGGAGCAGGTAATGTGCCGTCGGGAGGTGAGGGTGCGTCCCGAGGCTTTGGTGCTCAGAAAAGACTCGAAGCACTTACCTTGCTCCGCGCACCCGGCAGGGGGCGGGTTAGTGACTGAGGAGGAGGTCTTATGGTGGCATCCTCTGGACTCGTCAGAAGGGGTCCGTGAGACGGGAGGCGTCGGCTTCCTGCGGGGCGCTCGACGCGTGGGCTGAGAGCTGGGCCCAGGTTGAGGCAGAGCAGGTTGTTGTTTCTTCGCAGGGGGACACCCTCGGCGAGCAGACGGGGCATGGTCTGAGGTGGCAGACTTGCGGCAGGGCAGGATCTGGGAGATCACCTCCGTCTGTTTCTTCACCGCTGAGAACTGCTGGGTAACGTCCTCGATGGTGTCGCCGAAGAGGCCGAACTGGGAGACTGGGGCGTCGAGAAAGTGAGTCTTGTCGGTCTCACGCGTCTCGACTAAGTTCAGCCACAGGTGTCGTTCCTGGACCACGAGGGTGGCCATTGTTTGCCCGAGTGACTGCGCTGTGACCTTCATGGCTCTGAGGGCGAGGTCGGTCGCTGAGCGCAGTTCCTGCAGCACATCGGGATCAGGGCTACCCACGTGCAATTCTTTGAGCGCCTTGGCGTGGTGGACTTGCAGGAGGGCCATGTCGTGCAGGGTGGAAGCGGCCTGTCCAGCGGCGCTGTAGGCCTTCGCTGTCAGCGAGGATGTTGTCCTACAGGCCTTGGAAGGGAGTACCGGGCGACCCCGCCAGGTGGTAGGGTTTCCGGGGCATAGGTGAAGCGCAACAGCCCTATCCACCGGGGGAATCGTCGTGTATCCGTGGACCACTCCGCCGTCGAGGGTAGCGAGAGCGGATGAGGGAGTGGCTTTGCGAGAGGTGAAAGACGCTCTCCACAGCGACATCAGCTCATCATGCACTTCCGGGAAAAACGGGACTGGGGGGGGCGTGGCCGTGGGCGGCGCCCAGACCCCAGGAACCAGTCATCCAACCGCGATGGCTGTGGGGAGGATGGAGGGTTCCAGTCCAAACCCACGCTGGCGGCGGCCCAGGAATGCATGTCGGACATCTGAGCGTCAGCCTCAGCCTGGGGGTGCTGGCTCGAAGGCGGCAGCCCAGGGAGTCATCCGCGTCAGACAGCGCGCTCTCCAATGCAGCAGCAAGCTCATCCGCTTCGAGCTCTCGAGGATAGGCAGGCTGGCTGTGAGGCGAGCCGCTGTTGCCTCGAGCACGGACGGGAGTCAACGAGCGTGCTGGGGAACGGGCGGTCCGCGGGTCTCTGGTACCCGACGGAGCCGCACCCGCTGCCGCCCCCAAATCGCCTCCAGCGCCACTCGCACTGTCCTCAATCCCGTGGGAAGCAATGTGAGGGGCGGCTGGAGTGGCTTGTTCTCGGTTGAAAACAAGTCGCGACCGCAACGTTGTCATGGTCATGTTCTCGCAGTGAGAACATGAACCATCCACAAATGCAGCCTCAGTGTGATCGCTACCCAGACACATGAGACATCGCCTGTGGCCGTCTCAGACGGAGAGCACTCTACCGCATCCAGGAACTACACAGCGGCAGAACGGCATCTTTATAAAGACGCGTCCTGAAAAGGACGTTCAACGCTCGCTGTGTTTGCTCTTTTAGAGGAAATTACTCTTTTAAATAAAATCACTCTTTTAAGAAACTCTTTTAGAGTTTTTATCTGCGCTGTCGAAGCACCCAGGGCAACAATGCACAGCCGTGCATAGGATAGGAGAAAGCCGCTGTTATGCGCCGTCAAATCCAACAGCATGCAGATCGTCAGAGAAATACACGGGTTTGTGTAACTCGTAGCAGACAACATACAAGACCATCGGCTCCGAAGAAAATTTCTGAATGAACTCTAGTATTTGCCTCGCCTTTATACCCGTATGTCCGGGGGCGGGGTATGCAAATACTGACTGCCAACTTCTCATTGGCTTATATTCGGTGGCTCAAGAGAGACCCCTAGTGTCGCTTCTCCGACACAACGAGGAGAGAGCGACAGAAGGGGAACCTATATTTTTAATATGACTATATTACAAGCCTTCGATCACAATGTAATTTATGCCAAACAAGAACGAAATTATATAAACTAAATATACGAGCATATCCTAAAATAAATGTAAGACAATGTTACCAGGACAAATGTATCTTAATCAACCGTAGACAGAATGTCGATAAATTCAGTCTATAAGCATTTTTTTAAGTAGAGGCACTCAAAACACCCCAAGTTTGCACTGCTGTGATGAAGATTCCAGGTGAGTACATATCCAAGCAGAGCTGAAATGAAAAGGCTTGCAGTTAGCAGATTACCCAGACCACATGACTTGTAATACAGAATTGTCGATGCTGATTGTTGTAGACTATTACTGGCATATAGTGTCAGGCCAAGTAGAAAGATTAACAGATGCACTTGTAGCCATTGAGAGCATCACTGGATGGTCAGTGCAGGGCACAGTCATGATGTCCTCTATTGTTGACGCAGCATGCATGCATGTACAAATTAATGAAGACAAACTGGTTTCAGAACATCTGAAGGCCTTCTGGGAGAACCTTGGTGTCACCATGCAGCAGACAGACAGGCCTGAGGAAGAGGAGGCTCTTCACAAATTTGAAAAAACATCTCAGTATAAAGACAGACGATATGAATTTGAGCTGCCATAGCGACCTGACAAACCAGAACTCCCAGATAACCATGGAGTTGCAAAGAAAAGATTTGAGGGACTTAAGAAAAGGTTGCAGTCAGATCAGTGCTGTATCACAGATATAATGAAGTTGTGAATGATTGCCTTGAGCAGGGCATTTTCAAAGACGTGTTGGAGGATAAGGAATCTCTGACCGTTGTGAAATACTACATGCCACATCATGCGGTTCTCCGAGAAGAAAAAGTAACAACAAGGCTCAGAGTGGTAGTTTACGCCTCATCACATGACTCTAGCTGCTTACTGGTCCTAAACTAAAACTAGATCTGCTTAACATATTGATCAAATTCTCGGCTGCATGCGATTGCATTTACAGCAGACATCAAGAAGGCTTTCTTGCAGATTTTTCTTGCTGAGAAAGACAGAGATGCGATGCGATTCCTCTGGCTCACAACACCGCCCCATGAGGATGCAGGGGAGAAGCTGTGTGTACTACAGATGACGAAAGTGGTGTTTGGAGTGTCCCCCAGCCCATTTCTCCTAGCAGCTACTGTGAGAAAGCATTATAAGGAATATTAAGTCCAACTTCCTGAGGTAGAAAAGATAATAAAGGAATCACTCTATGTTGATGATTTTATCTCAAGTGCAAGTGATGTTGAAAATGCCTTCTGCATAACTGCTGCTGTGAAATTAACTATGTCCACAGCTGGCATGGAGCTTTGCAAATGGATGAAAAACTGTCCTGCATTGAAGGAGAAATGGAAGACAACAATGAATTAACTTGTATTAGAGACAGAGACACTAGGATCTGTACAAAAGGTGCTAGGCTTGGTGTGGAGGACTGAAACAGATGATTTTATCTTTGATCTAAATGCATTGCTGGAGGCTGTAGCGAAAAGGGAGAACACAAAAAGAAGTGTTCTGAAACTCTCTACACATATATTCAACCCAATAGGCTTTCTTACCCCTTTAACTGTGCGAGTGAAATGCCTTTTACAAGAGATGTGGATATGAGGCCTCGGCTTGTAAGAGGAGCTGCCTATAGATATTGCTCAAGAATGGCAAAGTTGGTGTTCCTCCTACAGATCCACCACATGGAATAACATCGGAGCACAGATACGTTGCACAACAACTTCACGTGTTTTGCGACGCAATCGAGAGAGCTAATGGTAATGTTGCCTTCCTGCTCAGAGAGGCGGACGGCGGGAAAAAGACTACATGCTTTGTAGCTTCAAAGTCCAGGGTAGCCCCACTGAAGAAGATGCCACTGTCACGTCTTGAGTTGATGGGAGCAGTGATTGGAGCGAGACTAGGAAACAACTCACTTAAACCTCTGAAGATGGAGCTCCAACAAGTTCACATTTGGACAGATTCGATGATCGTGCTACAGTAGATTAGTAGTCCAGCTCACCAGTTGAAACTTGTGAAATACAGTCCCTAACCAACCCTGCAATGCGGTCCCACTGTAAATGAAAAGCAAATCCTGCTGATCTCCCCACAGCAGGTCAGACTGTAGCTAACCTGATGGAAAATGAACTGTGGTGGAAAGGACCTCCATTTCTGACTGCACCAAATCCACCGGAAGAGAGCGATGAGGATCAAATTGATGAAGATGTGAGTGATGAGCTAAAACGAGTTCAGCAGATCACCGTGCAACTCAGCAGTAGCAGCGACAAAAAGAGAATGGAACCTGTGCTATATTTACTGAAGTACAGTAAGCTGAAGACAGTATTGCGGGTCACTGCTTGGATTAAGATGTTTGTGCTCAATGCAAGTTCAAGCTCCTAGAGATGAGGTGAGTTGACTGCTGATGAAATGTTTGAGGCTGAGAAGTACTGGATAAAGGTGACACAAGATTGTAGCTTTAGTCATGAGATTAGTTTGTTGAAGGCTTTTTGCCTCCACACTTCTCACAGATGTAGAGGCTACACTGAATTCCAGACAATTGCAGAACCAACCCGCCCCCCGGCATGCTCGTTGACTCCCGTCCATGCTCGAGGCAACAGCGGCTCGCCTCATGGCCAGTCTGCCTATCCTCTAGAGCTTGAGGTGGATGACCTCGCCGCTGCATCGGAGAGCGTGGTGTCTGACGTTGAGGACTCCCCTGGGCTGCCGCCTTCGGGCCTGCATGCCCAGGCTGAGGTCGACGCGCAGATGTCCGATATGCTTGCCCGGGCCGCCACCAGCGTGGGGCTGTACTGGAACCCCCCGTCCTCCCCACAGCCATCGCGGTTGGATGACTGGTTCCTGGGGGCTCCGCGCCGCTCACAGCCACATTCCTCAGGTGGATATGGCTGTTACGCCTATGCCCCGAAAACCCTACCACCTGGCGGGGTCACCCTGTGCTCCCCTCCAAGGCCTGTAGGACAACATCGTCACTGACGGCCAAAGCCTACAGCGCCGCCGGGCACGCCGCTTCTGCCCTGCATGCCATGGCCCTCCTGCAAGTCCACCAGGCCAAGGCACTTAAAGATCTGCACGGGAGTAGCCCTGATCCCAACATGTTGCAGGAACTGCGCTCAGCGACTGACCTCGCCCTTAGAGCCACGAAGGTCACAGCGCAGTCACTCGGGCAGGCGATGGCCACTCTCGTGGTCCAGGAACATCATCTGTGGCTGAACTTGTTCTAGATGTGTGAGGCCGACAAAGTGCGCTTCCTCAACGCCCCTGTCTCCCAGTTTGGCCTCTTCGGCGACACCGTCGAGGACTTCACCCAGCAGTTCTCCGCGCTGAGGAAACAGACAGAGGCTATTTCACATATTCTGCCCCGCCGCAAGCCTGCCGTTGTGGGCCATGCCCAGTCTGCTCGCAGAGGGCGTTCTCCTGCAGCAAAGAAATGCCAAGCTGCTCCGCCTCAACACGGGCCCAGCTCTCAGCCTATACCTCCACACTTCTCACAGATGTAGAGGCTACACTGAATTCCAGACCCCTTACCTTCGTCCAAAATGAGCTTAACAAGCCACAGCCACTGACACCGCACACTTCCTGGTTGGTGAACACCTGACTTCACTGCCGCAAAAAACATTCCCGGCAGACTATGATCATCCCACTGTGAGTAAAGAGGAGATGACAAGAAGGTGGAGATATAGGAATTGAAGATGGGTGGCATTGTTCTCATCGGAGATGCTAACATGCCGCGACAAACCTGGAAATTAGGCAAAATTTAGTTTCCAGGCAGAGATGGGAAAGTTAGATCCTGTGTTGTTCACACATCCACAGGGACTGTGTTAAGAAGACACATTCAGCTGCTATATGCATTAGAGATTTAAGTTGATGAACAGTTGTTCATCAGGGGGGAAGATGCTGTGAATTAATAATAGAGTAATAATAGTGATGTTTAATATAATGTTTAATTAATTGTCTTTAATAATGATAACAGAAACAGTTTAAATTTCCATTTATTATGTTGTTCAGCTTTAAGAATACATTTCCCATAATGCTTAGCGAGTGTGCGTGCAACAGAGAAGTGATAGAATCCCTGTATGATACTGCACAAATCTTCAGTAAACAGTTAGTTTGATTTTATTCAAGTCTTCAGTGGCCATTATTGCCTATTAAGATAAAAATACATGACATATATATATATATATATATATATATATATATATATATATATATATATATATTTAAGTTTTAGATATATCTTCAACCCAAGTGTTTTACATCTCTCTGAGAGCTCAGACATGAATTAATTGTTGCATTGGTGGAATTTGTGGCTCAGGTAGAATGAGCTTCAGACATCCCGAAGGGTGTAGGTAGCTCTTCTCTAGGTTGATACTTTGAAGACTATACCAACTTGTTATAAGTTTTAAGGTCCATCCCTATCACAGACAACAACAATGGGAGTGTTTTTTTTCTTTCTTATTTATTTAGATATGAGAACTTTAATTCTTGAGGTCCTGGTTAGGTAAAGTGTGTTTTGAATGTGTCAGGTTTGTGTCGTAAGCATAAATTAATCTGCAGTGTTTGATAACGGTATAGATGTAGTGTAAAAATAACCTTTTGAGTCTTTGAACCAAAGGTGTATTTTGAAGCAGATCTATATAGAAATCGGGACAACATCAACCAAAAAACTTCTATGTAATGTAGCACCCGTTCAAAGTTGATATGGCTGCATTAGAACGTAAAACTTACTTTGTCATTTATAGTGTATTTATAGAGTATATGAATGCTAGTATACTTTAGCATACTGTTAACAAATGTGTCTACACAAAATTCAGTGATGAGGTAACCATTTCAATTCAGTTGAATCTATATTTCTATGGAGGACAGAATGTGACAATATTAAAAACAGATAAATAAATAAATATATTTTCAATGAAATGTAATACATTTGATACATTTAGTTCCCCGTCTGTCGCTCACTTCGACGTTGTGTCGAAGATGCGACACTAGGGGTCTCTCTTGAGCACCGAATATGCCTCTGATCTATGAAAAAAGGCCAATGGGAATTAGGCAGACAGTATTTGCATACCCCGCCCCGGACATACAGGTATAAAAGCGGGCAAATACGTCGAGTTCATTCAGAAATCTTCTTCAGAGCCGATGGTCGTGTTGCAGTCAGCTGCGAGTTACACACCTGTTCCTGTTTTTCTCTGACACTTGCCTGTTGGATTCAACGGCGCATTACAGCGGCTTCCTCCTTCTCTGCACGGCAGTGTAGTTTGCCCCTGGGCGCTTCGACAGTGCAAGAAACTTAAAGAGTTAGAAAAGAGTGATTTTCTCTCAAAGAGTTATTTCCTCTAAAAGAGCAAATACTTTTCAGGACCCGTCTTTATAAAGATGCCCTTCCGCCCTTGCATAGTTCCTGGATGCGGTAGAGTGCTCTCCGCTTCAGACGGCCACAGGCGTTGTCTCGTGTGTCTGGGTTGTGATCACACCAAGGCAGCGTTTGTGGATGGTTCATGTTCTCACTTGAACATGACCATGGCAATGTTTCGGTCGCGGCTTACTTTCAACCGAAAGCACGCCACTCCAGCCGCCCCTTGCATTGCACCTTCTTCCCACGGGATTAAGGGCGGTGCGGCTGGCGATAGAGGCGATCTGGGGATGGCAGCGGGTGCAGCCCCGTCGGCACGCTCGTTAACTCCCATCCATCAACAGCGGCTCGCCTCACGGCCAGTCTGCCTATCCTCTAGAGCTTGAGGTGGATGAGCTCGCCGTTGCATCGGAGAGCGCTCGTCCTTCAGCGAGGAAACGCCAAGCTGCTCCACCTCAACCCGGGCCCCTCAGCCCATGTGTCGAGCACCCCCCCCCCCCAAAGACCCTCTCAAGGACCCGTAAGGCTCCCAGGCGCTCCTGAGGCGATCGACCCAGGGACAAAGACGTTAGCTCTGGAGCAGGTAAGCAGATTGCTCCGTCCCCGGTGGAGGGCCGGGAGGAGAATCCTTTGTTGAATTTATTTAATTTGCCGCACCCCTTACATGGGGCTGCGGTACCCACATTCTCAATAAAAGAGCTATTTCCTTTGTCTCTGGGTCACCTGGCCCGCAAATGCCATTCTCACGGCACTCTGTCCCGGCACACTGTATGCTGTACAGTCCCGGCACGCTGTACGCGGACCCTCCGCCCTCAGCCCCACGACTGTTCCCCGGCCGGCCGATTCGGACGAGTCCAGAGGATGCCGCTACAGGACCTCCTCCTCAATCACGAACCCTCCCCCTGCCGGGAGTGCAGAGCAAGGTAAGTGCTTCGAGTCTATTCTCAGCACTAGAGCCTCTGGATGCGTCTGCGCCTCCCGACGCCATACTAACTGCTCCGCCCCGCTGCTCCGCCCCGCCAGGTACGCTGCGCTGGCACATCAACTGCCTAGAGTTGCTGACTGTATTTTTTGCCCTGCAGATCTAGCTGGTCTACCACCTGCCGTCGTAGACATGATCAGCCAAGCCAGAGCCCCCTCTACCAGGTAACTTTATGCCCTGAAGTGGCGCTTGTTCGCGAATTGGTGTTGTTCCCGGGCCGAAGACCCACAGAGGTGTGCAGTTAGGTCAGTGCTCCTATTCCTGCAGGAGAGGTTGGAGGGGAGGCTGTCCCCATCCACCTTGAAGGTGTATGTTGCTGCTATCACGGCCCACCACGACGCAGTATACGGCAAGTCTTTGGGTAAGCACGACTTGATCCCGGCCAAGCCTGTTCCCCTCCTGGGATCTCTCAATGGTCCTCACGGGCCTTCAGAGACCCCCCTTTGAGCCGCTAGAATCAGTTGGACTCTAAAAATGGCCCTGCTGATCGCGCTCGCCTCCATCAAGAGGGACCTGCAAGCGTTCTCTGTTAGCGGCACCTGCCTGGAGTTCTGTCCGGCAGACACCCATGTGATCCTAAGACCGCGACCGGGCTATGTGCCCAAGGTTCCTAAAACGACGTTCAGAGACCAGGTGGTGAACCTGCAATTGCTGCCCCGGGAGGATGCTTTGCATACCTACTTGGACCGCACTCGGAGCTTTAGATGTTCTGAGCAGCTCTTTGTCTGCTTTGGTGGACAGCGGAAAGGGAACGCTGTCTCCAAACAGAGGCTCTCCCACTGGGTGGTGGTTGCCATTTCATTGCCCCCGCGGGTCCGAGCTCACTCAACAAGGAGTGTTGCATCCTTGTGGGCACTGGCCAGGGATACCTGGCAGACATATGTAGAGCAGCGAGTTGGGCAACACCTAATACCTTTGCAAGGTTTTACAATCTCAGGGTTGAGTCAGTATCGTGTTGTGTCTTCTCAGGTCTGCTGACGAACTGACCGGGTGGATCACTTGCACCTAGAGTCCTTTCCCTCGGTCGAGGTAAAATTGTGCGCTTTCTCTCCCAGAAGATTCCATATATTCGGATCCCTGGACGATTCCTCCCTAGCCCTATGGGTCTGCAATTTAGCTGAAGAATTCACTGACCCAATCCACTACGGGTACTTAATCTACCTGTACTGGTGTAGGTTCTCCACAGGTCCGGACTCCTGCGTGGACTCCTCCTGTGTGTATTTTCCACGGTACGGTCCCCTTGCGAGTGGACCCGCATCTCCCTTAGGGAGTGCCATCTGCCCTTCGGTCGCCGTGCTGTAGCAACACCCCCCTCCTTGAGGCTGGATCTACCACCTTGCCATTTTTTCCACATGCAACCTGAGGGACCCATGTGATGTATCTTGCCACTTACCTCCCCGTTACTAGGCAGTTGTGGCCTCCGCAGGGTCTTTTCCCCCTGAAAGAATAGGAAACTGGGTAAGACCCCTTCCCACTATGCGTGTAAGGGCCTCAGCCGCTTTGCTCTATGCGAGAAACATAGAGAGTAAAGAGGCCCGGCTAGGCTTGGCCCGTTCCCAGATGGGCAAGCGTCGCCTTGTTCCCCTGCTTAGGGTAACCGACATCTTTTATGGGGCATTGGGGAAGGGTACGTGCAGCCTGACACAACTGGTCACCTTTGCACGTAAATATACCTGCCCGCTCTTGTGTCAGCAGTACACGTACATGGCTCAGTTCATGGCGTGATTTGAATTGGACCCCTAGTGTCGCTTCTTCGACACAACTTCGAAGTGAACGACAGAAGGGGAACGGCCACTTCACTGAGTCGAGCCACTGTAGTGGCCGGACCATTCCGGCTCCTCAGAAAATTCCTGAATGAACATGACGTATTTGCCTGCTTTTATACCCATATGTTCGGAGTGGGGTATGCAAATACTGTCTGCCTAATTCCCATTGGCCTTTTTTCATAGATCAGAGGCATATTCAGCGCTCAAGAGAGACCCCTAGTGTCGCTTATTCGACACAACGTCTTGTTCCCTCCATCAGGGAACGGAGGTTACATCCGTAACCTAGACGTTCCTTATTAACGCATTATTGCATTTATTCATTTCCACTTATTTATTTCCTCATTAATTTATACATTTATTTATTCCTATGTTTTTCTATTAATATATGCTTTTATTTCCATATTTATTTGCATATATATTTATTTCTACATTATTTACTTCCACATTTATGTATTTCCACATTTCTTTGTCCACATGGAAATGAGTGTTTTCTACTTCAGGCATAGCAATCAAGCTCAGGTTGTTCCAGAGTGAAGCTTGGATCTACAGTGACATCTTGTGGTTGAGACAAATAGATAAAAAAAGAATGAATGAATGATCTTTAGCCTTCATACTTGTTTTCGTTTCATAAGTACTGTGGCTACATCCAGGGATGTAGCATTCTTTATGATGGCATATGCATAACAGTGGATACAGAATATGATGGATTTGTTTTTCCTTCTCAAATTCAAATCTGATAAAACCAAAGAGTTCTAGGGTGAAAGTTTTATGTCAAACAACCGCAGCTCTAAACAAGATTTTTAAACTTTGTCGGTTTTGTGCAACTTTAAAAGGAAATAACTGTCCGATCGGACAATTTTAAAAAGTGCATACACCTGCACAATAGGCTACTTCACAGAACATCTTCAGTGCGCATGATATCAACATTCAGTTACACAGATTCGAAGCACGAACACCTGAATCTCAGTTAATACAGTTATTCTACTACAATAGCAGATAATTCTGCTCTATATAGTATGTCTGTGCTTTAGTTAAATGCAAGTATAATTGTCAGAAACTATATGCTGATATTTTCACTTTCTTTTTGTTCTCCTATTTTTTTGAGACCCTCACATGGAAATCCGTGATCAAAAGAGATGCATATTTTATTACATCAGTTGTAAATGGTGATGCATCTCATCCATCCACTTCAATACCAGGTGTACAGGGCACACACATACACAGCATTAGAGAGTAGTCACATAATGATCATTAAAATAAAACTGATGCACTAAATGGTTTTCTTGTTTCTTTTTTATCTGTCAAAATGATGGACAGTATTTGGAAACATCTATCAAAGTTTCCAAAAATGTATAAATGATGGAGAATTTTCAGTTAACGCAAGAAGCCCTGGTTACATGTATGGTTAAGTGATAGCTTATTTAACTAACAACAATACAATTTCTTAGATATTTTCAAATGTGTAAATTCTCATAAAATAGATCACCACAAATTAAACTTTGACTAAATAATTACTCATTAATTTTCTATTCCCTATAGTCTTTGAATTCCACACAGTGTACTATATAGGGAGTGATTATTTAGGGCTGTTCTGAAGGGAACTAACCAAAATGAAGTTAAACACCATCTAAAATCTAAACAGGAAGATTGTAGATTGGTTAGAAATAGGTTAATAACTTATTGATCTGGCAAATATTTCCAAATAAATTACTATGCTTCTCTCTTTCTTCACCCGCTTGCCTCCCTCGCTGATCTGCTGCCCCTGGCTACAGCTGGCCTATATGTACACAAGCTTTTATCAACAACATACACTGTTTTTACATTAAATATAATTAAACTTGATAGTTTCATGTGTACTGCTTTTTGTCCATGTCAAATTGTTTGTCATCAGATCTTTTGAAGTTGTAGTTTCATAGTTCATTCATTCCCTATTTGATGTGTTTGACTCAACCACAAGATGTCACTGTGGATCCAAGCTTCACTCCAAGATTGATTGCTATGCCTGAAGTACTAAATACACTTATTTTTTTTTCACCACAGCTGTACAGGGAGGGGGGTTGGAGTGAGGGTTTGGCATACAGTGACCACTGTATTTCCTAAACACATGAGGGTCTCGTGAAAATTGAGATAATTTTTGTCTTTTTGACAAAAATGTCCTTTACATTTAGTCAATATTTTGTCATGTCTTATTAGTTAATCTTTTAAAAAATGAAATGTTATTTGATGATAATGTGCAAAATGACAAAAACATTTATGAAAATGTAAAAGACCAAACTTTAACAAAATATTCACTTATTTGAAAAATGTATAAACTTGTATAAACTACAATAATTATCACACATGTATCACACATATTAAAGATGAATATGTTTTCTATGTAGGATTAAACATGAGAATAGCATATAATGAATTATGTATTAGATACGTTTTACTAGTTACTAGTGGTGTAACGATTCACTAGTTTCTTCGATTAATCAATTACTTATCCTGCCGATCTATATGCATTGATCTTAAAATATGATTTTTGAATTCAGAAAAATAAAGAAATATTTACATATGTGCAATTTAATGGATACGCTTTGGAGAGCATGCTAGTTTGCAAGTCCATGAGTTATATAAAGTGTGCATTTGGGACAATCTTCAAGACTTATAAGACAATAAGATAAAAGCATTTTTATACATTACATTTTTTATACACATGCAGTTTTACAAGTTGATATTAGAAAATTCATGACATTGATAGATAGTGTAAAGGAACTTTTGAATATTTGTTTTTTTATTGAATAATTTTAAGACATTATAAGGCATTAACAAACAACCTCTGAAAAACAAAGCACACAATAACAACAACAACAAAACCCCATCTTTTTAAATGTTTCAATTGTTCGAAAGGATCAGCAGTGAGGACAGTTAGAAGTCTGCTGTGGAGCTCACTCTGATGCAGGCTTAGCCAAAGGGGCTTTGAGGGTGCAATGGGGAAACTCGTGAGCACCCCTTTGAGCACTAAAATGTCAAGTGGGATACCCTACGGTCTTGTGGACTTTGCGGGAAGGCGCAAATGAAGGCCATGAGACCGCAAGTCCACATCAAGTGTGCCATTTGGGACAGGGCCATAATGAATCTTACAAGCTACAGCTATGTACAGGAACATACTCTGGTCTAGAGACTCCCAAAAATAAAAAAAATCCTCTTTGAAACAATGATAACAAAGGTTTAGTGTTAAATTACTCATGGACATTATTGCAACTCATAATTATTAGTTAGTACTGTTGTCTTTATGATACATATGCTTTTGTCATTGTTGGGGAATTGTTTACGATGCTTTAACACTCTGCAGTGCTGAAGTCTCTTATGTTTGTTGACACAAATTGGAATAAAAAATAGTTCGATTATTTCTGTCATGAATTACTTTGTGCTTTTGGTTCAATGTAAATGCTAGTTAAAACATTAAAGACGGTAATTTTGTGCCATCTACAGGCGCAAATGTGTAATTCGCATAAATGGCCATTAAACTAATCAATGAATGAATCTAAATGGATCTTTTTGTTGAACTGATAAAAAAAGATTCAAGTCACTGAGATGGTTGGCCAATGGTTTGTCAAAGTTTTTTTTTTTTTTTACAAGAATAAAGGATGTTTATATGAGAAATGCCAACAAATGTAGCCTTTAGCATTGTATAGAAAGCTACAAATAATATATGGTCTGCCTCATTCTATGAACATAATACACATGTTTAGAAATAAAATTATAAACGGTGTAGTTTTAAAGTAAGTTTGGAGCAGCAAAAACTGTTAACCTTGTGTTAATTGTCATGTGAACATTTAGCTATATGCTAAGCTTAAATGCTATTTTTATTTAATTAATATCATAAATATAAGGTATAATGAACAATGTTAACGAATGGAACCTTTTTATAAAGTTACCAAAATTACATTAAAATTACATTCATTTTGAATTGCTAACATTTATTTGTTTTGAAATAGTTATGAATAGTTTTGTTGTCAATATCAAAAGGTCATTATGACACTGGTAAGCAGTAAAAACTATGAGAGCATCACACATAGCAGAGAAACATTCAAAAATGAGAAAAATATATCCATTACAAGCTCTAAAGCTGCTCTAGTGAGAAATTATTTTTTTTCTGTAACACAAATCACTAATTATTAAGCAAATGCGTGAAGACGGTGTGCCGTTATGGTTAAAATGTAATTGCTCTGATTAGTGGTAATGTGACCAACATTAATCTGATTTCAATTGGGATCCTCATGGAATAGTAATGAGATGAGTGACAGATGAGATATTGAGAGCACCTGGAGAGCGCGCATGTTTGATTGACATCGTGAGTGAGCATATCGCAGGGAGTGAAGCTGAAAGCGGTCATGATCGCTCAAACAGTCTCTATGCAACACAAAGTCTGATTGTCACGACTCACGTTACATCACGTATATTCAGATTTGTATTTTCATTTTTATTTGTTGTTTAATTCGTTTTTATACCCATTTGCAGTCTCTTTATCCTCTCTGTGCTCACAGTGCAGGGAGTCAGAATTACTACTATAATGACTCTAGAAAACGGGCAACTTAATAGTCATACACATGTTTGTAACGCTTCCCACAAGAAGGAGGACAGGGAACAGGTGTTCAGCAACAGGTAAGCTTTTAATTATCTTTTTACAATACACAATAGTGATCAAGCGCACTGAGTTGGCTTGTCATCTCCTCCCGACTGGAGGCTCGGTGTCTGCTTTTATGCCGCTCTCCTCGTGCTCACTGGAATTAGAGACAGGTGTTAGGCATAATTTAGCTCAGGTGTAAGCGCCCTTACCGCTTTCCTCTCCCGGACGGGCGCTTGACCACGCCCGCTGCCACATACCCCCACCGCCCGACTCAGGCCGGGCACCATCCGGCCTGCCCACCACTCCCCCATTTCTGGAGAGAAAGTCGGCGACAGCCATCTGCACCCCGGTCTGTGGACCACCTTGAATTTAAAGGGCTGGAGAGCCAGGTACCAACGGGTGATCCGGGCGTTAGTATCTTTCATGCGGTGGAGCCACTGGAGTGGGGCGTGATCCGAGCAGAGGGTGAAGGCCCGCCCCAGCAGGTAATACCGAGGGTGAGGACCGCCCACTTGATGGCCAAACACTCCTTCTCCACGGTGCTGTACTTAGTTTCCCTCAAAGAGAGCTTCCGGCTAATGTACAGCACTGGGCGCCTCCCCTCCGCCACCTGCGAGAGTACGGCCCCCAGCCCTCTGTCTGAAGCGTCCGTCTGCAAAATAAAAGGGAGAGAAATCAGGTGCATGAAGAAGCGGCCCCCACAAAGTGCGGCTTTAATCTGCATAAACGCCTGTTGACACTGCTCCGACCATTGAACCGGATCTGGAGCCCCTTTTTAGTGAGGTCAGTCAGCGGGCTGGTGACGTCCGAATAATTAGGCACAAACCTTCTATAATAGCCAGCCAACCCCAGGAACTGCCTCACCCCATTTTTGGTCTTAGGTCTAGGGCAAGTCGCAATCGCCATGGTCTTATCAATTTGGGGACGCACCTGGCCATGACCAAAGTGGAACCCCAGATACCGTACCTCCACACTCAATCGCAGCATTTCTTAGGGTTTGCCGTGAGCCCCGCCACGCGCAGCGATCTCAGGACGGCCCTCAGATGTTGCATGTGCCGCTGCCAATCATTGCTATAAATGATAATATCATCTAAATAGGCAGCGGCGTACGCGTGTGAGGTCTGAGGATCCGATCCATGAGTCGCTGAAACGTGGCCGGCGCCCCAAACAAACCGAAAGGAAGCGTCACAAATTGGTGTAATCCAAACGGCGCTGTGAAGGCTGTTTTCTCACGGGACATTGGTGTCAAGGGGATCTGCCAATAACCCTTTGTTAAATCCAAGGTCGAATAAAATCGAGCAGTACCTAACCGATCGAGCAGTTCATCAACACGGGGCATTGGGTACGCGTCAAATTTAGACACCGCGTTGACTTTTCTGTAATCCACACAGAATCGAACAGACCCATCACTCTTGGGAACAGGACCAATCACTGTGGGATTCCTCTATTACGCCCATATCAAGCATCGCATCTAATTCCTCCCGTACTACTTTCTTTTTATGTTCGGGTAAGCGATAGGGGCGGCAACGCACCACCGTGCTCGGCTCGGTCTCGATGTGGTGCTGTATGATGTTTGTACGGCCCGGTAGAGGGGAAAACACATCCGCAAATTCCTTTTGTAATTCGGAAACCTCTGTGAGTTGCCGCGGTGAGAGTTGGTCTCCACAAGTAACCGGAGTGTTAAGATTGTAGTCTTTGTTTACCTCCGGTCCGAGCTCCGTCCTCTCCGGAACTACCGTGGCCAACGTCACAGAGGCCGCCTCCTCCCTCCATAATTTCAGGAGGTTGAGGTGATAAATTTGACGTGCGCCCCTCTATCGGTACGCTTAACTTCATAATCGAGATCCCCTACTGCGTCGTGTGACCTCAAAGGGTCCTTGCCACTTGGCGAGTAATTTAGAGCTTCGATGTTGGGAGTAATACGAGTACCTTATCTCCCGGTGCAAATTCCCGTAGCCGAGCACCCCTGTCATACAGCCGGCGTTGGCGTTCTTGAGCTTGGAGCAAATTCTCCTGTGTTAATCGCCCCAGTGTGTGGAGTTTTGCTCTAAGATCGAGAACGAACTGAATTTCATTTTTGCTATTAGAAGGTCCTCCTCCCATGCTTCATGGATGACGTCAAGGACGCCACGGGGCGTCGCCCGTACAGCAGCTCAAACGGGAGAACCCTGTGGAGGCTTGTGGGACCTCTCGTACTGCAAACAACAGGGGTCTAGCCACTTATCCCAATTTCTAGCGTCATCGTGTACGCAATTTACTGAATCATGTTCTTGAGCGTTTTATTAAATCGTTCCACTAGGCCATCAGTCTGTGGATGGTAAACGCTAGTGCGAATCGATTTAATGCCCAAGAGCTCGTAAAGTTCGCGAAGTGTTCGTGACATAAAAGTCGTGCCTTGATCGGTGAGGATTTCTTTCGAATCCCCACCCAGGAGATTATCTTGAAGAGTGCCCCGCAACACTACGTGCGGAGATGTTGCTCAGAGGCACTGCTTCCGGATATCGCGTTGCGTAATCCACTAGGACTAACACGAAGCGATGTCCGCGTGCTGACCGTTCTAATGGCCCGACGAGGTCCATCCCAATTCTTTCGAAGGGGACCTCGATTAATGGTAGAGGGCGCAATGGCGCTTTTGGGGTGGCCGGTGGGTTTACCAGCTGACATTCACGGCACGCCGCACACCACCTGCGGACGTCACCGCCAATGCCCGGCCAATAAAAATGGGCTATTAGACGGAGAAGTGTTTTCCGTTCCCCTAGGTGACCGGCCACAGGATTATAGTGAGCCGCCTGGAAAACCATTTCCCGGCGGCTCCGTGGAACCAACAACTGTGTTACTTCCTCCTTTGTTTGAGCGTCCTGCGTCACTCTATATAACCGATCTCTAATCATGGCAAAATATGGGTATGAAATGGCGATGCCCGGCCGGAGCTGTTGACCATCAATTACTCTCACTTGGTCAAGAGCATGCTTAAGGGTTTCGGTCCCGCGACTGCTCTAGAGGGAAGTCCCCTCAGGGAATTCCCTGAGAGGAGGGGCGGCCACCTCGCCCCTTTCCTCGTCATCCCGAGCAGCCGAGGACGGCCCCGGCTCCGCCTCCCCTGCCAAAGCATCGCACACCGCACACCTCTTTATGCAGGACCCATCCGCACAAATACCCTCTAAAATATCTTTAAAATTTGGCCAATCGGTACCCAAGATTAGCGGATGGGTGAGGCGGGACTAACCGCTGCCTCCACACTATGTTTTTTTCCCTGAATTTAATCACCAAAGTCACCATGGGATACTTGTGAACATCCCCATGCACACACCTCACCCTCACCAGTTTAGCTAAACCCAAAGCCCGGGTTGAACCAAGCGTTGGTGGATGGTGGTCTGATTGCAGCCGGTATCCAGCAAAGCTTGGTAATACCCCCTGATCCTTACCGAATCCGGTATGCTCCAGCCCGATAGGGGGCAGCCTGCGGGACGTCGGAGACCCGCACCACCGTCCCCACCTCCATCAGCGGACACTGATCCCGGAAGTGGTCCGGGTCTCCGCACCTCCAACAGGCCGGCCCAGGCGTTGCGGCCGCACTTGTGCTGGCGGGCCCCCACCTGAGGAGGAGAGCGGCTGAAAGACGGGAGTGGGAGGGTACATTCTCCCAAGGCCGGGAAGCTGGTCTCTGGAACCCTCCACGCCTGCGCGGGGCAGGAACGGGCCCTGGGGAGAGAACAGAAGAAGAGACCAAAGGGGAGGGGCGAGGGCAGTGGCAGACACAAGGGAAGGGGAGAGAGAGAGAGACGAAGAAGAGGGCTCGTCCGCCCTCGGGATCGCCGCCAGATGGTCCTCTGCGAGACGAACGGCTTCCTCCAGCGACGCCGGGCAGTGGCACTGGACCCACTCCGCCATTTTCCGGGGCAGCCACTGACTAAATTGCTCCAGTACCACCTGATCGATAACACCCTCGACGTCGCGGTCCCCCACGAGCAGCCACCTCCGACAGGCGTCCCGGAGCCGTTGGGCAAATGCGAACGGGCGACCGGACTTTTCCAACTTCATGCCCCGGAAGAGCTGACGATTCTCTTCCGGGCTCCGACCGACCCGTTGCAAAATGGCTCTTTTTAGGTCTGAATAGGCCAGGAGGTTAGTTGCCGGCAGTTGTTGAGCCGCGAGTTGAGCTTCCCGGACAGGAGAGGAACTAGGCGGGCTGCCCATTGTTCATGCGGCCAGCCCCAGATTTCTGCCGTTCAGCTCAAACAAATCCAGAAAGGCCTCAGGATCGTCTGCTACCCCCATCTTCTGTAACGTGGGCGGGGCAGCGTGGAGCCGGTGTCCGGGTCGCGGCTGTGGCGGCGCCGCCTCCTGGATGAGGAGGCTCCAGATGGCGTGCCGGTCCTCTGCCTGAGCCCGCATGATCTCAACAAATCGGCGATCCTGGTCCTGCCGGAGCTCAAGCAGGGTTTGTTGGTGGCTCTGGTGTAGTGCCGCGAGGGACTGGAGGATCTCCGTCAGCTGGGAGGACTCTACGGGCGACCCATCTCCATACTTGGATGAACAATTCCCGGGTTTCGGCACCAGTGTAACGCTTCCCACAAGAAGGAGGACAGGGAACAGGTGTTCAGCAACAGGTAAGCTTTTAATTATCTTTTTACAATACACAATAGTGATCAAGCGCACTGAGTTGGCTTGTCATCTCCTCCCGACTGGAGGCTCGGTGTCTGCTTTTATGCCGCTCTCCTCGTGCTCACTGGAATTAGAGACAGGTGTTAGGCATAATTTAGCTCAGGTGTAAGCGCCCTTACCGCTTTCCTCTCCTGGACGGGCGCTTGACCACGCCCCCGCTGCCACAATGTTATTCTTACACATTTTTAAAAACAAACCTGCATATTCATCTGAATAACAGCCAGGCCAAATTGATGCCCTACGCAGGGTTCATGTGATATGAGCGTGAAGCGATCATCTGTGTTCCGCAACTGCTTTCGGGTCCTTGAATAACATATAACGTGCGAGTAAGGTCAGCCGGTGGACTTTCTGGTGCCACCTAGGGAGTTGATGCCCTACACTGACTGTTGATGCCCTATGCTTACAGGGAGCGCCGGTACTGATAACAGCATGTCTGAAAGTTTAAATTCGTAAATACTTAGCATTACCAACAATTCACTGTCCAGAGGCCACACTGTCATGCATATCAAGAGCTGAGAAAGCGCTCATTCATTAAAGTGCAGTGTATACGTGATTCTCTGCGTGCTGCAAAAAAGATTAAGCCTGATTCTAGGCACAATCGCTGATCACAGACTTAAGATGAAGATCGGTGGCTGATTGATCAGTGCACCCCTATCCACAACACAACAACAAAAAAAGCCACGTAACAAGCCACATAACAAGAGAACCTTGACTGGGCAACTGAGCGTTTTCGCTGTGTGCTTCAACATATATACATATAGATAAATTGTATAAAAAAACTTTGCCATTTCTAATTGTTCAGTTCATGCAATTTCATACACTAACCTGCAAACTCATTATTGTCACATTGGTAATTTTTTAAGAAGTACAAAATCCTTTGTAACTTTCGTGTGCATGGTGACTAGATTCACAACTTTGGACTGCCACCTACACCACATTGACGCGTGCTGTGTGACACCTGTGCCTTGTCCTACCCGGTTGTGTTAGTCTATGGGATTTTTTTTTATCACCTGCTACGGGAAAACCATAAATCCAATCTATTAGAAAAGACACAGTACCATAAGTAAAAAACCCTATTTTGCTTAAAGAGTAGAACTGTATGTTGGCTTTTCATGCAAGCATAATATGGATGACTGTTTCCTATGTGTAAAATCATTATTCCTCCTTTCAAACAGATCCAGGAGTTTCTGTATACATTTTGTTTTCAGTGAAACTTTATATTTATTAAGTAAATCAAGGAGAGAGCTTTCTATTGGAGTTGCCTAGTGATGCATCTTAAAAGTGAAGTGTGTGTGCGTGAAGTGTATTGGATGTTAAAATATTTTCTTCTGTTCCAACTTATTTCCATAGCCAGCCTATCCATAAACTTTTCTAGGTTTATTTTCCCCAAGAAGTGTAAACTTGCACTTGCCACATTGGCCATTCATGAGACTTGCCAGTACAACCAATTTTGCTTCCATAATGTGAAGTATTACCATGTGAGACAGGATATTTAACAATTTAAACTGCAAATTTTACATTTTAATGCAAGATTCTGAAAACAAACTTTTTTCAGTAATGAATCATGCACAATAGGGCCAGGAATGTGCATTAAGTAAATGGGGGCCGATTTTGCCAAAAGAACCCTCTTCAATGAATATCTCAAGGTCTACAGTATGCTCCAACTCACTCTCTGCGGAACTACGGTTTTGGGAAATTGTTGATCTATGTTGGTAACGATGGAACTTGCGACCATACTTGACTACAGACTAGGGCTGGGAGATATATTGAATATTAACTATATAATCGAGATAATTTTGCTGATGATGTAAAATTGACCAATATCGTGAAAATCGTGATGACTTTCATTTGGCTATTAATTTCATAAAGAGCGCATCAGTACACTAATTTCACAATCTTTCAGGGCTGCACATTTAATCAAAATAACATTAAAATGGCAAGTTGCCATTATTAATCCACAAAAGGCTGCAATTTAAAACAAACAAAAAACATGGTCTGTGTGCAATTCAGAACAAACCGGTGATGCACTCTCAGATTAGTTCACGTGCATTGTGAAATCAAATTAATGCAGTATCAAGCATTCATGCAATTCCAAACATTTGTAACCGATAAGAGTTATTATACAAATTTACAAATGCAGCACAGAATAACTGAAAATGAGGAAGTTACAGTGTTTCAGGAAATGTGGGACATTTTAAACAGTCAAATACACATAGCCTTTTCTGTGTCACAATAAAAGCTAATAAATATGACAAAATAAATATGGGGTCAAAATAAAAGCCCCAGGTGGAGGTGAAGTAAACAGGACAGAAATATATTACTTTTGTATAATGCAAATCTAATAATCAGAATAATAATGATAATTCAGCATATATTATAGTAATAAACCATTTCCCACAGTAATAATAACGTATTTTTTATTTCATGTTGACTTTTATCTTTACCAGGCTGAGTAACACCAAGAAGCAGGCCATCCATACAGTCATGGGCATCTGGATGGTCTCGTTCATTCTGTCCACACTACCCGCTGTGGGCTGGCATGATACCATGGAACGCTTCTACAACCACGACAACTGCCGCTTCATTGTGACCGAGATTGGCCTGGGCTTCGGAGTCTGCTTCCTGCTGCTGATCAGCGGGAGTGTGGTGATGGGCGTCATCTGCATAGGGATTGCCCTCTTTCAGACCTTCTCCATTCAGATGATCCAAAATGTGGACAAAAACAAATTTAATGTGCCCACCATCGTAGTGGAGGATGCCCAAGGCAAGAGACGCTCGTCCATTGACGGCTCAGAGTCCATCAAGACTTCGTTGCAGATTACCTATCTTATCAGTGGAATAGTCTTCATATACGACTTTCTAACTGGGTTCCCCATATTGGTGAGTGTTTGTTTATTTTATTTTACTTACAATTTTACAACAGTAAGTTTCAGTCTTATAATCTGGAGTGCATATACTGTACATTGACATAATTTGTGCATAACCACCATCGTTAGTTAGTTAATTATTTTCTGA
Source organism: Xyrauchen texanus (assembly GCF_025860055.1). NCBI lineage: Eukaryota > Metazoa > Chordata > Actinopteri > Cypriniformes > Catostomidae > Xyrauchen > Xyrauchen texanus. Next base: position 4,969,117 of record NC_068302.1, on the reverse strand, counting down.
AACCATAGTGAATATGTCGCACATCTGTGGTTCGAACCACATTGGTTCAGTACAGAGCACAGGTGTTACGCAGGGGTGGAGTTATATCTTCTGGGGAAATCGAATGGATGTCAAATTATAACAGATAATTTACATATGTACTGTTCTCTCTATGTTTTGCTGCCACAGCATTAATACAGATAAACAGTGATCCAAACTCTATTCAAGATCCAGGATAACTAGCCTTCTTGCATCTTTAATGATTTCAGACAGTTTAAATTTACAAGATGACAGACAGTTGAATAGAGTGAAAGTGTAAATAAAGTACAAAAGACAATATTTAAAGGTGCTGTAATTGAATTTTTCATGGAAAGGTATGCAAAAACATTTCACACTCACTGAATTATATTAATAAAATAAGGGTTGTGTGATATCTCACCTGTCTCTGTGACAACTCTAGACTCTGTAAACAAAAAATGTGTCAATGGTCCACGTTCAATGACGCATTCTGCCTGTCAGTTATTTTGCTTATTCTATTATTATTGTAGTTGCAGCGATTCATAAACTAATGCAAGTACTTTTACTTTTACTTTTGTATAATGCAATTCTAATAATCAGAATAATAATGATAATCCAGCATTATATTATAGTAATAAACCTAACGTGTCCCACAGTAATAATTTAGTATTATGCTATGTTAAACTGGGGTTTCAAAAATAAGTTAGTGAAGTAGCTTTGCACAGCTTGTCCATTCACAATGCACAGTCCATTCACAGTAGCTTTTTTATTAAGCTACTATGTATCATTGTTTATGAAATATAAATATAAAGTGCATATCAATGAAAATGATTGTATTTCATTCCCCCTTGTGTTTATTTAATGAAAAACGAATTCTTTTTAAACAGATTTGTATTTAATGTTTTTAAAATATTGAATCTACTTGGCTACTTTGAATGAAATTATGGTTCCTCTGGTAAATAATTTTTTTATTATAATTATCGAGAGATTATTATTAATTATCATCAATAGGCTGAAAAATATCGAGATATAATTTTTTTAGACATATTACCCAGCCCTACTACAGACAAGATCCCACAATGAATTCGGAAAGAGTAGGTTGACTTTTCTTGAACTAAATTCATGTAACCTGCACACACAAACACAAGATGAGACAGTCACAATGTCGGAGGAAACTGCTTTATTCCAACAAAGCAGGCAACAGTACAAACAGGGCAAATCCAGTGAAGAGGCGTCAAAGGGGAGCGTGATGTCGGAGCCGGGGAATCAGAATAGAAAGAAGGGGCAAATCCGGGAGAGATTGGTCAACGAGAGCGGGAGGTCGAAGCCGGGAAAACAGTTAACAACTATGGCGTAGAACTAGACGGGACTAGCGGGATCAAAGACAGGGGAACAAGGGGAGCTGGCAAGCTAAGGGGTAAACAAGAGGAGTTCAAAACTAGGCGAGACTAGCGGGGGGCAAGGACACGGGAAACTAAATACAATAACCAACCGGTGTGAAACGAATGTGCTGTGATATAAATAGGGGCGAGTGCAGGTGTAACCAATGATAGGTGATGAGACGAGTACAGGTGAAACTAATGATCTAGTGATTGGGACGAGTGCGGGTGAAACTAATACTGGTGATAGGAGAGCGGGCATGCGAGCCCGAGGAGGGAGACCTGCTAACGAGCATGAGAGCTCGAGGGAGCAAAACGAGCGTGCGAGCTCGAGGGGGCGAAACGAGCGTGCGAGCTCGAGGGAGCAAAACGAGCGTGCGAACTCGAGGGAGCAAAACGAGCGTGCGAGCTCGAGGGAGCAAAACGAGCTTGCGAGCTCGAGGGGGCGGAACGAGCGTGGAAGCTCGAGGGGGCGGAGCGAGGGAGCGGGGTTCGTGACAATTCAGAATGCTGCTGCCAGGATTCTGACACAAACCAAAAAATCTGAGCATTTTACTCCAGTCCCTGTGTCTTTGGCTTCCAGACAAATTTAGATTTGATTTTAAAGGAATAGTTCACCCAAAAATGAACATTTCTCTCATCATTTACTCACCCTCATGCCACCCCAGATGTGTATGACTTTCTTTCTTCTGCCTAACAAAAATATATTTTTTAGAATAATAACAAACATTTGAAGCACCAAACATCACATAGAAATAAAAAATGTAATCCATAATACTCCAGTGGTTAAATCCATATCTGTAGCAGTGATATGATAGCTGTGGGTGAGAAACAGATCAATATTTAATTTCTTTTTACAAAAAACCTTTGAAAGTGAAAGTGGAGATTTATGGTAAAAAAGGACTTAAAAATGTATCTGTTTCTCACTCACACCTATCATATCGCTTCAGAAGACATTTAAACCACTGGAGTCAAATGGATTACTTTTATGTGGCCTTTATATGCTTTTTGAAGCTTGAAAGGTCCGGTCACCATTTATTTGCATCATAAGGACCAAAAAAATCTTTGTTTGTTTTCAGCAGAGAAAACGTCATGGTTACTGTTGTAATCTCCGTTCCCTGAGGGATGGAATGAGACATTGTGTCAAATTAAGTGACACAAGGGGTCTTCCTGGGATGCCAAACATACCTCTGAACCTGAGAAAAGGCCAATGTCAAGTTGGTAGAGAGAAATTGCATGCCCCGCCCTGCACTCTCTGCTCTGACTCTTCCCTCTTGGTCTTTTCTGGATTTCTTCGGAACCAGATCCATAGAAAAATGACCCCACCTAGATGATGTGACAGCAGCCATAATGTGCCAGTATGCTCACCACACTCCAGCTATTGGTGGAGAGGAGAGAGTGGAGTGATAGAGACAATTAATGGATGGGTATTATTACTAAGCCATGATTGATAAGGGCCAATGTGGGAAATTTGGGATTTTTAATAACCAAATCAGGACCTCGGTTTAAAATCTCATCCAAAGGATGGTGCCTTTTTTACAGTATAGTGTCCCCATCACTCTATTGGGGAATTAGAACCTACACAGTCCACAGGGTGAGCACCCCCTGCTGGACTCCCTAATACCTCTTCCAGCAGCAACCTTAGTTTTCCCAGGAGGTCTCCCATCAAGGTACTGACAAGGCACAACCGTGCTTAGTTTCAGTAGGCAACCAGAAAACAATGACAGAAAACACGAACGCTAACAAGACTGTGGAGCTACAAAAGGGACAACAGTGAAAACTATGGAATAACAAAAGGGACAAAAATGGAAAACAAAGGGGCAACGGTAAAACAAGACAAGGTCATACATAACATAGCCCCCCCTCTAAGGATCAGATCCCAGATGATCCTAAAAGAAAAAACACCAAAAGACAAAAAGGAACCCACAGAAAACAAAATGATGGCACCGGGGGCACACAGAGGGCAGGCAGGAAGTCCAATGGGGCACAGAGGGCAGGCAGGAAGTCCAAGGGGGCACAGAGGGGCAGACAGGCAGTCCAGGGGGCAATGAGGGGCAGACAAGCAGTCCAGGGGGGCACAGAGGGCAGGCAGGAAGTCCAATGGGGCACAGAGGGCAAGGACAGGTTCAGGTGGTCTGGGAGCTGGACACAGGGCAAGGATAGGTTCAGGAGGCCTGGGAGCTGGCCACAGGGCAAGGATAGGTTCAGGAGGTCTGGGAGCTGGCCACCGGGCAAGGATAGGTTCGGGGAACCGGGGAGGAGGCCACTGGACAAGAACAGGGTCAGGGGCCCTGGGAGGAAGCCACGGGACAAGGACTGGGTTAGGGGGCCCGGGAAGAGGCCACAGGTCAGGGTCAGGGGCCCTGGGAGGAGGCCACAGGTCAGGGGCCGGGTCAGGGGGCCTGGGAGGAGGCCCTAGAGGCGGTGACCTGGAAGGCTCTGAGGGCGGAGCCGTAGGAGGCTGGGGAGGCTCTGAGGGCGGAGCCGTAGGAGGCTCGAGAGGCAGAGCTGTAGGAGGCTCTGGAGGCTCAGAGGCCTCAGGGGGCAGAGCCGTGGGAGGCTCAGGAGGTAGAACTGAGGGAGGCTCAGGAGGCAGAACTGAGGGAGGCTCAGGAGGCGAAGCCCTGGAAGGCTCTGGAGGTGGAGCCGAGGGAGGTGGCGCCATAGGAGGCTTTAGAGTCTCTGGGAGCAGAGCCGTAGGAGGCTCAGGAGGCGGAGCCATAGGAGGCTCTGGAGGTGGAGCCGTAGGAGGCTCGGGGAGAAGGGCCGTGGAAGACTCGAGAGGCTCTGGAGGCGGAGCCCTGGAAGGCTCGAGAGGCTTGAGAGGCGGAGCCCTGGGAGGCTCAAGAGGCTTGAGGGGTGGAGCCCTGGAAGGCTCGAGAGGCTTGAGAGGCGGAGCCCTGGAAGGCTTGAGAGGCTTGAGAGGCGGAGCCCTGGGAGGCTCGAGAGGCTTGAGAGGTGGAGCCCTGGGAGGCTCGAGAGGCTCGAGAGGCAGAGCTCTGGGGAGCTCGAGAGGCGGCGCTCTGGGAAGCTCGAGAGGCGGAGCCCTGGGAGGCTCGAGAGGCTCGAGAGGCAGAGCTCTGGGAAGCTTGAGAGGCGGAGCTCTGGGAAGCTCGAGAGGAGGAGCCCTGGGAGGCTCGAGAGACTTGAGAGGCGGAGTCCTGGAAGACTCAGGAGGCGGAGCTCTGGGAGGCTCGAGAGGAGCCCTGGAAGACTCGGTAGGCGAAGCTCTGGAAAGCTCGGAAGGCGGAGCTCTGGAAAGCTCGGAAGGCGGAGCTCTGGAAAGCTCGGGAGGCTCGGAAGACGCTGACTCTTGGACGGGCACGACCACTGGCACTGGCTCTTGGACGGTCATGGCTACTGGCACTGGCTCTTGGACGGTCATGGCTACTGGCGCTGGCTCAGGGACGGTCGAGGCTACAGGCGCTGGCTCAGGGACGGTCGAGGCTACAGGCGCTGGCTCAGGGACGGTCGAGGCTACAGGCGCTGGCTCAGGGATGGTCGAGGCTACAGGCGCTGGCTCACTGACCTCCGAGGTGACAGGCACTGGCTCACTGACATCGGAGGCTACAGGCTCGCTCACCGTGACAAGCGTGGGCTCTGGCTCGCTCACAGTGATATGTGTGGGCTCTGGCTCGCTCACAGTGATATGCGTGGGCACTGGTTCCCTCACAGTGATATGCGTGGGCACTGGTTCGCTCACAGTGATATGCGTGGGTACTGGTTCGCTCACCGTGATCGGTGTGAGCCGGGAGGCGAAAGCCTGTCTTCTCCTCCTCCTCCGGGCAGACGAAGTGGACCGTACTGGCTGTGGGAGGAGTGGCAGGGCTCTCCTCGATGACCTCCACAGTGTATGGTGAAGCGCAGACCAGCAGAGTCTCCTCAATGAAGTCTTGGAGCGTCCAGCCGTGCGTCGTCGATGGCAACCGTTCCTGCAGCGCACAACTCAGGTTGGCCCGAAAAAACACCACCAGGTCGGAGTCTGGGAAGTCAGTGGCACCCGCAATTGCGAGGAAATCGCGGGTGTAGTCCTCCACCGGACGGTTTCCCTGCATGAGGCTAAGCAGTTTGCAGCTTGCTCGTAACACCGCTGGATCCATGTTTATGGTCTATTGTTCTGTCACGAATGTAAGGCAATGAAGGCAGACGAAGGTTGAGGATCCAAATGCAGCTTACTTTATTACTAACAAAATACAAAGAAAAGCCCTCAATGGGGAAATAAACAAGAACAGAGAACTCGGGCAGGGAACACAGACCAGGCTAACTACATTCACAAACATTCAACAATAGACAAGGACTGAACCAAAAACCGCGGTATAAATACATGAACAAGGGACAAAGGGGCCAATGAACAAACAGAACTCAAAACAAGATAACAAGATGATAACAGAAGCAAATGGCAAACTAATCAGGACAGGTGAAAACAATGACAGAAAACACGAACGCTAACAAGACTGTGGAGCTACAAAAGGGACAACAGTGAAAACTATGGAATAACAAAAGGGACAAAAATGGAAAACAAAGGGGCAATGGTAAAACAAGACAAGGTCATACATAACAATATGGCTGCTGGCAATATTTTGTATATATAATGAAGTTTACCATGTTGGGTGTATATGCCTATTGCAAGTCCACAATAGGATGATGGTACTAGGAAGCACTTACACAGGACACATGTAAATACATTACATGTTGCCATTACATGCTGCCAAAATGATACCATGACATCAATGCCATACAACAATGCTGCGGTGTAGGGTGTCAGAGAGGAAGATGTTGAGGTTGTAAGAAAACGAGCCAAGATAGACTGTTTTCCTTTGAAATAACATTCCCTCTCAATTTGTAATACAATTGTACTTTGTACTTTCAACTACGTGGTTCAATACAAATATCATGTACTAATTTACTGATATATGCTAATTATTTGATCCTATTGTACATTATTTTGTAATTTATTTTATCATTTTATTTCATTTATCTATTTTATGCCTTCATTTTGAATCCTATTAGCTAATAAATATAACTATGTAGGCTAATTGATATACAGTCAGGTCCATAAATATTGGGACATCGACACAATTCTAATCTTTTTGGCTCTATAAACCACCATAATGGATTTGAAATGAAACAAACAAGATGTGCTTTAACTGCAGACTTTCAGCTTTAATTTGAGGGTATTTACATCCAAATCAGATGAACGGTGTAGGAATTACTACGGTGTAGTTTGTATATGTGCCTCCCACTTTTTAAGGGACCAAAAGTAATGGGACAGATTAACAATCATAAATCAAACTTTCACTTTTTAATACTTGGTTGCAAATCCCTTGCAGTCAATTACAGCCTGAAGTCTGGAACACATAGACATCACCAGACGCTGGGTTTCATCCCTGGTGATGCTCTGCCAGGCCTCTACTGCAACTGTCTTCCGTTCCTGCTTGTTCTTGGGGCATTTTCCCTTCAGTTTTGTCTTCAGCAAGTGAAATGCATGCTCAATCGGATTCAGATCAGGTGATTGACTTGGCCATTGCATAACATTCCACTTCTTTCCCTTAAAAAACTCTTTGGTTGCTTTCGCAGTATGCTTCGGGTCATTGTCCATCTGTACTGTCCATCTTGGCTCTCAACGAAGGCGGTCGCATTTTCTAACCCTCTCCCTCCCCTTACCTTCCCTGCTTTGCTCCTCTCGTCACGTCTAGTCTACTGTCTTGTACTTTGAGAGACTCTCTCTGCACTGCTCTCCAAACTAAGACATCATGGATTTGATGAACTGGTCTCTACACGCAATTGACACCATCTTCTCGACGAGAAGCTTGGGTTCGGGGGAACCTGACTGCCCTGACGGAACGTTCGCAGCTGGCTACACGATGGACACGTGGGAGAGGTGGCGGATCGTGTGTCTGGCAGCGCTTTCCGTGGAGGACGTTGAAGATATCTACCTATTCGGTACCATGATAACAGGTCTTCTGCTGATTGGATTAGGCATTGCCCTGGTTTATCGAGGAATTAAGAAGATGGTGACAGCTGTCCAAAGCCTCACAAGGCTGCCCGTTGCAAGCCCGTTTATCGGTCCAATGACGGTCTCCAATAATACGGGTGAAGGTCTCTGCGCGTTACTGTCTTTCTTGTTACGCAACACAACAATATTAAATGAAATAAATTTTCTCTTATGTATTACCTCGTTATTTCATCTGACTCCATAAATGAAAAAGGTTTTTAATGATATCTGAGCATCATTAAAAGTGAGCGAACGTTTGATTATTCTTTTAACTCCTTTAATTATATTTTACCCGTTTAGATTAAGAAACTATGTCGCTTTGAGGTCCTCGCGTGTTTTTCTCTACACCGCGGGTCTCAGGATCACAAGCGGCCAGTATTGGATCATCAAACAGAGGTCATTGCTATATACCGGAGATCGGTCACGTTCAAGTTCACACAATCAAAGATACTTCAGTATAGCCCCATGGAATTGCATACACTTGAACGTAACTTAACGTTTTCTTCAGTAGAGGTCACGGCCACTATTACAGATGTAAGTTGACCAACATAACTTCTCTTATAATAGCTTTGGATTGGCCATGCGTGGTTTTCCACGTAAACTTATCTGGAGAAACATCAAATCAAAACAGAGGTAAGACACACCTGAATTTAGATTGGTCAAGCAGCATTTGCTGTTCTAAACGGAAATTCCCTTTTTGTCTTTGCAAACCAAGTACACTTGAATCGATGCCAAATATTAGTCGTCACTAATCTGACGCAGACTTGCGGTAACATACGAATTGTTTAATCTGTTTGGGAAACACAATGTCAGAGTCAGTCAGAATAAAATCAAATGTTGACAATTTATTGACCAGGTAACATAATCAATTTATCAATTCCAATTAGACAGTGATAAGTCAAAGTTAGACATCTAGATCATCAAAACATAAGAAATTCGAATTGCAATCACCTGATATAAATTACACACAGTAAACTGTGTGGGCTCGTCTGACTACAGAGAACCCTGCACAATGTGTCACATTTCCTTAAATACCCAAACCATGAACAAAGGGAATTTTGGGAGTGGTTAGGTTTGGAAGTCCTGGGGACATACCTCATTAACATACAAGCAGGGATGGGGACAGACCTCCAGAATTATAAAGCATTTGGCAAAGACCTTATAACTTTGTTGTCATTAAGTTTTACAAACCTGGGAATAAGAGCACTATACCAGATGCACTGAGACATTTTAAATGATTCCAAACATGTTACACTAGTTACATTATTTGTATACATCAGATATAGACTTTTGTTACGTACAGATCTTAGGTGATTCTGAGCTGAATGGGTGAGGGGAGAGAGGAGAGAATGGGACAGATGTGGAAGGGCAACAATGAGGTGTGAATTTGCAGTCTTCGCTCAGCGGGGTGTGGTGCCTCAGGAAGAGTTGCTAATTGCGAGAAAGTTAATTTGTTGATTTTCTCAAAGATCATACATTTGCTCTTTGCCTTTGAATGCAAACACATTGTTACCCTGTCTTACAGTTTCCTCCGCTTGACCCCCGGGGACAATTCCAGAAGAGTCCCTGTGGGGTCATTGTGTCTTAGTTTCTATTTTTATCTCAGTCGCAGAAGAGTGTGCAGTTGCGAAGGGCTGAGAGCCAGTGCCATGTCGGTTGATGTCCGTATGGATCTGATGAAGCAAGTCGCAACACAGTGTCTGGTTGATGTTAGCGCATGCATTCAGTTCATAGAGTCCATCAAGGCATTTGTGGCTTGTTCAGTGGACATGTCATTCCATCATGGAGAAACATCTGCTTCTGGTTGTACCTTTAATGATGATCTGACTCTTTGAAAAATTCTCTGTCACCTCCATTGGTGGTCTTCTGGGCAGACCTCAATTAGGTGAAGGAGTTCTCCCTGGCAATGAATATACACCTGAACAGCTTCTTAAATGACCATGTAAAGATGAAACTCTGAAGAACTTAATGTTATACTGACATGAGAAAAGGTTGAGTAATACATCAATACATGATGAAAAGACAAAAAATGAATTCGTGTCACAAGTGCGAGTGGTAATCCAGGTCTCAAGTGTATCTTTAAAAATGCAAAGGGGACTAATTAATCTGATTTTGTTTTTACTACCGTTTTGATTTTTGGTAGTGGAATTTGGATATACTTTATCTGAATTAATTAAAGGAAAGGTTGCACAGAGTTCAAGGCAATTAGAACATGTATCATCAATATACAATATTACAGTGGATACTAAATTAAAGGAAACATACCACAAAGTCGGTATAACTATTATTTTCATCAGTGGCAGGCATCATTAAACATATAGTTATAATAATAATTCTATGATTGTAGAATCACAGTTACAGACATATACAATAATAACAGTGTTAATTCAAAATTATCTAATATGTGTGATTTGGTGGCTAAGTCACAATCGATGATATATGCCTATTTTAAAAATGTGTAGTGATCGATAGAAGTGTCTGCATTTCATATCGTCAACAACTTACATTGTTATTAGCAATGCGTTGGAAACAAGGGGCCCTCTGGTTTGCAACCATTCCAACAAAAATCAATTGGTTTGATTTATATGTAGGTGGAAATGTTGAAATTTTGGTGGCAAGTTTGCTTGCAATTAGTAATTAAATCATCGATGTGTAACTGTGGCCATGCACATGTCCCGTGTATATTACAGTATTTAAAAGGGAAGTTGTAAATAGTGCCTGTTTTATGGAAACTGGTTTGTAATGTCCTATGTGTGAGAGGCTACGTGTATGTGAGAGGCGGGCCAGATCTTCAGTGGATTAGTATTTTCAGAATCTCTGCCATTATTTTGTTCCATGACGTGTAGTAATAAAAGTGGGTGCTTTGTATGTTTAGGAGATGGGTGGAACCTGGTCTAGAGCAATTGGTGTTGCATAATTTTTGGTTCCGGTGCTAAACCGGGAGGCCATACAGCTATTTTTGTTTTTGTGGAGCTGTGAGGTGTGAATGGCCTGTTAGATTAGCTTTTGCACCCATCTCCAGCATGGCCAAATTGATGTCCTGGCTTGAGGCAGGGGGATCAGAATTCTTTTTGCATCTGTCCCTCACGACATTGCAACCTGAAATATGAACAACTACAGAAAGAGAAAACAGTTAATGTTGAACCTTTAATTAATTTGCATTTAGACATGTGGTACTTTATTTTCCTCTGATGGTCAAAGCCAAACTGTTACAGACAGCTTTAGTCTCATACTGTATAGTTTGTGCCATCAGGGGGAAGAGATACGTACCATTACAATGTCCAATGCAAATTTTATTTCAGAGATCAAATTAGACTAAGCATCTTTGGTGAGATCTGAATTACTGCTGATATTTTAGTGCAGTTTGGAGTGTGAAGCACCTTAAGCTGTTCTCACAGTTGAGTCGGCACAGTCTGCTGTTGTGAGCAATATAAGCCCCAGTTCTGCTGGGGAACTTTCTGAGCTTTGTTTTAATTTTATTGCTCCCAACACGGCTCTGCTTAGCATTTTTTAAGGGTGCTATTCACACGTTTGATCATCTATGACCTATGATCTCGGTGGTCTGTTAGGGTTATGAAATTTTTGCCTGATGTTTAGCATTTTACACAAACATTTTTTCATTGTCTATCCAGTGGAATGGTTCCCCTGATCAGATTTTAAATTCAACTGGTGCTTCTCAGCGAGAGATGATATGGTTCATTATCATGTGCCACTGTTTTTACAGCATTGGTGCACAGCAAACAACGACCATATACCCCTCCCTCTTGGTACTGATAAGAGAACCAATGAAATTCAAATCACAAGAATTTTCAGGGCTGGTAAGGTTGTTCGGTTGGCAGTGTCACTACAAATATACATGTCTAATATACATCTGCAATGCCATGCATAACCTTTCCCTGTCTGTGGCCATGCATGGCCATTATAATATAATGCATATTATAATGTGATTATAATACAACTATATTATATTAAAATAGTATAAATTAAACAGATTTTATCACTGGTTTCTGGAGGGCTTCTGGAATGATGTATTTATCGTCTCTTAAAATCATGCCTTCAGTGACCTTGACTAGTTGGTCCTGCTGCAGATGCGGTGTCAGGTCTCCATCAGAATTCCACAGTTCTTGTTGGTACTGTTTTAAGTTAATAGGAATAGTCTGAACCGCAATCACAGCAGGAACAGTCAGCCTGTCAGGCTGCCATTCATCTCCCTATGGGGATGGAGGCCACGTATCCCTATTGGTGATGGTATTTTCCGTTATTCCGTTCAAGTTGTGGGCCACGCCCTTTTGGCAGTTTTGTTTTTTAAACTCAGTGATGAAATTTGTGAATAGTTTCAACAGGTCGCTATAGGGCATTTTTTGGCAATGTTTTGCTTGTTTTCTCAAATCTCTTTCTCTTTTTTGGCAATCTCTTATGAGATGGTTACACTTTTTGCAATAATGGCATTGCATTTTGCTCTGAGATCTTTGGTTAAATATCTCTGGGCCGTTCCCTTCTGTTAACCATTTTGCGGACGCAACACTACAGGGTTTTGATCTCCACCTGCTTTCTATTCTTGAACCCCAGTCTACTATTGATCTGAACGTGTGTTCGGCCGGGACCATCCAATAATACGGGTGAAGGTCTCTGCGCGTTACTGTCTTTCTTGTTACGCAACACAACAATATTAAATGAAATACATTTTCTCTTATGTATTACCTCGTTATTTCATCTGACTCCATAAATGAAAAAGGTTTTTAATGATATCTGAGCATCATTAAAAGTGAGCGAATGTTTGATTATTCTTTTAACTCCTTTAACTATATTTTACCCTTTTAGATTAAGAAACTATGCCGCTTTGAGGTCCTCGCGTGTTTTTCTCTACACCGCGGGTCTCACGATCACAAGTGGTCAGTATTGGATCATCAAACAGAGGTCATTGCTATATACCTGAGATCGGTCACGTTCAAGTTCACACAATCAAAGATACTTCAGTATAGCCCCATGGAATTGCATACACGTGAATGTAACTTAACGTTTTCTTCAGTAGAGGTCACGGCCACTATTACAGATGTAAGTTGACCAACATAACTTCTCTTATAATAGCTTTGGATTGGCCATGCGTGGTTTTCCACGTACACTTATCTGGAGAAACATCAAATCAAAACAGAGGTAAGACACACCTGAATTTACATTGGTCAAGCAGCATTTGCTGTTCTAAACGGAAATTGCCTTTTTGTCTTTGCAAACCAAGTACACTTGAATCGATGCCAAATATTAGTCGTCACTAATCTGATGCAGACTTGCAGTAACATACGAATCGTTTAATCTGTTTGGGAAACACAATGTCAGAGTCAGTCAGAATAAAATCAAATGTTGACAATTTATTGACCAGGTAACATAATCAATTCATCAATTCCAATTAGACAGTGATAAGTCAAAGTTAGACATTTTATCAAAACATAAGAAATTCGAATTGCAATCACCTGACATAAATTACACACAGTAAACTGTGTGGGCTCCTCTGACTACAGAGAACCCTGAGCAATGTGTCACATCTCCTTAAATACCCAGATAATTCAATATGCTTACCAAATGGTGGTGTCTGTCATTATAATTAGATTTTGGTCCCCTGTTGAGGGGGTTCCTGTAGATTTACATACAGGAGGTATGGAGGATCTGGGGGAGGGCACACCTTTAAGGGGCACACCACAGTTCTCATATTTTATTACTGGGAGGATGAGACCAGTTTACCAGGCGCACTGAGACACTTTAAATGATACCAAACATGTTATGGTTACTTTTTTGTACACACTTCACATTGCATAGGTTTTTAGTGAGCTTTAAGTGAGGAGGAGGAGTGAGATGGAGGTACTTTAGAAGGGAGGTGTTAGCTGCACAGTTTGTTGCATCTCGGATGTTGCTGTTACATATGCAAGAGAGAGTTCAGATGTTAATTCTCATGAGAGCCTTTTGTATTCTCGAAGAGTAGCCCAGACCCACTGGCACCCGCCTTACACCATCATGATTGAAGCAGTGGGCAGAGCTGTTTGTTTTGTCTATGAACCAAAATACGGATAACATCATGGAGAAGCTCACAGCTTTGCAAAGGCAAATGGATCGTTTCAGAGACCAAAATGGACCAGGAGATAGCCGTGTAAATTATAATGCGGCTACTTGCCTCAAGACCAAACAATCCCAATCTTATCTGTTTCGGCCGCCCTTAACCAGCACTGGCCTTGGCCAAGGCACTGTTGGAACAACATCTCCCCCGGAAGAGCACTGCAGTAAGCCACTCTTGTGTTCCTTCCCCGACTCCCCTGACACCTGGTGATTGTTGACTATGTCTGGAACCTGATCAAGGTTGTCTCCATGGCAACTTGCTGTGTATCGCTATGACAATCCTGCGGACTGAGGCACCTAGATTAAGATGCTGGCATAGCGACTCTCCAGGCCTTCACACACATTAACTCTTACACATATAGATATGCAATCATCCGCCCGATACCCTATCCCTCTCCTTCGCCGCTTTGTACCCCCAGTCTGACAGGCGGGTCTGTGACCAGCACCGAGAATGGCTGCAGGACCGGATGGCTGCTTGCCTGTGCTGGGCTACCTCCACCCCCCAATCCCCACCCCTGTTGCAAGTCTTGTTCATGTGGTGGAGTGTACTGATTATGTGCTAAAGTTGCTGAGTTGTTTTTTTCCTGTTCCCACACTGTACTCCTTAAGGAGCATAGTCTGGTGGCTGCCTTTTTCTCCTCACCTCTCCTCATGTCATGCTGTATTTCTTTCTAATTCCCTGTCTTCCTGTCCTGTCTACCCCCTTGTCATATGTATGTTTCTATGGACAGGTCGATGGCCAATTTCACTGGTTTACTATGTGACAATAAAGGACTACTACTACTGTGAAGCGCCGTCCAATGAGTTCTGAAGCATTTGGCTGAATATGAGCAGATAATATTGCCCGAAACACTTCAGAATTCATCCTGCTGCTTTTGTCAGCAGTCACATCATCAATAAATAAAAGAGAACCAGTTCCATTTGCAGCCATACATGCCCACGCCATGACACTACCACCACCATGCTTCACTGATGAGGTGGTATGCTTTGGATCATGAGCAGTTCCTTTCCTTCTCAATACTCTTCTCTTCCCATCACTCTGGTACAAGTTGATCTTTGTCTCATCTGTCCATAGGATGTTGTTCCAGAACTGTGAAGGCTTTTTTAGATGTTGTTTGGCAAACTCTAATCTGGCCTTCCTGTTTTTTGAGGCTCACCAATGGTTTACATCTTGTGGTGAACCCTCTGTATTCACTCTGGTGAACTCTTCTCTTGATTGTTGATTCTGACACATATACTCCTACCTCCTGGAGCGTGTTCTTGATCTGGCCAACTGTTGTGAAGGGTGTTTTCTTCACCAGGGAAAGAATTTTTCGGTCATCCACCACAGTTGTTTTCCTTGGTCTTCCGGGTATTTTTGCAGATTAATCGTTACGGTTTCCCTTCGGTCACTCACTCGACATTATGTCAGTGAATATGACACTAGGGTTCTCTCTTGAGAGCCTCAGTTGCCTCTGAGCTTTGAGAAAAGGCCAATGAGAATTCACTTGAGGCCTGTGCGGTTTCGCCATGCAGCACCTGCCCCCAGCATTCTCATTTGCTCCCATCCGGTTCCGACGCAAGACCAACTCGCCCCACAGCCAGTCTGGTGTTTGGACCCCCAAGCTGGATGAAAATATCGGCGCTGCATTGGAGAGCATTACACGAAGGCCCCTTAAGTGGACAGTGCGGTGCGCCTGTGTCCAAAACCTACAGAGCCACCGGATGGGCCTATGCTCTGTATGCCAAGGCCCTCCTGCAAAAACTCAACAGGCCAAGGCACTTAAAGAACTAAACTTGGGTAGTCCTGATCCCAATGTGCTGCAGGAACTGCGCTCAGCAATTGACCTCGCACCCCCGGGCAACGAAGATCACAGCACGGGCACTCGGACAGGCAATGGCCACCCTCATGGTCCAGGAATGACATGAGATGCTGTACCTGGTCGAAATGCGGGATACTGACAAACCCCACTTTCTCAGCCGGGTATGCGGAGCAAGATAAATGCTTTGAGTTCTCCCTCACCAGGTTTGTCAAATGCGATCGTCCCCTTAGTGCCCCCCGCTCGGAGCTTGGACGCATCGCTTTCACTTTCAAACCCATCATGCTGGCTGGCCAGGACCATCCGATTCGGCTACACAATTCAGTTTGCAGAGTTGCGCAGTTTGGTCAGTGCTTTCATTCCTGCAGGAGAGGTGGAAGGGGAGGCTGTCCCCCTCCACCATGAAGGTGTATGTTGCTACTATCGCAGCCCACCACGACGCATTGGACGACAAGTCCATTGGTAAGCACGATTTGATTATCATGTTCCTTAGGAGGCGCCCGGAGGTTGAACCCTTCCCGGCCAAGCCTGTTCCCCTCCTGGGATCTTTCAGTGGTCCTCTCTGGCCTTCACAGACCCTCCTTTGAACCGCTTGATTCAGTCGAGCGCAAAGCCATCTCCTTGAAGACGGCCCTCCTGATCACGCTCGCTTCCATCAAGAGGGTTGGGGACCTGCAAGCGTTCTCTGTCAGCGACACTTGCCTGGAATTCGATCCAGCAGATGCTCACCTCATCCTAAGACCGCGACTGGGCTACGTGCCCAAGGTTCCTACGACCCCCTTCAGGGTTTAGGTTGTGAACCTGCAAGCCAAGCTACCCCAGGAGGAGGCAGACCCAGCTGACCCAAGTGCTTCTAGCACACACTTATGCTTGGACTGTTGCTCTGTGTAAGAACCTCACCTGTTTTTCCCTATTTATGGTTTTATGCCTGGATTGATTATGCCTTGGACTGTGTTTTCATCTGCTCCTGTTGTGGATTATCATCACAAACTCTTCTACTGTTCTTATTCAAATCCATCCAATGCAAAACCCTATTTGCCACCCAAACTCTTCCTGTTTATCTGTTCATGTCTTTTTATTTAATAAATAAACTGCACATGGATCCAAACCAAAACCCTCAAGCTTCCTCATTACAATTTGTTTATATATATATATATATATATATATATATATATATATATATATATATATATATATATTAGTAATAACATGCTATTGGTTGGGGAAAAAATGTCGCAAGACTCTATAATCTGTATTGTCTCCCATGTTAGCGACCCCCAACCCCCTCAACAAAAGTGAAAATGGTTTGGTCCATCAGCCAGCATACGGTCCAAACTGAATACAAGTTATGATGTTATTTGCTTAGTCTGTTAATGCATCTATAGAAATGAATCCAATTTCAGACATTCAAAATAAAAAGGAGCAGAGAATGAGCTGGAGGTAGCAGACAATTTACAATGTTTTTTTTTTTTGTGCTTTTGGTGAGAAAATAAAACAGAAATAACCACTAGTTGGTAGGTAACATTAGTAGCTAACTGTAAACACCTGCCGCTACTCACATCTACTGTATAAACATATTTTACTTCAGTGTAAAATTTACCTAAATTTAATTTTTTTCCAGAAATATATGAGATACAGTTGAAAATGTCAACTGTTGTTGCACTCAGATGCAGTTGTCTATTTAAAGAGACCGTACCAAATTAGCCTGTGTTCTGAGTATCAATTGACACCTTTTAAATGATTGTAAATAGAACAAACAATAAACAATAAACATGTAAAAAAAAATATAGATGCAATATAATACATGCAGTTTCAATACATTCATTGAAGGAATATACAGAATTAAAAAAAAATTCAAAAGTTAAAATGCAACTAATTTGATGAAAAACTGACAAAATATAATTTGTAATTAACATTTATCCTAGAAGGGTGTAAAACAGTTAAAGGATGGGCAAGGAGGAGGCGAGAACCGGCTTGTCAATATAAATAAAAATTTAATGAAAACTCAAAAACACATAAACAAACACACATGATGGACATGCCCGTAATTCTCTCTCTCTTGAACAATCGTCACTGGCCGCCTTTATCCCTCGCGCGCCTCATCAGGCCGATTGGGGACCGGGCGCGCGATATTCCGACCCGGCCCCGCCCCCCTCCGCTCCACATTCCTCCCGGCGTTATCTCAGGCCGGGGTGCCACCGGCATGACGTACACCCCCCCATCCCTGGGGCGGGGTGTATCTCGCGTCCCGCGTGGTCATCCCTCGACCTCTCCGCGTCTCTGGGGACGGCAGGGCACTCCTCCGCCCCCGGCACCGGCTCCCTCGCTCCAGGTGGTCGGGAAATCCAGTCCCCACTTGCCCCGCGGACGACGGCCGTACCTCGCATCCGGGCGGTCGGGCTACTCCGTCACCCGGCAGATGGCAGCGGTGCTCCCCTGGGTGGACGGCAGTGTCGAGGACTCTGCGACGGCCATCCCTTCTCCTTCCCGGCTTTCGGCACCAATGTAAAACATTCCACTAAGGAAGGGACAGGAAACAGCATCAAAAGTAAGGCTTCTTTAATCTTTTCCACTTTCACACAATATTATCACACAGTTCGTTTCTCTGGGCTTGGTGTCGGGCTCTCTCTCTCGAGGCTCTCCGTTTGCTGCTTTTTATGCCGCTCTCCTGATGCTACTGCAATTAGACACAGGTGTCAGACATAATTTAGCTCAGGTGTAAGCGCCCTTACCGCTTTTCTCTCCCAGACGGGCGCTTGACCACGCCCCCGCTGCCACATAGGGTTATCTAGTATGTTAGAAGATCCCTTGATAATTAACAGCATGAGCCAAGAAAGATTTTTTTCTTATATTTAAGTTAAATGGACATTTTAATAAAAACGTACCTAGTGTATATGAATCAATTTAGTTGTTTCTAAAAGTGAGGGGGACATGCACCCCTCAGTTATAATTGGATACTATTGTTTATTTATTAGATACTTGTACTTATTCATTAGATACTAATACCTATTTAAGATACTAGTCCTTAATCATTAGACACCAGTACTTGTTCAATAGATATTGGTACTTATTCATTAGGTACTAGAACTGTACTTATTCCTAATTTTAGTAAGATTTGTTTATTTTACTAGTAAAATTTTTCATTGAACACTACCGTGGCCATTCTTACTAGTCATTACATATTGCTGGTAAAAAGCAATAGTGACTAGCGAGGTAAGAAATTATACTATTAGTATCTAAATAAAAAGTTCTAGTCAAGTCATTTTTATTTGTTTAGCGCTTTTCACAACACACATTGTTATAAAGCAGATATACAGAAAATTATAGTGTAACAGAAAATTATGCTGTAATGTCTTGACGTCCTCACTGAGCAGTTTAAATGAAAGATGTGGTGGAAAATCATGCATTAAAAATGATTTGTCTTTAGGCCCCCAGTGAACAAGCCAAAGGCAAATGTGTAAAGGAGCTTAAAACTCCATAAAAATCTTCATCTGTGTCTTGCAGATGAAAGAAAGTCATACACATCTAGGATGGCATGAAGATGAGTAAATGATTAGAGAATTATAATTTCTGAGTGAACTGTCACTTAATGGACACTACTGGTCTAAATACAAGTTAAAGAAACTAAAGTCATCACAAGAACACGCTCTCAAGACATATTTGTACAAGTTGAACCACTTTCAACTTTTCTCACTGTCTTAAAAATAAAACACTCATGGTGCAGGAAAAATACTTTCTTCAGCAGAGCACAAAATAAGATTTTTATAAGAATATCTCAGCTTTTTTGGTCTATACAATGCAAGTGAATGGGTGCCAAGATCTTAAGGCTCCGAAAATCACACAAGTCAGCATAAAAGTAATCCGTATGACTCCAGTGGATAACTTAATGTCTTCAGAAGCGATATGATAGTTGTGGGTGAGAAACAGATCAAAGTTTAGGTCCATTTTTAATATAAATTCTCATCCCTGTTCAGTCAAGCTCCACTTTAACTGTCACATTCTTCTTAGTGGTGTCTTCTTTTGAGCCGATTCTCATCAAGTAACCGGTTGAGCTGCTTCATAACATTGAACTTAATTGTTTTAGTTCCGGGTTGATGACGCAAGATGCACAGCTGTAGTACATACACCGATCAGACAGAAAATTAAAACCACCTGCCTAATATCATGTAGGTCCCCCTTGTGCCACCAAAACTGCTCTGACCCATCGAGGCATGGACTCCGCAAGACATCTGAAAGTGTCCTGTGGTATCTGGCACCAAGACATTAACAGCAGATCCTTTAAGTCCTGTAAGTTGTGGGTTGAAGCCTCCATCAATCAGGCTTGTTGGTCCAGAAACATCCCATAGATTCTCAATTGGATTGAGATGTGGGGAATTTGGAGGCCAAGTCAACACCTTGAACTCTTTCTCATGTTCCTCAAGCATTCCTAAAAAAGTTTTGCAGTGTGGCAGTGCTCATTATCCTGCTGATAGAGGCCTCTGCCATCAGGGAATATTGTTGTCATGAAGGGGTGTACGTGGTCTGCAACAATCTTTAGGTAGGTGGTACATGTCGAAGTAACATCCACATGAATTCCAGGACCCAAGGTTTCCCAGAAGGACATTGCCCAGAGCATCACACTGCTACCGCTGGACTGCCAATTTCCATAGTGCATCCTACTGTCAACTCTTCCCCAGGTAAACGATGCATACGCACCCGGTCGTCCACATGATCTAAAAGAAAATGTGATTCATCAGACCAGGCCACATTCTTCCATTGCTCCATGGTCCAGTTCTGACACTCACATGCCCATTGTAGGCACATTCATTCGTGGATAGGGGTCAGCATGGACACTCTGACTGGTTTGTGGCTACCCAGCCCCATACGCAGCAATTGGTGCTTTTCTATTTGGCTCTCAACGAAGGAAGGATGGACGCACGGGAGAGGTGGCGGGTCGTGTGTCTGGCGGCTCTTTCCGTGGAGGACGTTGAAGATATCTACCTATTCGGTACCATAATAACAGGTCTTCTGCTGATTGGATTAGGCATTGCCCTGGTTTATCGAGGAATTAAGAAGACGGTGACAGCTGTCCAAAGCCCCACAAGGCTGCCCGTCATGATTGAAGCAGTGGGCAGAGCTGTCTGCACTCAGACTGGGTCTATGAACCAAAATATGGATAACATCATGGAGAAGCTCACAGCTTTGCAAAGGCAAATGGATCATTTAAGAGACCAAAATGGACTAGCAGAAGAATAGCCGTGTAAATTAGAAGCGGCTACTCGCCTCAAGACCAAACAATCCCAATCTTATCTGTTTCGGCCGCCCTCAACCAGCACTGGCCTTGGCCAAGGCCGCTGTTGGAACAACAACTCCCCCGGTAGAGCACTGCAGTGAGCCACTCTTGCGTTCCTTCCCCGACTCCCCAGACACCTGGTGATTGTTGACTATGTCTGGGACCTGATCAAGGTTGTCTCCATGGCAACTTGCTGTGTATCGCTATGACAACCCTGCGGACTGAGGCACCTAGATTAGATGATGGCATAGTGACTCTCCAGGCCTATACACACATGAACTCTTACACATATATACAGATATGCAATCATCGCCCGATACCCTATCCCTCGCCTTCGCCGCTTTGTACCCCCAGTCTGACAGGCGGGTCTGTGACCAGCGCCGAATATTGCTGCAGGACCGGATGGCTGCTTGCCTGTGCTGGGCCACCTCCACCCCCCAATCCCCTCCCCTGTTGCAAGTCTTGTTCATGTTGTAGAGTGTACTGATTATGTGCTAATGTTGCTGAGGTGTTTTTTTTCCTGTTCCCACACTGTACTTCTTAAGGAGCACAGTTTGGGGGCTGCCTTTTTTTCTCTCCTCACCTCCCCTCTTGTCATGCTGTATTTCTTTCTAATTCCCTGTCTTCCTGTCCTCTCTACCCCCTTGTCATATGTATGTTTGTATGGACAGGTCGATGGCCAATTTCACTGGTTTACTATGTGACAATAAAGGACTACTACTACAGTAGCTCTTCTGTGGGATTGGACCAGATGGGCTAGCCTTTGCTCCCCATTTGCATCAATGAGCCTTGGGCACCCATGACCCTGTCACTGGTTCTCTGGTTGTCCTTCCTTGGACCACTTTTGGTAGGTACTAACCAGTGCGTACCGGGAACACCCCTCAAGACCTGCTTTTTTGGAGATGCTCTGACCCAATCGTCTAGCCGTCACAATTTGTCTTTTTTCAAAGTCGATCAAATCCTTATGTTTGCCCTTTTTTCCCTCTTACAACACATGAAATTCAAGAACTGACTGTTCTCTTGCTGCCTTATATATCCCAGCCCTTGACAGGTGCCATTGTAATGAGATTATAAATGTTATTCACTTCACCTGTCTGTGGTTTTAATGTTGTGGCTGATCAGTGTATACTGGCTACGCACCACATTGATCTTTCCAACTCAGTAAGAACCGAATGAGTCGGTCCCACTGACTGTTGAAGTTTGCAGAGGATTACAAGGACTTGCTATATGTTGAGATGTTAATGGCAGTAGCAGAATAAAACATTTATAAACCTACAGATTTTTTTGGTGTTATTTTCTTATTATTTAAAGATTTAAGATTTAAGTAGGCATTCTTGATGATTTTACTAATACAATTTATTAATAATATAGTTTTCTAGTTGTGTTTGTATTTTTTTATTAGACTTAATTAATTGTGTAGCTGACTGTGATGGACATTTTCAAGAAATCTGAATTTCATTAACTAATGTATCAGCAATATCAAACTAAAACAACACAAAATGCAGATGATAGGAGCCTGATGCAGAGTTCGAAATGTATGAGTTGGACTCATACAGGCACTTACGAGTTACTAGACCGGTTACTGAACCAAAGAACCCGTTTTAAATGAAGGAATCAAAACTAGGCAGAATCAAAAGTCAGCTCTCGTGTCTGACTTAAAAAGAACCGAATGAGCCAGTTCACAAACTGTTTGCAGAAGATTACCGAGGAGTCTGATGAGTGAGTGAGCTGCTGATATGAGCATGCGTGTACCGAGGACATGAGCGAACGTCTCGTTCCCTACATCAGGGGACGGAGGTTACGACAGTAACCACAACATTTTATGGAGCGAGGAGCAGATGAGAGCATTTCACCATGTTTATTATGGAAGGAGGATCACAAAGCTGTTGTCATAACAGAAACAACAACACACAATTTTCCTTAAGTTCTGCCAAAAGTAAAGGCTTGACATTGTATATCACAGATAATAATAATTTAAAAGGGGATCTCTTAAAGAAACTCAAGTGCAAACTAAAGAGTAACTATTACTATTGGCATTAAACCATGGGTAATACATGACTTAATTTTGGTCAAAAAGGTATAATATAATAATTTGTAGTTTTAACACCTTGTTGTTTTAGAATATTTGTTTTTAGAATTAATATCTAAGCAATAGCAACAGTACAAAATTTAGTCCAAAATGTTCAGCTCTGTAATAAAAAAAAAAAAACCTACAGAAAAACCTTGATTAATAATCATAATTACAATTTTTAGAAAAATATTTGTGATTATAATTTTTTACCATTTTTGTGAAGCTCTAGTATTTGGCTTGTTTGATATGTCATGTTTGATTTGATTAAAAATGTTAATCAATTGATAGCCCTACTAACCTTGATGCATTTCATTAGTTCAGTAGCAACTAACTGGCAGAATAAAATTATGCTTTTAAGACAGAAGCCGGCAGAAGCATCTTCCAACAGGTAATTTCGACCTGACTGATCACTCCGTGAATTTAGCAAAAGTATGTTGAAAACAGAGGTGGATAGGAGCGATTTACAAATACACTCATTGCAGTACTTGAGTACATTTTACTCAAGGACGGCAAAAAAATTAAATCATAGTGCCTTTACTGTTACATGATTCATCCATCCATCTTATGCTGCTTATCCTGGGGATCCCAAGGCGTTCCCAGGCCAGCTGAGAAATATAATACCATCCCTTCCTCTGGGCCTTTTTCAGTTGGACATGTCCAGAACACCTCCACAGGAAGGCGCCCAGGAGGCATCCTAATAAAATGACTGAACTACCTCAACTGTCTATTTTCAAAGAACATGACCATAGATGAGGTTTGGAACATAGACCGACTGGTAAATTGAGAGCTTTGCCTTCAAGCTTAGCTCCCTCTTCACCACCAGTCTGTTACAGCGACCGCATTACTGCAGCTGCTGCACCAATCTGCCTAACAGTGGATCAGCCCTTTACCTTAGAGCAGGTCTTAGAGGGGTGTGTGGGAGTTTGCCTTTCCAGTTTACATGTGTTCTGTGGACTTGGAGAAGGCATTCAACTGTGTCCCCCAGTTTGTCCTGTGGGGGACGCTGCGGGAATATGGGGTACCCATGGTCGCTCTGTGTGCCAATCGGTCCCTGTAAAACCATTGTGAGAGCTTTCCAAATTCTCTGTTGTACTCTGACAGGGCTGTCCAATGTCACCGATCCTGTTTTCCTGATATTCATGGACTTTTACTTGCGTTTATTAAAAATTAAGTATTCAACTTATCTTCATTTATTTTTCACCACAATTACAAAGTAATTACATTATGTATATGTATAAATGTTTTCCATCTGAAAGTACTAAATATGAAATTAAACAAATGACAATAAAATGCAAAGTAATCCCTTCAGTAATCAAAATACTTTTTTAATGCAACCATTCTAATTACCAATGATTTAAATTGTAACTTTAGTGGAATACAGTTAGTTATATTTTGTATTTTAAATACTTAATCCCATTACATGTATTCTGTTACTCCCCAACACTGCCAGTGAGTAACAGTTCTGAGGACGGAAATGCCTTGTTGATGAGAAAGGTCCTACGAAGAATGGCTAGGCTGGTTCGAGCTGACTGAAAGGCTACGGTAACTCAGATAACCGCTACAATTGTAGTGAGCAGAATAGCATCTCAGAATGCACAACATGTTGAACCTTGTGGCAGATGGGCTACAACAGCAGAAGACCACGTCAGACACTTTATTAGGACCATAGTGTTCATAAAGTGCTCAATGAGTGTATGTAAATAATGCCAAAGCTTTGTGTTTCTTTCAGGTGGTGAGCTTTGCTAGCCTGAAATTTGACCGCTCCTACAGCTGGATGGTGCTGTGTGTGC
Organism: Xyrauchen texanus; assembly: GCF_025860055.1. Classification (NCBI taxonomy): domain Eukaryota; kingdom Metazoa; phylum Chordata; class Actinopteri; order Cypriniformes; family Catostomidae; genus Xyrauchen; species Xyrauchen texanus. Next base: position 4,944,709 of record NC_068302.1, on the reverse strand, counting down.
TGTGGTGCTCCATAGCTCAATCCATCCTCCTCCCCCTGTTCCTGTGGGCTTGTGACCGCTACAGGGCTGACATCAAAATGGTCTGGGAGAAATATGTGGCCATCATGTCCAATGATGACGTGGAGGAAGGTAAGGCCCCCAGAGCTACTTTTAGCATTTTTCTAGGAGAAAGCAGTGCTGTGTTCAAAAATAATATATCATTGCACTTACAGCTTACTACACCACCAGTGTTTTTTTTTAAGTAGACTATATAAGGATACATTTTATCTGTTTTGTATTTTCACTTAATTAATTATGCAAATTGGGTAATTATGCAAACAAAATTAGAGTTAAATGCAATGTTAATAATTGGTTGAATCCAGCTTTTGTTGGGCAGTAACAGTGCCACGTTAACTGCGCCAGGCAAACAGTGCTGTTTATATGTGTCTCATTTACATAGATAGAACTAAGTAGGAATGTTAATGGTGCACTCAGCATCTTTTGTTTTTGTCATCTTAGACTTACACTGAAACCTAGGGGCCAGGATGCATCATCATTCAAAAGCAATAGCTTTCAGTTACCAATGACATAATGTTAAATGTACCAATGTAGAAATTCACAATTCACAGTCAGCCACGATTAATTTAATCCACGAGCGAAAGTGTCCAAAAACAGGTTGGATACTGAGATTAAGTGAGTACTGTAGCATTTGTGTGGTCATGTGATTTTAACATGGCAACCCCCACGAGGAGACCCTCTCCATGTAGATTAAAACAGCTTTTGGAGTTACCGATAAGAGTGGAGTCTTCATCTCATGTAAGTGGTCATGATTTTATACATGTTTCATAATTATTACAAGTAATTATTTTAGGAGTAAAACTTTTACTGAGCGCACCTTACAGTAACTTAGAAAATGCAACTGAGAAAATTAGCTCTGCTTGTATAATTGTGACGAATATTGTACAGTAGATCATCCTGTCATCACATTCTGAAAATAATAATTATGCGTAGTACGCATGTACAATTTTTAAATACTTTTGAATGGCATGATGGTATGCTATTTCGAACACAGCCTCAGTTAGAGAGGGGGTGAAGAAAAGAAAAGGTAAAGAAGGATGTAGATTTTTTATTTTGTTTTTTAGAATTGGATGGTTATTAGGGATTTGTAACAGTCAGCATTGCCATTTTTGAGGTTTAAAAAATCACGACATTTAGATCCAAAAGACTTTAGGTCAGCCAATGATGATTACAGTCAATGGATTTATCATGTGATCTAGATTTTTAGATACATGTATATTTTCACAAATGTCTCCCTTGACATAATCGTAATCAATGGGGCATCATGTCTAAAGAACTGGAATACATGAGCAATCAAAACACAAAATGCTTACTTGCTGTTTACTGTTAGTCTTAAAACCTGAACTGATCAGTAGAACTTGACTATTATCGGTATATAGTCCTGATCTTATCAGCCTGTCACGGTTCTGGCAAGCCCGCAGGTTTGTTTTGTAATTTTCTCTCCCTCGACTGGCATTATCAGCGTTTCCATGGGAACGTTCTTTGCCACTGATTGCTTGTTGAGCAACATCTGTTCCACCCTGATTGCACTCCCTACATATGCCCTCATGTTTCTCTGTTTCTTTTCCAGATTGTTATGCTAAGTTGAGTAATAACTTTGCTCTCCTTGTCTAGCTGGTCCTGTCTTGTCACTCTGTTGGTTTGTCTGCATTGTTCGGGTTATGGTTTGCCTTCCAGTCTTCACTGATTTCAGCCTGGCAATCCACAAAGGAATTCCGCTCTATGCTTGCATGCCTTCTGCTGTTGCTCGTATTATCCGCTGGACATCTCTCTCATGGCCAAGCTTCTACAGAGGATTCTGCCAGCTCCTCCGGACTTTCACAAGGCACACATTCCACTGACGAACACACTACTCTTTGCTCTGCGTGGTGGCTCATTACTGACTTTATTAATCAATATTTTTGGAACTGATACCTCTGCTTCTGAGTCATTCTCTCCATCACCTACATGTTACAGAATAATTGGACCACAACATGGACCCAGTGGAGGATTCCACTCTTCGCACTGCCCTTTCTCAGCAGGGATATCTGCTGGGACATCAGCAAGTCCAGATCGCTGCAGCTAACCAGGCTTTGGAGGCACTGGCCTCACATCTAGCCAATCTCACCTCTTATGTGCAACAGCTTTGCCCATATCCTAACCCGTTTTCAGGTGATGCTGAATCCTGCAGCGCATTCATCTCACAATGTTCCCTGTTCTTTACCTTGCAGCCCTCCATGTTTGCCTCGGACATCATGAAGGTGGCTTCTGTCATTACATTCCTCATCGGGAGGGCTGGGGAATGGGGTACTGGTATGTGGGACAACCGACATCCCTGCTGTGCATCATATCAGACATTTATTCTGGAGTTCCGCTGAGTGTTTGAAAGCTCGGCTCAATGTCGGGAGGGAGTGAGGATTTTGTCTAGACTCTCCCAAGGAGATTAACTTGTTGTGGATTATGTGATCAAGTTTCACACTCTTGGTGTTTGTTGTGAATGCCATTATCACACTATGAGAGATCGCTTTCTGAATGGGCTTTCGGATGAGATTTATTCATTGGATTTACCTCCACACTTTGACGATTTGGTGGAATTTGATATTCGAGTCGATCAATGCTTCGCTCTACGTCGCCATCACTGATGCCATTTTCCACCTGCTATGGTGGTGGATCATCCTGCCCACTCTGCCTCGCCAGCTTACATGCCTCAAACTTGACCTGATCATGAACCCATGCAACTCGACAGGACTCAAATCTCCTGTAGGGAGAGACAGAGACACCTTAATTATAGACCGTCTCTGTATTGTACTGCCCCGGGTCACCTTGCTGCCGCCTGTACATTAAAAGACATTACTCATCGGTAGGAGAGGGGTTACTGGTGAGAGCAAGACCTTTGGATAAATCCTCTGGACTTCGTACACTTCTTCCGGCTCGACTGCAGTTTGGATCGGCCTGTCATACTGTTTCTGCTTTGATTGACACCGGCACTGATAGTAACTTTATGGACCTTGAGTTAGCATCCAAATGGCGACTTCACACATTTAGGCTGGATAAACCTATCAATGCCCATACCCTGAGCAGAACACCATCCCACTGTGCCGGTCACGTTTATCTCCGGGCATCACACAGAACAGTTGTTATTCCTCCTTATCCTGTCTAAATCAGCTCCGGTAGTGTTGGGGAATCCTTGGTTGGTAAAGCACAACCCACACATGATTGGTCAACCAACACTGTTCTTGCTTGGAGTACTTAATGTCTGTCTTATTGGGGGCTGAATGACATTACGGTAAAGGATAGTTATCCTTTGTCATTGATGTTGGACCTATGCAACGCTTCAATCACCTTGTCAAAATCAGGGAGGGGGTGAGTGGAAGATGGCATTTAACACCCATAGGAGGCACTTTTAATATTTTGTTATGCCTTTAGGATTGGTCAACGCCCCTGCCATCTTCCAGGGGCTCATGAACGACATGCTTACAGATATGGTCGATCAGTTCATGTTCATTTTCTAGACGATATTCTTATCTTCTCCCAAAATATCCAGGACCATGTGTAGCACGTCAGGCGGGTGCTCCAGCGACTGTTAGAGAATCAGCTTTTCACCTAGGTGGAGAAGTGTGCTTTTCATGTACAGTCGGTTCCGTTTCTGGAGTTCAAAGTTTCGTCCAAGGGAGTGCACATGGACTCGACTAAGGTAAAGGCTGTTTCTGATTGGACAACCCCAGATTCTCTCAAGGCCTTGCAGAGGTTTCTTGGATTCGCTAATTTTTTATCAGAGGCTTATTAGGAATTAGAGTCAGCTCATACCACCTTTGACAGTTCTACCTTCCACACACACTGATTTTTGTTAGTCCCTGGTAGCCAAGATTGCTTTTGAAAAATTAAAGAAATGGTTTTCTTCCGCACCTATTATAATTACTCCTGATCCCACAAAACAGTTTGTGGTGGAGGTGGATGCGTCCGAGGTCGGTGTCTGAGCATTACTGTCCCAGCGCTCCTCGTTATTTGTTCTGTTTGGACGTATGTCCTATAGTGGTCACTCGTCTAACATCGCTTTTCATCCTGGGGCGACTCATACCCAGGCGCTCATTAGAGAACGATTCTGGTGGCCATCACTAGCACAGAACGTACGTCACTTCATTGCTGATTGCCCCATTTGTGCAACTAACAAAACATCCTGTGAACCCCCAGCCGGGCTCCTCCAACCGCTGCCGGTCCCTTCGAGACCCTGGATGCACATAGCCATAGTGCATAACTGCCCACCCCCTCTCCCCCCTCCCATGGCAACACAGTCGTTTTGACTGTAGTGGACCGGTTCTCGAAGACCAAGCTCCTCCTGACTTCCACGACGCACACACTCCACTGACGAACACACTAGTCTCTACTCTGCACGGTGGTGCATTAATGAATTCATTAATAAATATCTTTTGAACTTTTACCTCTGCTCCTGGGTCAATCTGTCCAGCACACGATACACAGCCATGACAATGGTTTGCTATCCATTTTCATCAACTTTGCCACTCTATTTATTTGTTTACACTTGTGGTAACAAATTATTATTTTTTTCAATACAATTTTTTTAAAAGGCAAAATGATTGTACAACATTATTCCCCTCCCCAAATTATCTTCAGCGAGGGAGACAGTGGTAGCAGTCATTAATCATGTCTTTCACATTCATGGCCTCCCGGTCAACGTGGTGTCTGACAGAGGCCCCCAATTTGAGTCACGAGTTCTGCTGACAGCTGGGGGCTACAGTGAGCTTGTCATCTGGGTTCCAGAATTGAGCAGGTGAATCAGGAGCAAGAGAAAGCTCTGCGTTGTGTGGCCTCCCATAATCTATCTTCTCAGAGCGAATATTTAGTCTGGGTCGAGTACGCCCATAATGCCATGCAGTCATCATCTTCGGGGTTATCGCCCTTCCAGTACAGCCTCGATTACCAGCCCCCACTATTCCCAGCACAAGAAACCAACATCCAGGTTCAATCCATTTACACCTTTGCAGCAGAGGTGCTGATGCACCTGGAAAGCCGCCAGAGAAGCCCTCATGCAGAATGGTGCTTGCATTAAAATGTCTGTGGACCGGCACCGGGTTAAGGCCTCAAATTACGTGTGTGGGCAGAAGGTTTGGTTGTCCTCTAAGGACATCCCTCTTCAAATCCTCTCACATAAGCTGGGTCCCAGGTTTATCAATGGGAGAGTTTCCCATTGCCAAGGTCATTAGACCGATGGCGGTTAGTCTCAAACTTCCTCCTCACCTCAAGCGTATCCATCCGCTTTTTCACATTTCTAAAATCAAACCAGTTTTACGTTCTGTTACATCCTGCCACTCCTGCCCCTCCTCCTCCGCATCTTATTGATGGCTCTCCGGCGTACAGGGTCAGGAGGCTGATCGATTTTAGGTGCAGTGGCAGATGGTTCCAATACCTGCTCAACTGGGAGGGCTATGGACCTGAAGGTTGGTGTTGGGTTCTGGCTTGGGACATTCTGGACTGTGCCCTCATAGATGAGTTTAACCTCTGGCAAGACCATAGGTTTGTTTTGTTCTTTTCTCACCCTCATGATTTGCAGGCGCGCTTGACTGGCATGATTGGTGTTTCCATGGGAACGTTAATTGTTCTCAGGGTGACACCAATGCCATTGACTTCTTGTAAGTCAACACCTGTTCCAGCCTGATTGCACTCCGTACATATGCCCTTATGTTTCTGTGTTTCTTTGCCAGATTATTATGTTAAGGTGAGTACTAACCTCAATCTCCTTGTCTTGCTGGTCCTGTCTTGTCACTCTTGGTTTGCCCACATTTTTCAGGTTGTGGTTTGCCTTCCAGTCCTCACTGAGTTCAGCCTAGCAATCCACAATGGAATTCTGCTCTTTGCCCGAGTGCCGGGATCTACATTTTTGTTGTTGCTCGCATTGTCCACTTGAAATCTCTCTTATCGCCAAGCTTCTACAGAGGATTCTGCCAAGCTCCTTCTGACTTCCACAACACACACACTACACTGACAAACACAACACTCTCTACTCTACATGGTGGCACATACTGACTTCATTAATATATATATTTTTTTATTTTATTTTCAAACTTTTACCTCATTCATTCACTGGGTCATTCTATTCAGCACATACACGTTACACAGCCATGACAATGGTTTGCTGTCCATTTTCATCAACTTTGCCACTCTATTTATTTGTTTACATTTGTGGTGAAAAACCAGCGTGTCATTTAAAAAAATAATAATAATAAAAAATAAAATATATATATATATATATATATATATATATATATATATATATATATATATATAAAGACAAATGCATTGTATCATATTACATTTATTTGGATTTATTTGGTTGCTGCTTCATCATCCATGAGCTGTACTCAAATTCTAGCACAAATAGGAATCTGATTGCAAAAACCACACAAAAAAAAATACAAAATAAAATAAAAATTAACATAGTTTCAATCTAGTTACTATTTCCACAGTGAAGCGGAGATTTGTTTTCACGGTGCCGAGCAATGGTGAAACGTGCCAGATTAAAATCCATCTATGATATGCTGTAGGTTTATGGCAACATTTTATTTTATTCAATTTTTTCAAATGTCAGAAAATGTGCAGTCATATGCACTGCACTGCACTTATGCAAAAATAACATGATTAGTATTCCTTCTTGTAGGGTGGCCCGTACGGGACCCTTTATTATTGTGTTTGTTTGGGGTGGGGGGTTTGCTCTCTTTTTTTTTCTTTCCAATTTGCAAAATGGATGTGACAAATGTTGATTTATTGGAAGTTCCTGATGAGAATACTGATAACCCTGTGAAACCTGTAAATGTCCAAAATGATACTGAACAGACAGATTTGGATTTTACTGTAAGCCCATTTGTGACTAGGCGTAATCTGACTGCAGAAATAACTTCAATGATTAGTTCATTGTACATTTCTGACTCTGAACAATCTGATGATGATGATGATAATGATGATTAGAGTAGTATACGGAATGTAGACATGGTACAATCGATACATGTAGACATGGCTCAATGTAAAGGTGATTTATTGGCCCTAAATCAAAAATTACACACTTTGGAACAAGATTTCAAACAGTCAATGGACAGTACATTGAATTGGGAAACAAGCTTTAGGCAAGCCGTGGACTCTAGCTTGGCAGGGTTGGAGGATTACTTTGTTAAAGCACTGGAAAAATGAGAAAAGGCTCTAACAGATTGTTTTCTGAGGAGAGATGCAAAATGGGAAAGTCAAATGAGAAAAATGAGGCTCACTAGCACTCCCACACTTACCAGATTACAGGCCTACTCACCAGATTCCTCCCAATTTTCCACTGTCCGTCAACCACTGACCCCAGCTATAGTATCTAGAGAGAAAATTCCCACTCATAAATCTCTCAATGATACTTATGACGTTCAACATCCTGTGCATGCTCACCACCCTAATGTGCTTACCTCCTCTGTAGTGGCAGGTTCATCCTCATTCTGTGCCCGACCTCCTATCCACATCGAGTTCCCCTCTTTCGGCGACTCCTGTGAGACGGCGGAGGTGCTCAACTTCATCTACCAATGTGAGAACTTCCTGGAGATCCGGCCCCTTCCCAGTGCTGAACTACTAGGAACCTTGAGCACGGTGCTGAAGGGACCCGCTCTGAGCTGGTGGAAGGCGGAGAAGGTTAAGGTAACGGATTGGAGATGGGTGTATGAGGGGGACAGTCAACTCGGTTGAGCAGCTGGTGAAGGTTGGATCTATGGTGGAAAAGGATCACATGGGAGCCAAAGACTACTGGCAAAAATGGGCACTCGGGGCAGCAAAGAAAAGACCAACAAGAAATCTGCTGAACGTACCTTCAACAAAAACCTGGCCAGAGTAACACTAGCTCAACCCTATCCAGTGTCATCTGTCCTTGTGGTGCCTGTAAGGGTGAATGGTAAAGAAGTGAAGGCAGTATTAGACACAGGTAGCACTTACACTTTAATGCAAGAAAACCTTTGGAAACAGTTGAGAGGTGAGATTTCATCAGTTGTTACCTCCAGCCCACAGAGGTTCATTATGGCAGACGGAACGATTCACCAGTCCAGAGACCTGCAAAGGATTAGGTTTCAATGGCATGACCACGAATGCAGTATCGATACTTATATCCCAAAAGACACTCACCACGCATTTCCTCTTATTGCTGGTCTGGATTTCCTGAGGGCCACGTGAGCAGTCCTAGAAGTGGGATGAGGCAGATATGGGTTAAGATCTGACAAAGGATACACCTATTACCCTTTCTTGCCATCACAGATTCCAACAGATCCAGCCAACCCGTCTGGTCAAGTTCTTTCTCATATGGCTGCAGAGCTGAATTTATACTATGCCTTACCTTCAACTGGTAGACTTCCTGAACTCATGTCCATTTCCCCCGTGATCACTGCGTGGGACTCTGACCACGCACCACTTCAAACACCCTGGGTAAGACATCAATAGTAAAACACAAAATCACATTATCGGATGACATACCCCTCAAATCCCAAGCATACAGAGTTTCTCCTCTTAAGAAGCAGATTATTGAGGAGCAAGTAGATCAGATGCTGCGAGATGATATCATTGAACCATCCTTTTCGCCTTGGTCTTCACCTGTGGTCCTGGTCCCCAAACCTGATGGCTCTTATATGTTCTGCGTGGATTATAGGAAGGTTAACAGCAAGACAGTACCAGACGCTTACTCACATTCTTGAATCCCTGGAAGGAGCCCCTGGTTTAGTTCCTTGGATCTGCAGTCTGGGTACTGGCAGGTGGAGATGGATGACCAGAGTAAGGAGAAAACAGCTTTTATCTCCACCAAGGGGCTATTTCAGTTCAAGTCGATGCCATATGGGCTCAGAAATGCCACTGCTTACTTCCAGCGTTTGATGGAGAGAGTTCTGTCTGATTTGAGGGGGAAAATTAGTTTTGTGTATATTGACGACATCATCATCTATTCAAAGTCAATAGAACAACACATTCAACATTTCAACATGGTTCTACATAGACTTACCCAAGCCAACCTGACGCTGAACATGAAGAAATGCCACTTCTTCAAGCGACATTTCAAATTCCTCAGCCATATAGTCTCTGAGAGGGGAGTGGAGATTGACCGAGAGAAGACCAGGGCCGTTGCGGAGTTCCCCCAACCGCAAGATCTCAAAGCCTTGCAACGATTTCTGGGACTGGCGGGGTGGTATCATAAGTTTATTTCCCACTTCGCTGACATTGCTGCTCCATTGAACCACCTCAAAAAGAAAGGAGTTAAGTGGGAGTGGACTCCACAGTGTCCATCTAGTATGGATGCACTTAAACAAGCTTTAAAAAACTCACCGGTGTTAATACAACCAGACATTAACCAAGATTTCCATGTTCACACGGACACAAGTGAGGTAGGACTGGGGGCCATCCTCACTCAGCATTCAGAGGAGTGAGAAAAGGTGGTGGCATATGCATCACGGACCTTAACTAGAGCTTTTTCACTTCTGAAAAGGAATGTCTAGCAGTGGTTTGGGCTGTTGAAAAATGGAGACATTACCTGGAGGGAAGACCCTTCGACGTCTTCACTGATCATGCGGCACTCGCATGGGCGTTCAACTGCCCTAAAACCTCCTCACGCCTTACTCGCTGGACACTCCGCCTGCAACAGTTCAACTTTCAGGTCCATCACAGAAAAGGTTGCCTCAACATGGGACCTGACGCTTTGTCCGGGGTCCAGGAGATCCCTGCTGCTGATGATGCTCCTTGCCTGTCCATATCTTCACACAATGCATCTATATTACCTCACTCTCTGGAAGAAATTACTAAAGCTCAACATTTGGACAATACCGTCTCTCACCTGCAGTCTAGCATCAAACCTCGAGCAGTCAAAGATCAACCCATCACCTTTGAAGACCTCCAAGGGGTGTGGTACCGCAAAGTTCCTATAAAAAATAAAGGAGAGAAGTATCAATTGGTAGTACCACAATCATTAACCTCTGACTTCATGCATCATTACCACGATAATCCACTTGGAGGCCATCTCGGACAGTTAAAAACTATGAAAATCCTAGATTTATCCCAGTATAAATCTGCTGTGCCCCAGTAAAATCTCAAGTTTGAGTTTTAACAATTGACTTTATTTGTCAGTGCATTCATTTAGATTGATGATCCTGGAAAAAAGAAATGGGTAACCCACCCAATCAACGCTTGTAAAAGCAACACTTTTTAACTGAAAACACAAATCTGGTGCATGCGCGCAGAAATTCATGTCTGTACGGCGAGCGCCTGTGTGCTTGCTATAACCAAAGCCACTGCAGGGCGCACAGCCATACACACAAGTTCAGGGGCCGGTTGCACCAACTATACGTACGTTAAAACTTAGCCTAGTTGTGCCGTAAATGTCTATGTCACAACTCACACACTACTAAATATTTGAGAGTTGCACCGTTAAATTTAGGTAGAATGTTACCCTACATATGAACGTCTCGGTTACGTTCGTAACCTCGGTTCCCTAAGATGAAGGGAACGAGACATTGCGTAGTAATGAATATGGGGTGTGCCTTCATACACAACCTATTTGAAACCTCTCTATAACAATGCCAGTATTTAAATATCGGCTATTGTGTTTGAGCCCTGCCTGTTTTGACACGTAACTGACTGCTATATAAACAGGCGCACAGACACCATTTCCTCTGAGAAATTTATGACTGAGAACAAGGATCGCATCGCTCGTGCCTCAAGAATTCTATTTCCCTTTGTCTCGTTCCCTTACGACTCAGTCCACTTGACATTGCGTAGTAAAGAATATGGGGAACAGAATCCCATCATGCCGCACTACACAACGTAACTTCCCGAGAGGAAACATGGCGGCGCAGTCTTATGGGCCGACGACCAATGGCCAATAGGAGAGCTCTCAAAATGAATATATGAACTATAGTCATATTGTATAATTAACTCCTTTTGAACCCAGTCGGAGTGTATGTGACTTTATGGTAATTATAACGGCCTGAATGCAAGCGGTTGTGTAAATGATGGGGAGCCCGTACTTACAGGGAAGGGCATAGGTATATATATATATATATGGCCAATGAATAGCAAGTTCTCTAAACATAGAGGACTTGTGAAGAAAGAGATGTTACGTCTAGGTTGTAAAACCTTGCAAATGTGTTTTGAAAGGACCATCCTGCTGCAAAACATATGTCTTGTAAGGACCATTCGTCCATGCCCATGAGGAGGCCATGCCTCTAGTTGAGTGTGCTTTAACACCAATTGGGCAAGTCTGACCCTGCAACTCATAAACCAGAATAATTGCATCGACAATCCAGAGAGAAAATCTTTGCTTAGAGATGGACATTTCTTTTGTGCGTCCTCCATAGCATACAAAGAGCTGATCAGACAGTCTAAACTGGCGTGTATGCTCAGCGTATGTGTGTAGCGCCCACATAGGGTATAACAAATGCAATGATTGTTCCTCATCTGAATTAAATGGCGGAGGGAAGAAGGCCTGAAGGTGAACCACCTGCGCCTTGAAGGGTGTGGTCAGTACCTTGGGTACATAGCCTTTTCTGGGTTTGACAGTGGCTCTTGAAAGACCAGGGCCAAACTCCAGACATGAATTGTCGACTGATAGTGCATGCAGGTCACCTACCAGTTTTACTGAGTTTTACCAAGACACCAATCCATTTTAGTGCGTAGAGGCATCTTGTGGACGGTGCTCTGGCTTGTAAAATGGTGTTCATGACTGATCGTGTCAGTTCTGGTGCATGTAGTGCGGGGCGCACATATGCAGTTCAGGGGCCACATATGCAGGTTCCCACAGCTGGGGCTGGGGATGCCAGATTGTGCCCTGCGCTTGAGAGAAGAGATCCCTCCTCAGTGGTATTTCCCATGGTGAGCTGCACAGCATTTCTATTATTTCCGGAAACCATGGCTGGTTGGGCCATTTCGGTGCAACTAATAGCACCGCTTCCTTGTCGTCTTGGACTTTGCAGATGACGGAGTGAATCAGGCATATCGTAGGGAACACATATTTGTGTGTCGCTAGCTATTTGTGTGCTATTGCATCAGTTCCCAATGGGGCTTGGAACTTCGAAAACCAAAGGGGAGAGTGGGTATCCTCCACTGAGGCAACTAGATACATTTCTGCCTTGCCGCACACCGTTTGAGGATGAAGTCTCCATTCGCCCGGTATCACCCCTTGGTGTGACAGTAGGTCCGCACCATAATTCAGGCGGCCTGGGATATATGTCGCTCTCAGGGAGAGGAGATGACGCTCCATAGGAGGAGGTGCCGCATCAGTCTCAACAGTGGCGGTGAATGAATTACACCTTGGCGGTTTATATATGCCACATCTGTCATGTTGTCTGAGCTAACCAGAACATGACAGTTTGCTATTTCTGACTGTAAAGCCTTCAAGGCTAGAATTACAGCCGATAACGCTAGGCCTTGATTTGCCACACCCTCCTCGGACCTGTCCAGGTGCCGAAAGTCGGGCGCCCATCGCACACTGCCCCCCCAACCTGTGTTGAAGAATTCATAGTCACCACTTTCCGCCTGCTAATTTTCCCCAGCGCGACACCTCGCTTGTAAAATCAGAAGCTGTCCATGGTATTAATGCAGCTATAAAGTGGCAGGGTATAGTGATGCGCATGTGCCCTTGGCACCAGGCATGCTGTGGCACACGACGCTTCAGCCAGCACTGAAGAGGTCTCATGTGTTAGAGACCTAATGGGATGGTGGCTGATGTTGCCACCATAAGTCCCAATGCTTTGTTAAACAGCTTCAGAGAAAGTGTTCTCCCCAGTTTGAACCGAGACAAACACTATAGAATGGCCTGAACATGCGCGTGCTTGTGAGGTGCGCTCACCCGCTTGTGGAGTCGAGGTAGACTCCCAAAAAGGAGATTTTTTTGGCCTCTGATTGCGCCAGTAACAGCCAATCGCCGAGGTAGTTCAAGATGCGTACTGTGCTCAGTCTTAGAAGGGAAGAACCGCATCGATGCACTTCGTGAATGTGCGAGGAGCCAGAGACAGCTCGAAGGTCAGGGCTTTTAATTGATACGCTGTTCCCTGGAATGCAAATCTCAAAAACATTCTATGGTGTCGTACAATTTGGATATGACAGTATGCATCCCTCAGATCTATCGACGCAAACCAATTGTGTGGACGTATATGTGTTAAGATCCATTTCTGAGTAATCATTTTTAATGGCAGCTTTATAAATGCGCGATTCAAATGTCTCAGATCCAGGATTGTCCTAAGTCCGGCATCTTTCTTTGGGACAAGAAAATAACGGCTGTAAAACCCTATTTGTGCTTAACAATTTGGCACAATATCTATCGCGTTTTTCATGATGAAATTGTGTATTTCGGCTCGTAACACGGACGCGTCTTCAGATGAAAATGTGGAAGACAGAACAGCGTTGAAACGGGGTGGCCAGTGTGCAAATTGGATCGTATAACCATGTTCGATCATTTTTTGCACCCATTCTGAAATGCCCATTAGGCTCGCCACACATCCGCATAATGGGACAGGGGGCAATTTGGTTTGCTCAACGGAAGTGGTTGCACATAATGTGTGTGCTTTGAAGAGGAAAAGGGCTCTTTTTTGAGAATGTATGAGCATCTAGTGCATTTGCAACAAGTGCTGTATACTTCATTGCATTTTGTAAACCATTTTTATTGCATAAGACACAGAAACAACATTTTTCAAAACATTGAGATCAACAATATTCCTCTCCCAATGAACAGCAGTGGGGAGGTGGGGAACAGTGTCTCTACTCAAGCCTTCTTTGGAGCACCGGAGGGAACCACAAGCTCTGTTTTCCACTTCAAATTGTTGCGCCCGTCAGGAGCGATTCTGCTGTGTGGGGGAGTTCCTCCTGGCGCGAGGTGGGCACTGGTACAGCTGCTTCCGTCTGGGCCATGGCTTGCATACCCAGGGGAGTCACCCGCTGCCATCCCCAGATCACCTCCAGCACCAGCCGCATCGTCCTCAATCCCGTGGGAAGAAGGAGCAATGCGGGGGTTGGCTGGAGTGGCTTGCTTTCTATTGAAAGCGAGCCGCGACCACAACGTTCACATGGTCATGCCCTCGCAGTGAGAGCATGAACCATCCACAAACGCAGCCTTGTGTGATCGCTGTCCAGACACACGAGACAACGCCTGTGGCCGTCTGAAGCGGAGAGCACTCTACCGCATCCAGGAACTACACAGGGGCAGAAAGGCATCTTTAGACAGACGCGTCCTGAAAAGGACTTTCAACGCCGCTGTGTATTGCTCTTTTAGTGAAAATATACTTGTTGCGAATTTGGCCCTTTTCTTTAATTTTTTTCCCATATATATATATGCTTTGGTTTGCATGCTACAATCTTTGGGCCAAGACCAAGTTAAATCTGAATTATCCTGCGCTTCTCATGTACAGCAACTACTCAGTAAACTACTCACAGAGCATGTGACCAACTTTGCCCTTTATGCCCGTACAATCCTAAAAGGTCAAAACTACAACCTGATTAACTTTTCCGCTTGGCTCCAAGAAGAGGCTGAGTGTCAAAACCACTCCTGAGTAAACCTCAATCAAAGACATACGTTAACACTCGAACAATCTTGTATGGAGTCAACGGTAATTCTGTTGTGCCAAGATCCACAAATAAGCAACCCCAGAATTTGAGAGATGGAGAACGGAGTTCCAAGTATTCATGTGCATATTGTTCCAGTAGAGATCATTTCATTGGCCTGTGCCCCTCTTTTAGATCTCTAGAAGACATCAGGAACGATGCATGGATTAGAGAGAACAATAGATGTTGGAGATGCGGGCTTAATCATCTGGCTGTCAACGGTGACTTGAAAAAACCCTGTCCACAGTGCAAAGGCAGACATCTTGGTATCCTTCATGGAGTCAATTGTCGTGATCAGGATAACGGTACATTCTATCTTAGTCGCCTTGGAGGTTCTGGCAAGGTACTGCTTAAAGTTGTTGAAGTACTTCTCCATTATAAAGGCAGATCCTTGCAAACCTATGCCATCCTGGATGATGGATCAGAACGTACCATGTTGCTACCTCAAGCATCTGATTCTTTGGGCCTCAATGGGCTAACTGAGTCTCTAATGGTTAGAACTGTACGTCAATATACTCTTGCACTTGAAGGCTCTTCTGTAACCTTTGAAATATCCTCCATGGCCAATCCAGAAAAGAAGTATTCCATTTCCAATGCCTTTTCTGCTGCCAGATTGGGACTGGCAGTATCCTGTTGAGATCTTGCAGAGACGTTTCAGACATCTGCAAGACTTACCCCTTCCAGCCTTCGCTAATGTCCAACCACTTATTCTTATAGGTGCAGACTACCCACACCTGATAAATCCAATTGATCAGGTGTATTCCGGGCCTCCTAAATCCCCAGCCGCAATCCAGACCAGGCTAGGCTGGGTACTTCAAGGCCCAATACCGATTCCTAACACTGATGAGATGCAGTGTCTTTTTACCATCGCAAATCCACTAGAAGAACTTTGCCATGATGTGGAGAAATTATGGAAAGTAGACATCCTTCCTTTCAGAAATGAGAAAGACATTACTAGGTCCAAGCAGGACCAAGAAGCTATGGACCTGTTGGCCTCCAAGTCTAAAAGAGTTGATGTGGATGGTGTGCAAAGATATGCCACTCCGTTATTGCATGCTGCTTCCGCCATAGGCTTACAAGCTTCACCAAATGCAGTTATGTCTTCTCTCAGATGTATCGAGCGACGCCTCCAAAGAAATCCTAAAACTGCTGCTGTGTATGACCAAGAAATTGCTAAGTTGGAGGAGTCCAGTTATGTTTCCAAAGTGGAACTTCCTCATGACTCATCTAATGAATCATGGTATATTCCTTATCATATTGTGGAGCATAATGGAAAAAAAAAGAATAGTCTTCAATTGCGCCTATCAATATAACGGTGTGTCACTTAACAGTCAACTTCTTCCTGGTCCACAATTGGGCCCTTCCTTACTTGGTGTCTTACTCCGGTTTCGTCAGTGCCCAGTGGCAATTAGTGGGGATATAAAATCTGTGTTCCATCAAGTTAGGGTACTACCAGAAGACCGTTCTCTTCTATGCTTCCTGTGGCGCAATATGAAAAGGTCAAATCCACCTGACATCTACGAATGGCAAGTTTTGCTCTTTGGCACAGTATGTAGTCCATGTTGTGCAACATATGCTCTACAAAGGCATGTCCATGATCACCAAGAAGGATATGAAGATATAGTGAGTTCTGTACTTCAGTCATTCTATGTGGACAACTGTTTAGAGAGTTTCCCAAATGTGCAAACTGCTAAGAACTTCCTAGACCGAATACGTTCTTTACAGACGTATTCGGTCCCAGGTCTGAGAGTGCTGAACTGAAAATCAATCAAGAACGTTTGGATCCTAAAGAAGAAGCTCTGGGTCTGAGTTGACACTGTCCCTCTGATTCATTAGTGTATCGATCCCGAACTGTGGAGTTTAAAACAACAACCCTGCACAATATATAAAGTCCTCGCTAGTCAGTATGACCCCTTGGATTATATAACCCCCTTTACAACGCGAGCTAAAGTCATCATACAAGCCCAGCAACAAAGTTTTCCCTCTGAGTACCAGTGTTTAAAGGAATGAAAGCCCATTGAACCTCAAAGTTGTCTCCTTAAACTTTCTCCCGAATTCAATGAAGAAACAGGACTTATTGTAGTGAGCGGTAAACTCAGACGTGTAGAGGATATGGAACCTGGAATGGTTCATCCAATCGTCCTCGACCCTAAACATCCATTATCCCATTTAATTATCAAGGACTGTGACGAGGGACTTTTCCATCCTGGTCCAGAGAGAGTTTTCTCGGAACTTCGGCGCAATTACTGGATAATTAGAGGGAGACAAGCCGTAAAAAAACATCAGTGGTCTTGTTTGCAATGTAGGAAGTGGAGAGCTAAGCCATCTATCCCTCAAATGTCAGATCTTCCACTCTCCAAGCTCCGGTTGTTCAAACCTTCCTTTTGGTCCACTGGAATGGACTGTTTTGGTCCCTTCCATGTCAATATTGGCCGTAGAACAGAGAAGAGATGGGGCATTCTGTTTAAGAATCAGACCACTCGATGTCTGCATCTTGATTTGTTGAGCAGTTTAGATGTGGACAGCTTTCTAATGGCCCTACGCCGCTTCATATCCAGGATATGGATATGAATATAGGATATAGGATATCCATCCTTTGATGTTCTTTGATGTTCTTTGTGATCAAGGTGTAGTGGTGTAGTGGTCTAAGCACATAACTGGTAATCTGGTAATCAGAAAGACACTGGTTCGAGCCCCACAGCCACCACCATTGTGTCCAAGTTGGAAAATCAGCAGATTAAATTCAAGTTTAATCCACCACAAGCTCCTCATTTTGGGGGGTCATGGGAAAGAGAGGTCCGTTAAAACAGCTTTGCGAGTGGTAATTCAGAATCAGAATCAGCTTTATTGCCAAATATGCTTACACATACAAGGAATTTGTCTAGGTGACAGGAGCTTCCAGTCAACAACAATACAAACAATACCAAAAACAGCAACAAGACATAGGTAATTAAAAAAAAAAAAAAACACAAAATAAATAATTATACATATACGTACATACACTTACCTTCATACATACCCACATACACACACATAGTGCAATCTAATACAATCTGTTATATAAAGAACAAAAACCTGTATATTATGTACAGAGCAATGTAAGTAATGGCAGAAGTGGATAAGTTGGATAATATAAATTAAAATTAAAATTAACTGTGTATTGCACATAATTATTGCTCAATGGGGCAATTTAATTGTTCATTAGATGGATGGCCTGAGGGAAAAAAACTGTTCCTGTGTCTGACGGTTCTGGTGTTCAGAGCTCTGAAGCGCCGGCCAGAAGGCAACAGTTCAAAAAGGTAGTGGGCTGGGTGAGTGGGGTCCAGAGTGATTTTACCAGCCTTTTTCCTCACTCTGGAAGTGTATATTTCTTGAAGGGGGGGCAGGGGGCAACCAATAATCCTCTCAGCAGACCGAACTGTCCTTTGTAGTCTTCTGATGTCTGATTTCGTAGCTGCACCAAACCAGACAGTTATTGAAGTGCAGAGGACAGACTCAATGACTGTTGAGTAGAACTGTTTCAGCAGCACTGGTGGCAGGTTGAACTTCCTCAGCTGGCGAAGGAAGTACAACCTCTGCTGGGCTTTTTTCACAATGGAGTCGATGTGTCTCTCCCACTTCAGGTCCTGTGAGATGGTAGTGCCGAGGAACCTGAATGACTCCACTGCTGCCACAGTGCTGTTTAGAATGGTGAGGGGGGACAATGTTGGGGTGTTCCTCCTAAAGTCCACAATCATCTCCACTGTTTTGAGCATGTTCAGCTCCAGGTTGTTTTGACTGCACCAGAAAGCCAGCCGTTCAACCTCCTTTCTATATGCAGACTCATCATCTCGGATGAGGCCGATGACAGTGGTGTCGTCTGCAAACTTCAGGAGCCTGACAGAGGGGTCCTTGGTGGTGCAGTCATTGGTGTACAGGGAGAAGAGTAGTGGGGATAGCACACATCCCTGGGGGGCACCAGTGCTGATGGTACAGGTGGTGGAATTTTCCCTGCCTCACAAGCTGCTGCCTGTCCGTCAGAAAGCTGGTAATCCACTGACAGGTAGAGGTGGGAACAGGGAGTTGGTTTAACTTAGTCCGGAGTATATCTATTATGATTGTGTTGAAAGCCGAGCTGAAGTCCACAAAAAGGATCCTTACATATGTCCCCAGTCTGTCCAGATGTTGCAGAATATGATGCAAACCCATGTTGACTGCATCATCCACAGACCTGTTTGCTCGATAAGCAAATTGAAGGGGGTCCAGAAAGGGTCCAGTGATGTCCTTCAGGTGGGCCAACACCAGTCTCTCAAATGACTTCATGACCACAGATGTCAGGGCGACAGGTCTGTAGTCATTAATCCTGTGATTTTAGGTTTCTTAGGGACGGGGATAATAACTGAGCGTTTGAAGCAGCATGGGACTTCACACTGCTCCAGTGATCTATTGAAGATCTGAGTGAAGATGGGGGCCAGTTGGTTAGCACAGGAACGAAGGCAAGCTGGTGAGATGCCATCTGGTCCTGGAGCCTTCCTTGTCCTTTGCTTCCGAAAGACATGGCACACATCGTCCTCACAGATCTTGAGTGCAGGTAGTGTAGCAGGAGGGGGAGGAGGGGGTTGCAGGAGGTGTTAATGGTTGTGTGAAATGAAGGTCCGAGTGCATGTGGGGTGTGAAATCGGGCCTTTCAAATCTGCAGTAAAACACATTCAGGTCGTCAGCCTGTCGTTGGTCCGCCACAGGGTTGGGGGTAGGAGTCCTGTAATTAGTAAGTTGTTTCAGGCCACTCCACACTGATGCAGGGTCATTAGCTGAAAACTTGCTTTTCAGCTTCTCAGAGTAGCTTCTTTTAGCCACTCTGATTTCCTTATTCAGTGTGTTCCTGGCCTGATTATACAAGACTCTATCCCCACCCTTGTAAGCCTCCTCTTTGGCATGACGAAGCTGTCTGAGTTTTCCTGTGAACCATGGTTTATCATTGTTGAATGACAAAAATGTCCTAGTAGGGATGCACATATCCTCACAGAAACTGATGTATGATTTAACAGTATCTGTGAGCTCGTCCAGGTCTGTAGCTGCAGCTTCAAAAACACTCCAATCAGTGAAGTCAAAGCAGGCTTGTAGTTCCAGCTCTGCTTCAATAGTCCATCTCCTTATAGTCCTTACAACTGGCTTTGTTGATTTTAATTTCTGCCTGTAGGTCAGGAGAAGATGGACCAGACAGTGATCAGAGAGTCCCAAAGCTGCACGTGGGACAGAGCGATATGCATCCTTTAATGTTGTATAGCAGTGATCCAATATATTCCTGTCTCTGGTGGGGCATGTAATGTGCTGTCTGTAATAATGACTGAGTCCGGGTATTGTTGTTCTGTGTCTGAGATTTGATCAGCCAGCTGTTGCAGCGCTAAGTTCCCAGACACGTTAGGAGGAATGTAAAGACTCACCAGAATAAACGAAGAAAACTCCCGCGGCGAGTAGAACGGCTTACAGTTAATAAAGAGTGCTTCCAGATTAGGACAGCACATCCTCTTTAGTGTTGTTACATCTGTACACCAACTTTCGTTGATGTAAAAGCATGTTCCACCGCCTCTCGTTTTCCCCGTTAACTCCGCGATGCGATCCGCTCTGAACAGCTGGAAGCCCGGCAGATGTAATGCGCTGTCCGGAATGGCTTCACTCAGCCAGGTTTCAGTGAAGCACAGTGCAGCAGAGTTTGAAAAGTCCTTATTAGTATGTGTGAGGAGATGTAGTTCGTCCGTTTTGTTGGGAAGAGAGCGGAGATTTGCGAGATGAATGCTCGGCAGTGCTGTTCGAACGCCGCGCTGACGGAGTTTAACCAGCGCGCCAGCTCGTCTCCCTCGCCTGCGTCTCGTAGCGCATCTAAACAACACAGCAGCGCCTCCAACTAAAATGTCCAGCAAAACGTCTGAATATTGAAAAACCGGGAAAAGATGATCTGGTATGTGCTGCCGAATGTTCAGCAGTTCGTCCCTGGTAAAACTGATTGGTGAAAGATTGCTAAACACAGGACAAACTAACAAAAACAACAAAAGAATTGAAGAGCTCCACACTGAGGCGGCCATCTGCGGCGCCATGTTGTATTATTATGTTGTATTAATAATGTTGTATTATTATTATTGTATTATAATTGGCAGTCAAACAGTATCAGAGGAAGTCCTACGGACAGTTTTGACAGAAATTGTAGGAGTTTTAAATTCGAAGCACTTAGTTACGCCTCTTCAAACATTTCAGACCTCGACCCTATCACTCCAAATCTCCTCCTCATGGGGCGGTGAGATTCTTCTCTACCTCAGGTGATTTATGCCAATACTAAGCTCCTTGGCCGCACATCTTGGCACCACAGCCAGGTCCTCGTTGACCAGTATTGGACATCCTTTATCCGATAATATTTACCAGGTCAGCAGCTCCGTCAAAATTAATTTTTAGAACGGATATTTTTCATGGCCACACAAAAATAACTTGAATCGTTACATTTTTAGATTTACAAGCAGACCAGAATCAACTCGAAAGAATGTACACAAAAGTTGATTTAACTAAAGTACGAACACATATCTAAATCTAAACAAAAACATACCCATGAAACACTCATACGTGGGAAAGGGAAAAGTGAAAATAAAATGAAACCGGAACAGAATAGGGGAAATGCAGTTATGAAAGGGTACAGAAAGGGTCCAGTGATGTCCTTCAGGTGGGCCAACACCAGTCTCTCAAATGACTTCATGACCACAGATGTCAGGGCGACAGGTCTGTAGTCATTAATCCTGTGATTTTAGGTTTCTTAGGGACGGGGATAATAACTGAGCGTTTGAAGCAGCATGGGACTTCACACTGCTCCAGTGATCTATTGAAGATCTGAGTGAAGATGGGGGCCAGTTGGTTAGCACAGGAACGAAGGCAAGCTGGTGAGATGCCATCTGGTCCTGGAGCCTTCCTTGTCCTTTGCTTCCGAAAGACATGGCACACATCGTCCTCACAGATCTTGAGTGCAGGTAGTGTAGCAGGAGGGGGAGGAGGGGGTTGCAGGAGGTGTTAATGGTTGTGTGAAATGAAGGTCCGAGTGCATGTGGGGTGTGAAATCGGGCCTTTCAAATCTGCAGTAAAACACATTCAGGTCGTCAGCCTGTCGTTGGTCCGCCACAGGGTTGGGGGTAGGAGTCCTGTAATTAGTAAGTTGTTTCAGGCCACTCCACACTGATGCAGGGTCATTAGCTGAAAACTTGCTTTTCAGCTTCTCAGAGTAGCTTCTTTTAGCCACTCTGATTTCCTTATTCAGTGTGTTCCTGGCCTGATTATACAAGACTCTATCCCCACCCTTGTAAGCCTCCTCTTTGGCATGACGAAGCTGTCTGAGTTTTCCTGTGAACCATGGTTTATCATTGTTGAATGACAAAAATGTCCTAGTAGGGATGCACATATCCTCACAGAAACTGATGTATGATTTAACAGTATCTGTGAGCTCGTCCAGGTCTGTAGCTGCAGCTTCAAAAACACTCCAATCAGTGAAGTCAAAGCAGGCTTGTAGTTCCAGCTCTGCTTCAATAGTCCATCTCCTTATAGTCCTTACAACTGGCTTTGTTGATTTTAATTTCTGCCTGTAGGTCAGGAGAAGATGGACCAGACAGTGATCAGAGAGTCCCAAAGCTGCACGTGGGACAGAGCGATATGCATCCTTTAATGTTGTATAGCAGTGATCCAATATATTCCTGTCTCTGGTGGGGCATGTAATGTGCTGTCTGTAATAATGACTGAGTCCGGGTATTGTTGTTCTGTGTCTGAGATTTGATCAGCCAGCTGTTGCAGCGCTAAGTTCCCAGACACGTTAGGAGGAATGTAAAGACTCACCAGAATAAACGAAGAAAACTCCCGCGGCGAGTAGAACGGCTTACAGTTAATAAAGAGTGCTTCCAGATTAGGACAGCACATCCTCTTTAGTGTTGTTACATCTGTACACCAACTTTCGTTGATGTAAAAGCATGTTCCACCGCCTCGTTTTCCCCGTTAACTCCGCGATGCGATCCGCTCTGAACAGCTGGAAGCCCGGCAGATGTAATGCGCTGTCCGGAATGGCTTCACTCAGCCAGGTTTCAGTGAAGCACAGTGCAGCAGAGTTTGAAAAGTCCTTATTAGTATGTGTGAGGAGATGTAGTTCGTCCGTTTTGTTGGGAAGAGAGCGGAGATTTGCGAGATGAATGCTCGGCAGTGCTGTTCGAACGCCGGCTGACGGAGTTTAACCAGCGCCAGCTCGTCTCCCTCGCCTGCGTCTCAGTAGCGCATCTAAACAACACAGCAGCGCCTCCAACTAAAATGTCCAGCAAAACGTCTGAATATTGAAAAACCGGGAAAAGATGATCTGGTATGTGCTGCCGAATGTTCAGCAGTTCGTCCCTGGTAAAACTGATTGGTGAAAGATTGCTAAACACAGGACAAACTAACAAAAACAACAAAAGAATTGAAGAGCTCCACACTGAGGCGGCCATCTGCGGCGCCATGTTGTATTATTATGTTGTATTAATAATGTTGTATTATTATTATTGTATTATAATTGGCAGTCAAACAGTATCAGAGGAAGTCCTACGGACAGTTTTGACAGAAATTGTAGGAGTTTTAAATTCGAAGCACTTAGTTACGCCTCTTCAAACATTTCAGACCTCGACCCTATCACTCCAAATCTCCTCCTCATGGGGCGGTGAGATTCTTCTCTACCTCAGGTGATTTATGCCAATACTAAGCTCCTTGGCCGCACATCTTGGCACCACAGCCAGGTCCTCGTTGACCAGTATTGGACATCCTTTATCCGATAATATTTACCAGGTCAGCAGCTCCGTCAAAATTAATTTTTAGAACGGATATTTTTCATGGCCACACAAAAATAACTTGAATCGTTACATTTTTTAGATTTACAAGCAGACCAGAATCAACTCGAAAGAATGTACACAAAAGTTGATTTAACTAAAGTACGAACACATATCTAAATCTAAACAAAAACATACCCATGAAACACTCATACGTGGGAAAGGGAAAAGTGAAAATAAAATGAAACCGGAACAGAATAGGGGAAATGCAGTTATGAAAAGAGTAATTTTTGACCATCTGAGAGGACCATCGAGTTCTTATTTTAAAAACCACCTTTTGTTACAAAGGGGTTTACCTCTTATACTAAAGATAGGTTCAGTTAGCTACTGGTATGATACTTGAAATTGCTTTGGCTGTTGAGAGAGCCCAGATGCAGTCACAGGAGTATGTCTTGATGGTTCCTCGAGTCGATGGAGTTCAAGTTGCAACCAATTTCTTTCGCATTGAATGAAGAAATTATGATGAGCTATGGTGTTCATTGACTCCATGGTTGAGGTAGTTGCACATGGCTTGAGGTGTTAAGGCCTGCCGGCCTGCCACCTCGTGGTCAGCATGACCAGCAGCAGAGGGTCAAGGGAAAAAGAGAAGGGGAAAAAGGGGGAGAGTAAGAGGCGGGACGTGTCTTTTAACTTCTGCTGGAGGTCCCTCCTCTCGAGTCTGGCTTGACCAATGAGAAAGGTGCGATTTCCAAGCGGGAAATTTTCCATTTTTTGGAAGCTGACTCATTTGCATGATTGGGGTTAATTTAAGCCCCTTTATGCTCTGAATAATATAGCAAGCATACAATGCATGCTGTCAGAATTATATCATAGTGCAGGATGTCACACAAGGATTCATTTGGTAGGAAACATGATACTAAATAATTTTACATTAGCTGGTAGTCCTGTCATAAGTCATGCACAAAACAGTATACAGTACAAAAAAAAACACTTTACAAGACATTATTGATCCTATACACACTGTCTTGGGGATATAAATGGGAAATTATTGACAATTTGTCTATAATTTAATGAAGTAAAGTCTGTTGTTCTGGGCTTTGAGTCCATTTCTTATGGGGGAAAGGAGTGAATCAATCTTTCTGCATTTTTTGCTATAGCATGCAGCTAATGTCATGGAAAATCGCGATGAATCTCTCTAAGTTGTAAGAAAACTCTTGGAGTCTTGAGTTCCAGATGCTAAAGTTGTAGTTTCTTGAACACCAACAGACATGAGACCGGTCAGCTGTCCGTTCTGGCCTTATTCTCCTAAGTTTTCAGTTATATACCTTTTGTTATCTTTTACCCATTATCTCTGACCAATGGGATTATTGCCCCCATCTCTTTCCCTCGCCACCAATATGTTTTATTTCCTTCATTAATTAAATATTGGTGGAAAATCCCCCATCTATCTATTTTTAAAAAACATACATCATCTGGTAACTTCACATATTTTGAACATATGTTATAGTTCATGGTAAGAACACTTCAACTTAGAAACATTTGTGTAAGAGAAAACAGCCTTGTCCTCACCATATACCTTTTACAATAAAGCGGTCTTGTTTGCTCATACACATTATCATTTTACTAATAAAAGAAAACACATACATTCAGCTCTTTAGGACAAGACACCATTCATATAATAACCTAATGAAAGAAAACACCAGCTGCAAAGATATCATACATTCAGCTCATTAGGACAAGACACCATTCATATAATAACTGATTAAAAGTATATTTGAAAAGATACATGCCAGCACGAAGGAAACACACCAAGGACTCACATCAGTATACTATTGATTAACAGAAACACATTTTGTTTTTGAAGGTTTTTTTAAAGGGATTTTAAGGTATACACCTGTTGTTCAAGGATATCAACCAATATCAACCATTCTTTGTGTTCTCTGCGGCATCAACACTTTTAGTAACCTCATATGCTCTCTCCTGGGTCACACAAAGGCCTGGAAACTCATAAGTATTTTGATATATCAAAACATACTAGAATATTGAAAAATATACTATATACTCCCACCTCTGAGACTTAAAAAAGTCTCACACTCTATTTCCCTCAAACCAGAGTGCAGTCGCACAAGCCAGCCTGTCCCATTCCATCATGTAGCCAAAGTAGGCCACTCAGTCCACTTTCCAATGCTATCTTTATGGGGCTGCACTCTGCAGAACTTGGGACCAAACCTCTCCATCCACACTTAACTAGGAAGGAGTAAAAGATCCCAGTCCTCTAGCTAGCACTATTCCTGGGGGTGGGTAACAAAAATCAACTCATTTGTAATAAGCATGAGCATGCAAATGTGAAGCCTTGCGTGATGTAGAGTACAATTGATTATCCATTAAGTAGAAGATATATATATATGCTTAACAAAACACTAGTAAAAGTAACATAGTAATATTCATCCTTTGTTGCCAGAGGAACTCACAGACAATTCCGGTAGCCTGGAGCGCTATCTGGTGGTGTGTTGGAGCAGACAGCGGGTTTTTAAACCACTAGTTGAGTCTATTTGCTCTTGTAGCCAAGCACTGAGGTGCTCGCCGCTCCTTTCTTCACATAGGTTCCTCACATGTCTTCTCTTGGCAAATACTTCACATCCATTATTTGGTTAAACATAATCATCATCAATACTACTTCTATTTGATTAGATACATTGTAATAAAGATATACATCATTAATCATTATAAGTAATTGGTTACATGGAGAGTAATAAGGTAATATGCCAAAAATAACAAACAAAACACCCTCTAACTCCTTTCTTGAGTTGCTAGCTATTCTGTTATGTAAAATGAAAGTACAATAGTCATGCTATCTCCCTTACTATCAAAAACATGAGAAAAGTGTTCAAAAATAAAATTCCCCTTAAATTCCAGTGTTATTTCTGGATTGCTTCTCAGTAAATCTCATCAAGTTCATCCAATCCTGGCCCAATGGTATATTGTCTGGTTGCTATACTTGTTTGCGTTGGCATCATTGATACAGTTACCATTTGCTTAGCCACCTTTCTAGTCATAATTGAGCTCAGAATGGTTATAATACAACAAAACAATAAAGCAAATAGGGTCAATCCTACTACTAACATTATACCTATTTTCATTAGCCCAATCTTCCATGACCCAAAATGATAATCAAACCATTGTCCAAACAGCTGATCTCTCCCTGCATTAGATTTAACTTCCTTTCTCAGGTCATGCAGTTTCTTCATTGCCTTGGTAAAAGCTCCTTCTGGAGATGTATTATTTGGTATGTATGTACAGCAATCTAAATCTAAACCTAATCACATTATCATTAAAAAAACATTTCATCATCTAAATGCCATATTACTGCACAATTGCCCTTAAATTGTCCTACAATCGTTTTCCTTTTAGTTTTGTTAAAGCATTCATACTCCAGTTGACGATTTATTGTATATGATAATGGGCTTTCTTTTTTCTCATTATCCACACGTACGTCTAATTTTCTGCCTTCAACTCCCCACCCTATCATCTTATATTTAATTCCGGATGACCCAATAATGCCAAACATTCTGCTGGGCAGAACACTGTTTTACACCAATTTTTGGCGTAATACTCAGCGCAATGCTTATAATCATACTGATTCGGGCACCAATCTTTTCATTGGAGAGGGTGAGCACATTACACAGTTTGTCATTTTTGTTTGCTTAGCTGTATATCTGGCCCATTTATACCAGTCATTTTGATTTGCGTGTTCTAATAATTCCTCTGTTCCTGCTGACTCCATGGGTTCCATATCATTTTCTAAATTTATTGGCTTTTTCAGTCTTTGGGTGATTAATTTGTCAGGTGTCTTTTTAGGCAGATTATTTGGTTTGTTCTGCTTAGCCAAATTACTTATCCAGATTCTTTGCTTTTCGGGTTCACCTTTGTTTAGTGATCCAGGCATTCGCTTCTTTCTGATTTCTCGTGCTATGTTATCTAGTCTCTGCTCATTCGGGGGAATAATATTGAAGGTCTGAGATGTCAATTGTAGGAAATCCTTCTTCACCTTCTTGGTCCTGTTCCTCTGTGACATGTATTTCCGTCTCACTTTCGATGCTTTCCTGCTCCAATGCGGCACTTACTTCAATCCCTCTTTCTGCCGCAGCGTGCTCTTCCTTTACTTGCGTTTGACCTTCTTCTACTTCCTCTTCTCTTTCCTCAGAGTCTGTAGCCGGTTCCTGCTGATCTTCTTTTTCCTTGGGTTCTTGGTTTTGTGCTTACTGCTCTTCTTCGTCTGAATCTTGCCTCGTATTCATCGTTGGGAAGTCCATATTCATAGTTACTTCAATACAGTCCGTCAAGTGCTCTGTACTTTCTGAATTCACTTTCTGGATTCTTTAGTTTTAGGTCAGCTTCATTGGAAAGGCCATCCAAGATCCCCAAGGCTGATTGTAGGGAACCCACTCTGCAGTATGCTTTCTTAAAATTGTTCATCTGGGGATCCTGGTCCTTCTTGGGACGTATACTTGTCCCAAGTATGTCAGTAATAACATCCATATTAATATGTCTTTCTTATTCATTGGTATTGTAGGCCGCAATTGTTTTCCACCTTCTCTCCTTCAGTGGGTCATCCTGTCCTAACTTGCTTCAATGATGGCAACAGCATGACTGTTTCATTTTATATGCATAAAGGACACTGTAATCACCTCATATGGTTACATGTTTTATATTAACTAACAGTCACTACTTTCTGCATTCATTTGATTAATATATTAATTAATTGTCCTGCAAGCTAAGCTGTTTTTCATAGTTTCAGACTTTCTGAAAAGTTTGTTGCATTCGACCATTTACATTGATCAGTACTTCATCTGTTTTTTTATTTAATTGTTAACTGCACCCTATTTCTTAATTAATTCCATTTATATTGTTACAAACAAACAAGACAAGCAATCTTAATCTTTAGTCACCACCATGTATCTTTTCCATTCTTCATTACCTTTAAAATGTACATGAGTTCAATTAAAGCATAGGTAAAAGTAATAAATCATCTTCCAGTCTAAATTCATTATCATACAAACATTCCCATGTTTGTTTAATACTTCTATAAAAAGTCAAGCACTCTGTCTGCAACGGTTCTCAAAACTTTACCCCCAAAACAATCTATAAATAATCCTCTACACAGGGTATGATCCCCTGACAATACAGTGACAGAAAGCTTGGTTTTTAACACTGTGATAAGTTATTTTAGTAAAGTGGTTATTAAAATGCAGTCGGGTTCAGTGGAACTTAGGTCTCTTCTAGACCTCCCTTTTGATGCTTCTGATCTTAGAGCATTCATCCACTTCCTTAAACCCCTTTCAAACCTTCTTGGGCGGTGACGCCATTGTCAAGTCTTACCCGTCGTCATTGAGTCGTCACCTCTTGCCACTGGTCTTGATACTGCTTAGTCCTCAATCCTTAATTATTTGGTATCAGTAAACAGATATTTTCTTTTTCAGGGAGTATCACCAGAGAACCAACACAGCCAATGGAACATCTACAAATGCTTAAATATGGAGACAATTCAAAACATGGTTAAATTCAAAAATCATTATTAACAATTCGTCAATCTATTAAAATTGTCCAAAGTAAAAGTAAAATATGCTAAAATTGAACTCATTTATAGATCATTCATTTCCATTCAGGTTTTATTTCTGCTACTTTAGCAAATCTTACACAAAACTATGTATCATGGTGGGGACTAACATCAGAACAAAGCCTCTCAAGCTTCTAGGAAGCTTAATTTAAAAACATCACCTTAATTCAATAATAGTCTCTAGATAGTTTTTGAACCTACATTTATTCTTTTAGATGAATTTTCAACTTAATCTGTTGTCTTTAGTATAAACCCTTAAATATAGATTGCCCTCTGAATATATAAAATCTTTAATCATTGATGAGGAGAGCTGTTTGAACTCCTTCATATCACTCTATCTAACATTATTGTCAAGGCACATCATTTTACATATAAAAATCAAATCAAAATAAAATAAAATAAAACAACTTATTGATATTTCTTCAAAATCTGCTCTTGTGCTTCTGTTTCAAGCAGACACTTATCAATTTTAGACTGAGAGTGTGGGGGGCTGGGGGGGCATTCCATTCCCTCCACTGTTTCTAATCTTATTACAGCTACTATTTCTTCTTTCATTTTACAATCTCACAATAATATATTTGATTTATTCTTCAACAGTAAAAATAGTGATATTTATAATAACTGATTATATTAACTGCTTTCAAACTTTCTCATCTCACACATTTAAAAACAAACAAAGAGAAGAAAAAAAAAACTACTCTCAACTTACTTTCTTCTGTCCATTCAAACAACATACAAATAACCTTCTAATCTTTAATAAAACAGAACACAATGTCTTTTTCGACATTCTCTATATAATCAATACAACTTATTTTTAGCCTTCTGTTCATGCAGAGCTTTACATTTACAACACCTATCTTATTATTATTATATTATAATCCCTTTTTTATTGTTAAGTAATAATTTGTTATTACTACTTTCTCCATTTCCTACACTTTCTCTGGTGAAGGAACTTCCATTCTATCTAATAAAATAATATAAATCAAGTTTTTAAACTAACAGAAATTTAAAAGTTTAAACAAAATAAAGTCTTAAAGACACACATATATAAAAACATATCTCTTTTCTTGTGTTTTTAAATAATTGCTCAATAAAATACACTACGTCCTTTAAATTTCTCATGACTCTTAAATTTTTTTTTTTTCCAATTGTTTCATCATGATTTAACAGTTATCATTATTATACCTCTAAAATTACACTTTCATGTATTAACTATGGCAAATTAAAATAGTAGTAATAGAAATAGACACTCAATCAGCACTTCTTAGCACCCACTAACCTCCTTTTTTTTATGTCTTTATTATGAGGGTACTCTCTGGAAAATTTGGGGGAGTAACCAATCCAATAGGTAACTCTATATCTTTGCCATATGTTTGTAATATTTACTCTTCAAATCAATAAATCAGTGGTTAGCTGCTGGATTTAAATTTAGACCCTCAGACAATTTAGACATGGGTATTGAACCCCATTGATGGCATTCTGGAAAATCATAAAATGATCGTATAAGACAGAAATAAACTTTTCCAGAGAAATGTTAATCCAAATTATAAATGGCAAATCAATAATGATTACCAGCAGCAATGAGCGCAGGAGGATATATCAGATCAATCACATCATTTTCAGTCTTCTTTGTCTCCGGATTTCCTCCTGCAGCATTAGTAACTTCTATAAAATCATCTTTCTCAGCCATCTGCAATGGTGAGAAACTAGTTCCAGAATGATCTAGTGCATACACATAATGATGACAAAAGAAACACAGAATAGACACATGAATATGAAGTTATTAGCATTCATATTTGAGGAAGTTATGATGTTCAATTTAATCTTAACCTTTATCCATCGGCTTCACCTGCCCCAAAGACTAATTTTTAAATTATCCAAATCATTCTTAAATTTATTTTCCTTTAATTTTAGTCTCAAATGCAGCTTCTCAGTGTACCCATGATCAACCAAGACCTATTCTGTGTATACCAAACAAAAAATAAATAAAATAAAAATAAAATATCTATCTATCTGCTATCTATCTTTTTCTAAAGTCGGGGCCCATTTCTGTCTGTCTGAAGACATCAAGAGGGGACTGTTTCCCCTCAAAGTCATCCTCAATGCCTTCATCAGACA
This sequence comes from Xyrauchen texanus, assembly GCF_025860055.1. Taxonomy (NCBI): domain Eukaryota; kingdom Metazoa; phylum Chordata; class Actinopteri; order Cypriniformes; family Catostomidae; genus Xyrauchen; species Xyrauchen texanus. The sequence continues at coordinate 4,913,545 of NC_068302.1, read as the reverse complement.
GTCCTTAACAAAAATAAAAAATCTCTGCCTATCTTTTGTTGGTTGATCAAGTTTACACCTACAACGCTGCCCTCACACTTAAATTGTTCTCCAGACATTTTTTAAATCATAGAAAAATCAAAAACAACTTTCTAGTGTTTAATTTAATAATGTTAAAATATTATTCTCTCAAAAACTGGACCAGACAGAACATAAAATGGACACATGAATGTGAAGTTTTCACATTTTCGCGGGGAAAGAGTTAATATAACAACAGTTCAGTCATACTTCCCACACATTCAAACACAGATACTCTCACAAACACAGAAACTTTCACACTTTCTACAAACACAAGGCCTTTATAAACACAGCGCTCTCAAAAAATACTATACTAAAACAAACCTATTACTTCTGCCCCTCCTTTTGCTCTCCTCTTTTTATCCCTCTCTCTCCTTTATTTCCATTAAAAACACTCATTATTTACAGTGGTTGATTGCTATATCTGTTACTACTTCTTATATTAAAACCCATATACTTCCACCCACAACGGTCACATCCATTTTGGGTCTCTGTTGAAGAAAATTTCTACATTGGTGCTAATTCTCCTTTACTCTCCCTTTGACTGTATTTAGTTTGTTCATAACTCCAGAAATGGTCACTAATTCCCTGTGTTTTTATTATTAGTCTTTTTAATTCTATTTATTTTCTTCTCTCAGTTAGTCTCCTCTCAAATTCAGTAACAGTTTACTTCCACATTATGATTTCTGCTTAAGGAGGAAAACTGAGACAAGAGAAAAAAGTCCTCTCCTTCTCTGTGCGTGCTCAAAGCCCTCCCTTTACAGCTCCCTTTTCTCGCTCTAGCAGCCCCTCCCTTCTCTCCCTCCCAGTACTCCGTCTCCAGCTACTGTATGAGAGAGAGAGAGAGAGACAATCAACAATTGTGCTTATTTATCCGAGTCTTATCAACTATACTTCTGGATAACATCCAACTAAATAAACTAAATATTTATTATAACTAATACTTATTTATATATTTCTTATACTTATTTTTATTTTTTATCTCTTCCCCTTATATTTATTTATTATCTTTTATTTCTTTCTTTTTACTGTTATCCCCTTTATTTTCTTAACTTATATTTTCTCTTATTCTTTTATTTTATTATTTGCTTATGTTCCTTCTTTTATTGCTTATATGGTTTCACTTTATTTCTTCTCAAAACAAACTATTTGTTTATTCATGCTTTATGCTTGTTAGTATAATCATATTTTGTGAATTACAAAACTTTTCTTAAAACATGGTTATACATCACTTACTTCTTATACATACAGCTTGGGTACAAAGTCTAAACTGGATAACATGATTATACATTGCTTATTTCTTATACATACAGCATGGTCACAAGTGTTTAAACTAATGCATTCATTTTTCTAACTATTTGCTTTATCATGCGTTATACTTTCATTTTTGATTACATATTTATTTCAACATGAGCAATACATTGCTTTCACATGAGAAATACATCATTATCCATGTCTTTATTAGCAATACACAAGTTTTGCATTCTGCTTTATACCATGCATATCTATGTTTCCCTATCCAAGTCTGCCCTCTAGTGGTTATTTGGCTGTCTTTCATATATTTTCACTATTGACTGCTTTATTTTTGCTGTGTAATCTAAATAGATCCTTACTTCAAATCTCTCAATTGTTCCTTCAGTTATGGTTGTGGGTACTCTCTCTCCGCTGTCATTTTTATAGAATATCACTTTACTTTTTCTTTCTACTTTTCTTATTATACTAGTTATTTCCATAGCCACATTTCTTAAAATAGTTACTCCCAAGCCTGGTTCTTCCAACGTTTCCCAATAATGTGTCACTTCAGATTTCAAGTAAGGAATATTCGCCTCCTTGACTGACACTTTCAGTCCCCTGTATATATCTATCTCATCTCTATGGCCTGTTTTACAGAGTGTAGTTATGTGATCCACAAATGATTTAGGATCTATGTTCCTAACCACAACATTCAACCAGTTAACAAATGGCCACTCCTGTTCTATTTCTGTTTGTTTTTTGTTTTTTTTTACAGTTAATTTTCTCTTCTACCCTGCGTAATCTATGTACTCTGAATCTTTCCAAAAATGATCGCTGATTCCCTTTGACTCTATCAGCGCTCTTTCCAATTCTCTCTCCAAACTTTACAAAACTCGCTTGTCTCTGCATTTCTCTCTAGTCTTGTTCACAGCAATGGAAAACATTTAGCCTTTTCTTTATCTTTTTCCCAATTAGTCTATTTTTTTGATAGAGCGAGAGCAAGGCAGGGAGATATCAGAGAAGCAGGTGCCGTTTTGCGTCTTTATATTTTTTCAACTATTGTTTTATTCAATTCACTGTTTCAATTCATTTTCCACTTTTGCTCTCATTTATCATTTCCTTATTGCACCTGATTCTCTGTATTATTCTGCCTCTGCACACAATACATCATCAACACTGCAATCATGCATTTGAATAAACACAAGAACAGCGCAATTAGTACCGTAAGCACACATGCACCAACAACATAGTTAGTCATGCACATTATTCATTATCTCAAACATGCACATAGTTCAACAATTCCCCGTTTTCTGCACAGTCCGGGTTCCGTCAAACACTGCAATAAATAACTTAATCTAACACCTGGAGGAATTTTGCGCGAATTTTCACTTCTCCACCCGTGTTAGGATTTTCACCTGTACAGGATTTTCAGCCACTCTTCTGGCAAAACCTTGAATAAATGCACCTAACCGGGAATTTTCATGCGCCGTCGCTTCTCGACTCACCCCCAGGCTTTTTCTACCTTCTTCAATAAACTTACTTAAACAATCCCACCCCCCAGTTTTTGAAATCTGGAACTCGCCTCTATTTTAGCCAATTAGTCCAAATTATTCTATGTCCGGACCGGCAAAAGTCTCAGGGAAGTCACTTACTGGGACTTGCCATCACAGATCACACAAGATCACCTTAAGCAAAACGCTTACCTTGATTTTGTGGTGCCGGTGATCTTGTGTAACTCGTGCAAGCCGTCCTGTCGGTGACCTTTCTACACCTTTGACCTCACTGCCGTCCCTTCGTGGTCGCCAGCAATATGTGGAAAATCGCGATGAATCTCTCTAAGTTGTAAGAAAACTCTCGGAGTCTTGAGTTCCAGATGCCAAAGTTGTAGTTTATTGAACACCAACAAACATGAGACCGGTCAGCTGTCCGTTCTGGCCTTATTCTCCTAAGTTCTCAGTTATATACCTTTTGTTATCTTTTACCCATTATCTCTGACCAATGGGATTATTGCCCCCATCTCTTTCCCTCGCCACCAATATGTTTTATTTCCTTTGTTAATTAAATATTGGTGGTAAATCCCCCATCTATCTATTTTTAAAAAACATACATCAGCTGTTAACTTCACATATTTTGAACATATGTTATAGTTCATGGTAAGAACACTTCAACTTAGAAACATTTGTGTAAGAGAAAACAGCCTTGTCCTCACCATATACCTTTTACAATAAAGCGGTCTTGTTTGCTCATACACATTATCATTTTACTAATAAAAGAAAACACCAGCTGCAAAGATATCATACATTCAGCTCTTTAGGACAAGACACCATTCATATAATAACCTAATGAAAGAAAACACCAGCTGCAAAGATATCATACATTCAGCTCATTAGGACAAGACACCATTCATATAATAACTGATTAAAAGTATCTTTGAAAAGATACATGCCAGCACGAAGGAAACACACCAAGGACTCACATCCGTATACTATTGATTAACAGAAACACATTTTGTTTTTGAAGGTTTTTTAAAGGGATTTTAAGGTATACACCTGTTGTTCAAGGATATCAACCAATATCAACCATTCTTTGTGTTCTCTGCAGCATCAACACTTTTAGTAACCTCATATGCTCTCTCTCTCCTGGTTCACACAAAGGCCTGGAAACTCATAAGTATTTTGATATATAAAAACATACTAGAATATTGAAAAATATACTATACTAACCTCACCCGCTTGGAATGTCACTGGGGGTCCACTCTTTGCTGGTCCAGTGGCAGCAAAGACAGTGTAAAGGCTTGATAAAGATTAGTGGGGGAGAAGTCATAACGGAGTCGGCTTGGGCCTACTTGGACCTTTGCTTGTTACCGTCTTGAGACATCTGTTGGCTTATTCATTAAATAATAAGATGCTACAGACATCTACTTTGTGCATGACATGAGTAATTTTTCCAACAATTGTTTACAGACAGATAAAACATACGTTTTTCACAAGTCCTGACATTTAATTGTAGAAAACATCACATGATGCCATGTGAGGATCGGACGTGTGAATTGCGAGCTCAGCACTTTGCTAGTTTTAACATTTTATTTTAACATACTTTTAATTATATAAACCGGTGAGATTTGATACACTCTGTTTCATAACTGTTCTAGGAAGACAGTATGTCAAAGAATGAAAAATCTTAAGTTCTCAAGCTGATACCACCGAAAGGGCCACGAGCCAGGGAGTCGTTTGGGTCTGAGAAATGTGGGAAATTCGGTAAGAGTTGCTGGGCATGTTGGCAATGCTGATGAAGGTCGTTGCTGACACACAGGATCTGACTGTGATATGTCGATCTATCATTGCCATGGAGGTGAAGTTCTCTGAGATGGTTACAAGAGTGGGGCATGTCAAGAAACAGATCGATTATCTGGAGTCGTAGAAGGAATTATCTGCTAATCCACTAGCAACCAAAGTGGATTTAGAGCATGTCTGGGAGAAGTCAGATATGCTCCAAAGACAGACAGGCCCTGATCAATTCTTGGGAAGTTTCTGAGATTATCAGATAAAGATCTTATGTTATGTGAGGCGAGGTGCTTTCTTGGAAAAACCCCAGCATTTTCTTGTTCCCAGACTTTGCGAATTAGACAAGAAAGAAACGTGATTGATTCAAGGTTGCTTTGGCACTGATATTCCCAGCCAAACTGAGAATAGATGCTAATGAGGGCTGTAAAACATTCACAGGCATACATGGACTGTTTGAGTTTGGAGAGATAGACACCAGTTGGCGCTGTCTTGCACAGGGTTAATGAGCACATTTTCTTTTTTCTGATTGTTTTGTTCTGGGTTTTAATGGTCGCGCCAATGTTGGAATGTGGTCTTTATAATCTTTTTTTGACACGCAATCTATTTTTTCTTGTCAAAATGTCAAATGTTAATATGAGTGGATTTTCTCTCTCCACACGGAATGTGAATGGGTTGGGGAAACCCATAAAAAGAAGGAAGGTTATTTCTCTTCTTAAGCATAAGAAATATGATATAATATAGTGTTTCTTCAAGAAATGCACCTTTCCCCTTCTGTCACTCACTCGACGTTGTATCGATTGTAGTGACAAAAGGGGCTTCGCAACTGGAACCCTCCGTCCTCCCCTCAACCTTCACGGCTAGATGATTGGTTCCTCAAGTCAGGGCGCGCTCAAAGCCACGCCCCCACCCATCCCTATTCTTCCCGGTGGTGCACGACGAGCTAATGAGGTCGTGGTGGGCACCTTTTACTGCCCGGAACCGACCTCCTTACTCGTCTGCTCTCACTACCCTTGACTGCGGGGCAGACCACAGGTATACAGAGGTCCCCCAGGTAGACAAAGTGGTTGTGGTGCACCTGTGCCCACAAAGTGCCCCACTTAGCGGATTGCCCTGCACTCCCCTCTAAGGCCTGTAGGATGACGTTGTCGCTGACAGTGAAAGCCTACAGCGCCTCCGGACAGGCCGCCTCGGCCCTGCATGCCATGGCACTCCTGCAAGTTCACCTGGCCAAGGCACTAAAAGATCTGCATGTGGGTAGTCCTGATCCTCATGTGCTGCAGGAACTGTGCTCAGCTACCGACCTCGCCCTCTGGGCCATAAGGGTCACAGCGCGGGCACTCGGATAGCCACCCTTGTGGTCCACCCTTGTAGTCCTCTATGGCTGAACTTGGTCGAGATGTGGGAAACTGACAAAGCCCGCTTTCTCAATGCCCCCCTCTCCCAGCAATTCGGCGACACGTTGAAGACTTTGCCCAGAAATTTTCAGCAGTGAAAAAGTAAACGGAGGCCATCCAACACATCTTACCTCAGAGTCGGACTACACCCAGCCGAGACCAGTCTGCTTGCCGAGGGCGTCCCCCTGCGGCACCAAGAAACCAGCAGGTTGCTCTGCCTCAACAAGGGCCCAGCTCTCAGCCCATGGTGAAACCTACCCACAGGAAGCAGATTCCCCCTGTCTCACGAACCTCTTCAAGGACCCAGATGGCACAGCTGGCCCCGGGGGCTGTGTAAGTACGCATTTCCCCCAGTGAGCCTTCCCGTGTTCTCTCAAGTAACAACTCACCGGGTGTACCACTTGCATCTAGCGCCTTTCCCCTCCACTGAGGCGATCTCGTGCGCTATTATCCCAGGAGATCCCACTAACACGGCTCCCCAGATGACTCCTCCCTAGCCCTCTGGTCCACGAATTCAGCAGTGTAATTCCCCGACCACACCCACTACGAGTACTCAAACTACTCTGTACTGGAATAGGTGCTCCACAGGATGGGCCCCCTTGTGGACTTATCCCCCTGTGTGTATTTTCCACAGTACGGTCCCCTTGCGAGCAGACCCACGTCTCCCTTGGGCAGTACCTGCCGGGTTTGTAGCAACTCCTCCCTCTCAACTGGTAGGATCTACCACCGCGCCATTCTCCACATGTGACCTGAAAACCCATGTGATGTATGTCACCACTTTTTACCTCACTCAGCCTGGGCAGGTGTGGTCTCCGCTGAGTCTTTTCACCCTTAAAGAATAGGAATTGGAAAAGAACACCTTCCCCAATGCCTGTGATAGTGTTAAGAAGGCCCCAGCCACTTTAGCTCTATCCGAGAAACATAGAGAGAGAAAAGGTTACTGGCACGGCCTGCTCCCATGCTTGGCACGTCATCTTGTTCCCCCCTTCGGGGTGTAGGGAACCAGAAGGTTATGATGATCTTATGGGCTGTTGGGGAAGGGTACGTGCAGTCTGATGTGGCCTGTCGCTTTTGCACGCAACTGCCTGCTCACACCTCCGTAAGCAACGCACGTACACAGTTCAGCGCATGGTGTGAATAAATATGGACCCCTAGTGTCCCTTCTTTGACACAACAAAGTCACAAAGACACAAAGTGAGCAATTGATGGGGAACATCTAGGTTACTATTGTAACCTCCGTTCCCTGATGGAGGGAATGAGACATTGTGTCCTCCGGCCATGTTGCTGAACCGAGCCACTGTTACGGCCAAACCTCATTCTCGGCTCCTCAGGGCAAAATCCTGAATGGACAGATACATTTCCCTCCCTTTATACCTGTATGTCTGGGGGCGGGACATGCAAATTCTGTCTGCCGATTTTTCATTGGCCTTTTCTCAAGTTCAGAGATGCACGAGGCTCTCAAGAGAGACACCTAGTGTCGCTTCTTCGACACAACGTCTCGTTCCCTCCATCAGGGAACGGAGGATTCAATAGTAACCTAGCCGTTTCAGTCAAACAGAGCGCATCCAAACTATGATCTGTAATAATTGAATTAACAATTAGTGCTTTGGTAGAAAGAGATCTAATGTTTAGTAGCCCTATTTTTATATGATATTTATCTTTAAATTGTTTGTTTTGTTCAAGATTGACCTTAATCAAATTTTTTCTAAATGATTTAGTGAGGGTTTTGTGGTTGGTAGTTCGGGGAACAGACACAGTCTCTATGAGATATCTAGGAGATACTGTCTCTATGTGTTGTAGTTTATGTGACCGGTGTGACGTCTCAAGGTAGCTTGCAGATATTCGGATTAACCAGTTTGTCTGCTTCCTGACCTGTGCCCCATTTAGTCAAATACTATCATTGTTAAGACTATGAGCCAAATTACTACAGAGGAGAGCGGCACCTTCCCTGGAGGGATGGAGTCTGTCTCTCTTTAGCAGGTCAGGTCTACCCCAAAACATCTTCCAATTGTCTATAAATCCTATTTTATTCTTCAGACACCACTCAGACATCCAGTCATTCAGTGATACTAATCTACTATAAATCTCGTCACCACTACCAGCAAGGAGGAGACCAGAGCATATTACAGTGCCTGACATAGTTTTTGCAAATTCACACACCTCTTTAACATTATCTTTAGTGATCTCCGAGTGGCAAAGCTGGACATCGTTAGTGCCGACATGGATAGCAATTTTCGAAAATCTATGTTTAGCATTAGCCAGCACTTGTAAATTTGATTTGATGTCAGACGCTCTGGAACCCAAAATGCAATTAACAATAGTGGCTGGAGTGTCTATTTCCACGTTACTTACAATAGAATCTTCAATAACAAGGGCTCTTTCAACATGATTCCCAGTGGGTGCATCACTGAGTGGTGAGAATCGGTTGGAATACCTAACAGGAATGGGAGAGTGGTGTCTCTTTGCTGAGTGAGTACCATCGAGACGTCACCCAAATGCCCTGCTGTAAGGGCTCTACAGCAAACCAAAGTGTGTGTGTTGCTGCTCTCTGTACTGCCCGCATCCGAAAAAGTATCTACCGGCTTCTCTTTCTCACTGACTTCCAGTAGCGTTCGGATGCGTGTCTCTAACTCATTAACCTACTCTGTCAGCCTGAATAATTCCTTACATTTATCACATGTGAATCCCTCACTGCTGACAGAGGAGGCCATTGTAAACATGTGACATGTAATGCAGGAAGAAATAACATGAGCGGATGCCATGACTTACCGCAAATTGTTTGTTGTTGTTTGTTGTTCTTGAATGGTGAGGGTTTGAGATTGATGTGAATCCCTCATGCAATTGTTTGTTGCTTCCAACAGTAGAAAAGTGGAAAAACGTGAAATGCGGTAAAATGACAAAGGATATAACATTGAACATATAAGAATAAGAAATGCTAAGCAGTGTAAGCAGACTACAAACAAACACTTGTGCAGCGTGCTGTCAGCAACAGGATTGGTTCTGACAGCGTACTGCCTGGTAAGGACTATTCAGCCGGGCGCCTTCCTATGGCCCAAACAGGGCATTATGTATTTGGGTATTTTATTCCCAGCTAATTTGTGTGATTTATTTTGAGTTAATTTTGACCCTTTAATAAAAAGTTCCCCTTCTGTCGCTCTCTCCACATTGTGTCAGAGAAGCGACACTAGGGGTCTTTCTTGAACACCGAATATACCTCTGATCTATGAAAAAAGGCCAATGAGAAGTTGGCAGTCAGTATTTGCATACCCCGCCCCCAGACATACGGGTATAAAGGCGAGGCAAATAATAGAGTTCATTCAGAAATTTTCTTCGGAGCCGATGGTTGTGCATGCTGTTCGCATGAGATTACACCAGTTCCAGTATTCCTCTGACACGCTGCATGCTGTTGGATTGATGGCGCAGTACAGCGGTGATTTCTCCTTCTTGCAATTGCCCCTGGGCACTTCGACAGTGCAGAAACCCAAACTCTAAGAGAGTTGTTTAAAAGAGCAATACACAGCAGTGTTGAACGTCCTTTGATTTCTTCCCACCTCCGACGGTCATAAAAGCTGCCTGGCGTACCTGGGTTGCGATTACACACAGGCAGCGTTTTTATGAATGGTCTATGTTCTCAATGCGAGAACATAGCCATAACAGCATTTCGTTCATGGCTTTATTTTGTCATGAGATAAAGCCACTTCAGCCACCCCGCGCCTCGCCTCTTTCCCACTGTATTGAGGCAGATGAAGACGATTTGGGGACAATGACGGGCCGGTTCGCCGGGTAAATCCCCGGGAACCACCCGCCTCCCCAGCACGCTTGCTTGCTCCCATCTGCTCGGGATGCGTGCGGGCCGCTTCACGGCCCTGCCAGTCCTTTGAGCTCCCGGGATTGGATGACAATAATCGGAGGGCATTACAGCGGTGTCTGATGTTGATGACACGTCTGCGGCGCCACCTTCGGGACTGCGCGTCCAGTCTGAGCCTGATGCACAGAGGTCCGATATGCTTCCCCGGGTACCGCGAGTGCAAGGTTGGACCAAAGGTAGGTGAATCCCATCCCCCTCCCCCTCACGGCTACTTGATTGGCTCCACGGGCATGTGCGCTGCTCACAGCCGCGTCCCCCGGTTCCTTTCTTCTTGGACGTGCATGACGAGCTGAGCAAGCCAAACTTCCTCGCTCCTCCGCTCTCACTACCCTCGGTGGTAGAGCGGTCCCAGACAGCTCCTCCACCCTGCACACCATGGCCCCCTCCTGTCTGCTCGCCGAGGGCATCCTCCTGCGGCTTTTAAGAAAGAAAGAAAAGCAGTGCTCCGCCTCAACAAACATGGGCACAGCTCTCAGCCTCGGCGTCGATCTCCCCGCAGAAGATGGACGCCCCCTCATCTCACGGACCCCCTCGAGGACCCGGAAGGCTCCCATGTGCTCCTGAGATGACCGACCCAGAGGCCAAGACGTTAGCTCCGGAGCCGGTAAGACCACTCCGTTCCCCGGTGGGGGGCCGCGGTACTCACATTCTCAATAATAGAGCTATTTACTTTTTTTGTCTCTGGGTCACCTGGACTGCAAATGCCTTTCTCACGGCACTCTTCCGCCAGGCCTCAACAGTCCCGGACATGCTGGACGTGGCCCCAGATCCGCCTTCAGCCCCACGACTGTTTCCCGGCCGGCCGGTTCTGGCGAGTCCAGAGGACGCCATTACAGGACCTCCTCAGTCACTAACCCGCCCCCTGCCGGATGTGCGGAGCAAGGTAAGTGCTTCAAGTCTTTTCTCAGCACCAGAGCCTCGGGACGCGTCCTCGCCTCCCGAGGGCATACTACCTGCTCCACCCCGCTGCGAAGCCCCGCCGGGTACGTCAAAAATTCTCGTCCCTTTGGTGCCCCTAGCACAGAGATTGGATGCATGGCTCTCACTTCCCAATCCGTCTCGCTGGCTGGCTCGGACCATCCGACTCGGTTATGCAATTCAGTTTGCCAGGCCCCTGCCCCCCTTCGCGGGCGTCCGCTTTACCGCAGTGCACGGACAACATGCCAAACTCCTACGCGTGGAGATGGTTACTCTTCTACTCAAAGACGCGATAGAGCCTGTCCCTCCAACCGAAATGAAGAAGGGTTTCTACAGCCCTTACTTCATTGTACCCAAGAAAGGCGGCGGCTTACCAATCTTGGACCTGCAAGTTTTCAACCGAGCGCTGCTCAAACTCCCGTTCAAAATGCTCACGCACAAGGGTATCTTGACATGCGTCCAGCACCTAGATTGGTTAGCAGCGGTAAACCTGAAGGACGCGTACTTCCACGTCTCAATTTTACCGTGACACTGACCTTTCCTACGGTTCGCGTTCGACGGCCAGGCATTCCAGTACAAAGTCCTTCCCTTCGGCATGTCTCTGTCCCCTCGCGTCTTCACGAAAGTCGCAGAGGCAGCTCTTGCCTCGCTCCGAGAAGCCGGCATCCGCATACTCAATTACCTCGACGACTGGCTCATACTGGCCCACTCCCAAGAGTTACTATGCGCTCACAGAGACCAGGTGCTCAGGCACCTCAGCCGCTTGGGGCTACAGGTCAACCGAGAAAAGAGCAAGCTCACCCCGGTTCAGAGCATCTCCTTTCTCGGCATGGAGTTAGACTCAGTCTCAATGTCCGCACGTCTCACTCAGTGCGCAGTCGGTGCTGAGATGCCTCGCCTAATTCAGGCCAGGCACAAGGGTCCCTCTAAAACTCTTCCAGAGGCTCCTGGGGCATATAGCATCCTCCGCCGCAACCACGCCGCTGAGGTTGATGCATATCAGAATCAGAATCAGAATCAGCTTTATTGCCAAGTATGCTTACACATACAAGGAATTTGTCTAGGTGACAGGAGCTTCCTGTCTACAACAATACAAACAATACCAAAAACAGCAGCAAGACATAGGTAATTAAAAACAGAAAAGAACACAAAATAAATAATTATACATATACGTACATACACTCACCTTCATACATACCCACATACACACATGTAGTGCAAATCTAATACAATCTGTTATATAAAGAACAAAAAACTGTATATTATGTACAGAGCAATGTAAGTAATGGCAGAAGTGGATATGTTGGATAATATAAATTAAAATTTAAATTAAACTGTGTATTGCACATAATTATTGCTCAATGGGGCAATTTAATTGTTCATTAGATGGATGGCCTGAGGGAAAAAACTGTTCCTGTGCCTGACGGTTCTGGTGTTCAGAGCTCTGAAGCGCCGGTCAGAAGGCAACAGTTCAAAAAGGTAGTGGGCTGGGTGAGTGGTGTCCAGAGTGATTTTACCAGCCTTTTTCCTCACTCTGGAAGTGTATAGTTCTTGAAGGGGGGGCAGGGGGCAACCAATAATCCTCTCAGCAGACCGAACTGTCCTTTGTAGTCTTCTGATGTCTGATTTCGTAGCTGCACCAAACCAGACAGTTATTGAAGTGCAGAGGACAGACTCAATGACTGCTGAGTAGAACTGTTTCAGCAGCACTGGTGGCAGGTTGAACTTCCTCAGCTGGCGAAGGAAGTACAACCTCTGCTGGGCCTTTTTCACAATGGAGTCGATGTGTATCTCCCACTTCAGGTCCTTTGAGATGGTAGTGCCCAGGAACCTGAATGACTCCACTGCTGCCACAGTGCTGTTTAGAATGGTGAGGGGGGACAATGTTGGGGTGTTCCTCCTAAAGTCCACAATCATCTCCACTGTTTTGAGCGTGTTCAGCTCCAGGTTGTTTTGACTGCACCAGAAAGCCAGTCGTTCTACTTCCTTTCTATATGCAGACTCATCATCATCTCGGATGAGGCCGATGACAGTGGTGTCGTCTGCAAACTTCAGGAGCCTGACAGAGAAAAGAGGTCCTTGGTGGTGCAGTCATTGGTGTACAGGGAGAAGAGTAGTGGGGAGAGCACAAATCCCTGGGGGGCACCAGTGCTGATGGTACAGGTGGTGGAAGTGAATTTTCCCTGCCTCACAAGCTGCTGCCTGTCTGTCAGAAAGCTGGTAATCCACTGACAGGTAGAGGTGGGAACAGGGAGTTGGTTTAACTTAGTCCGGAGTATATCTGGTATGATTGTGTTGAAAGCCGAGCTGAAGTCAACAAAAAGGATCCTTACGTATGTCCCCGGTCTGTCCAGATGTTGCAGGACGTGATGCAAACCCATGTTGACTGCATCATCCATAGGCCTGTTTGCTCGATAAGCAAATTGAAGGGGGTCCAGAAAGGGTCCAGTGATGTCCTTCAGGTGGGCCAACACCAGTCTCTCAAATGACTTCATGACCACAGATGTCAGGGTGACAGGTCTGTAGTCATTAAGTCCTGTGATTTTAGGTTTCTTAGGGACGGGGATAATAACGGAGCGTTTGAAGCAGCATGGGACTTCACACTGCTCCAGTGATCTATTGAAGATCTGAGTGAAGATGGGGGCCAGTTGGTTAGCACAGGAACAAAGGCAAGCTGGTGAGATACCATCTGGTCCTGGAGCCTTCCTTGACCTTTGCTTCCGAAAGACACGGCACACATCGTTCTCACAGATCTTTGTGCAGGTAGTGTAGCAGGAGGGGGGAGGAGGGGGGGTCCGAGTGCATGTGGGGTGTGAAATCGGGCCTTTCAAATCTGCAGTAAAACACATTCAGGTCGTCAGCCAGTCATTGGTCCGCCACAGGGTTGGGGGTAGGAGTCCTGTAATTAGTAAGTTGTTTCAGGCCACTCCACACTGATGCAGGGTCGTTAGCTGAAAACTTGCTTTTCAGCTTGCTTTTCAAAAACTTGCTTTTCAGCTTCTCAGAGTAGCTTCTTTTAGCCACTCTGATTTCCTTATTCAGTGTGTTCCTGGCCTGATTATACAAGACTCTATCCCCTATATGAGACCGCTTCAGCACTGGCTTCAGACTCGAGTCCCGAGACGAGCATGGAGCCACGGCACGCACCGTGTGACAATCACCCCCGCCTGCCGAAAACCACTAAAACCCTGGACAGACCTCTGCTTTCTATGGGCAGGAGTGCCTCTGCAGCAGGTGTCCCGATGCATCCTGGTCACTACCGGCACCTCCAGATTGGGTTGGGCCACCGTGTGCAAAGGGCACGCAGCCGCGGGCCTTTGGAGAGGGGCCCCTCTCCGCTGGCATATCAATTGCCTAGAGTTGTTGACTGTTTTCTTTGCCCTGCGGAGGTTTCTCCCGTTAATTCGAGACAAACACATCCTTATCAGGTCAGACAGCACCATTGCAGTAGTGTACATAAATCGCCAAGGCGGCGTATGCACGCGCCACATGTCACGACTCGCCCGTCGTCTCCTCCTTTTGAGCCAGCAGCGACTCAGGTTTCAGATTCCTGGCAAGCTCAATGTGATAGCGGACGCACTGTCACGACAACGCTTACCCAGCGGAGAGTGGAGGGTCCACCCCCAGTCAGTCCAGCTGATTTGGGAACGGTTCGGCAGAGCCCAGGTAGACCTGCTTACCTCCCGAGAGACCTCCCACTGCCCACTCTGGTACGGCCGAACAGAGGCTCTCCTTGGGGCAGACGCGCTGGCACACAGCTGGCCCGTGGGGCTATGCAAGTATGCATTTCCCCCAGTGAGCCTTCTTGCACAGGTGCTGTGCAAGGTCAGGGAGGACGAGGAACAAGTCACACTAGTGGCTCCCTATTGGCCCAACCAGGCCTGGTTTTTGGACCTCGTGCTCCTCGCAACAGCCCCTCCCAGGCAAATTCCCCTGAGGAAGGACCTTCTTTCTCAGCCAGAGCCCCTTCTACCAGGCAGCTCTATGCCCAGAAGTTGCGCTTGTTCGCATATTGGTGTTCTTCCAGGGCTGAAGACCCTCAGAGGTGCGCAGTTAGGTCAGTGCTCTTATTCTTGCAAGAGAGGCTGGAGGAGAGGCTGTCCCCTTCCACCCTAAAGGTGTATGTCGCTGCTACCACGGCTCACCACAATGTGGTGAGCATGACTTAATCATCAGGTTCCTAAGAGGCGCCCGGAGGCTAAATCCCTCCCGGCCAAGCCTGTTCCACTCCTGGGATCTCTCGGTAGTCCTCGCGGGCCTCCAGAGACCTCCCTTCGAGCTGCTAGAATCAGTTGGACTCAGGGCCCTCTCTCTTAAGACTGCCCTGCTGATTGCACTCGCTTCCATCAAGAGGGTCGGGGACCTGCAAGCGTTCTCTGTTAGCGACACTTGCCTGGAGTTCGGTCCTGCAGACACTCATGTGATCCTAAGACCGCGACCGGGCTACGTGCCCAAGGTTCCTACCAAGCCCTTCAGAGACCAGGTAGTGAACCTGCAAGCGCTGCCCCGGGAGGTGGCAGACCCAGCTCCTTCATTGCTGTGTCCGGTACGTGCTTTGCGTACCTTCCTGGACCGCACGCAGAGCTTTAGACGTTCTGAGCAGCTCTTTGTATGATTTGGGGGACAGCGAAAAGGACACGCTGTCTCCAAACAGAGGCTTTCCCATTGGGTAGTAGATGCCATTTCATTGGCTTATCACACTCAGGCCGTGCCCCCCCCCCTTGCAGGTCCGAGCTTACTTGACAAGGAGCATTGCGTCCTCGTGGGCACTGGCCAGGGGTACCTCCCTGGCAGACATTTATAGAGCAGCGGGTTGGGCGACACCCAACACCTTTACGAGATACTACAATCTCAGAGTTGATTCAGTTTCATCCCGTGTTTTTTCAGGTCCGAGCCAGTAGAACTCGGTAACACGCTGATGGGCTGGCCGGGTGAATCGCTTGCATATAGTGTCCTTTCCCTCGCTGGAGGTAAAACTGCGTCTTTTTTCCCAGGAGATTTCACTCAACTCAAATCCCTGGTCGATTCCTCCCTAGCCCTCATGGGTCCGCAGTTCATTGGAGGAACTTGCCGACCCAATCCACTGCAGGTACTCAAATCTACCCTGTACTGGAATAGGTGCTCCACAGGGTGAGGACTCCTACGCGGACTCCCTCTGTGTGTATTTTCCGCGATACGGTCCCCTTACGAGCAGACCCGCGTTTTCCTTGGGTAAGTTTCGGCTGCCCCCCGGTCGCCGTATGTAGCAACTCCCCCCTCGCTGAGGCAGGATCTACCACCATGCCACTTCCACGTGTCGTCTAAAAACACATGTCTCTGGGCCGGGTGTGGTCTCCGCAGTGTCCTCCTCTTTGGAGGGACACCCCCAGCTTGGACCATATATTTGGCCCCCAGCTGAACGATTTCGTTCCTTTTTGGGGAGAACAATAGAGAGAAGGCCACAGCTGGGCCAGCCAGTCCTTATACTTCTGAGCACTGAACCAACCGCTGAAATGGCCGGGTCTTTGGCACGGCTCCTCAGTGCAATGTGTGTTTGCAGCGTCACTCCTTTTATTCCCATATGTCCGGGGGAGTGGCATGCAAATTCCACACGCCAATTTCCATTGGCCTGTTCGCAAGATCAGAGATGTCTGGGCTCCACAGGAGCGACCCCTAGTGTCCACTCATCGACTCAAGGTCTCGTTCCTTCCATCAGGGAAAGGAGGTTACATCAGTAACCGAGACGGTCTACAACCACAAACTTGTTTGAAAGTAGACACTTAGACATATGTTATTCAAGAGTAAAAATGTATCATTTTAGTATGAAATAATTAGTTAGTGCTATTCAAATATTTATAATAGTGACCAGAAATATTATTAATAAAATACATTTATAACTATGCACAGTGCCCCAAAAACACATCTGATACAAAGCCACATGTCTGATGAAGGTCTGACACAATTTTGAAGTCAATATGACCAAAACTCTTTGTTCCATAATGATTTATATAAGTGTCCTTCCAAATAAAGGTCACTTAGATACACCGACCAGTAGTAACTCCATAAACCAATTATCAAAGTGGTTCAAAACACACAATTTTGTTTATATTTCAATATAAATAATTCCACACAAACCAAATTATTATTATTTGGGAATATATTATAATGCATTCCATATATATTTATTTATTTTATAAACAATGTGAAAATAAAATTGCAATTTGAAATGTTTCAATAGAAATAAACTTTTACTTAATATAAAGATGCTTCTGTTCATTTGTCCTCAGACAAATGCAATTTACATTTTTGTCATTTTTCAGAGCTTTTTATTTTCCGTTCACCCAGTGTATTTAGCCACTGCCTCAAGCCAAGGATCCTGGCTTTCCGCACACCTGCTCCCAATCCAAATTGAATGAAAAGAAGTGGGGTAAAAAAAGTCAATGCAGCGGGAGCGCGTGTGCTCCAGGGTCTAACTCACTGTGAGTGAAGCCGGGGAGGGTGGCTCATCTCGGCTTGAATGACCAAGCCCCCTGGATGTGCAATTGAACAGGGGGGTTGATGAAAATTAATTCAGAAGCGTGTGTTCTCCATACCCTCAGTGATGGTGACTGAAGCCAAGGAGGGTGGATCAGATCATGGGTCCAAAAGCCGAGTTCATTGTCAACAGCAAGGCAGTAACACGCTATAACTGCACATTGTGCGTAAAAAAAGCCAACCTCAAACAAACACAGTCCGAATCTTCACGAATGAGCATCATGGATATATACAACCCTCATATTGTTGTTTTCATCTTTTCATTAGCTACATGACCCATCAGTCAAAAATTATCTAGCTTTTCATTGGGCGGCTTTAGCCAGAGATAAACATGTATGACGCAAATCTTTACGTCACTCATGTCCACCATCCTGTTTGGCTCTTTTGAATGACTACCCAAACACAACTGCAAAGAACATTTTGAGGGAGGGATAATTTTGTTCGTAGGACCCTCCAAAATATCATATTTGGGTGTTTTGCTACTGAAACACTACACAGAGTGCAAGATTTCGCAGAGAATGGACATGAATGATAAAGTGTGTTGAATATGTAAAACCTGAACAAAGAGAGATTGATCAATATTTCTTCATATTTGTGCATTTTTTAATCTAATGGATTTTATTTATTGGACCCTTGCATACCAGCATACCTAAAGCATACCAAAGTTTGGAGCATTGCTCATCTGTGTTTAGGTGGAAGACAATAAATGTCAGAACTTCTGGTTTCATATTCCGTGTTTTGAGTTTCACTCAAAGTGATTTTTACTGGTTGTTTCATTGGCCTATCACACCCAGGACGCCCCCCTTTGTGGGTCCGAGCATGCTCAACCAGGAGTGTTGCGTCCTTTTGGGCACCGGCCAGGGGCACCTCCCTAGCAGACATATGTAGAGCAGCAGGTTGGGCAACACCTAATACCCTTGCAAGATTTTTTCAATCTCAGGGTTGAGTCAGTATCGTCCTGTGTTTTCTCAGGTCCAAGCCGGTAGAACTCGGTTACACGCTGATGGACTGGCCGGGTGGATCGCTTGCACCTAGCGCCCTTTCCCTCGGCTGAGTTAAAACGGTGTGCTTTCTCCCCCAGGAGATTCCGCATATTCGGACCCAATCCACTGCGGGTACTTAATTTACCCTGTACTGGAATAGGTGCTCCAAAGGGCAGGACTCCAACGTGGACTCCCCCTGTGTGTATTATCCGCGGTACAGTCCCCTTACAAAAGTGGACCCGCGTCTCCCTTAGGCAGTCCCTGCTGCCCTACGGTCGCCGTGTTGTAGCAACTCCCCCCTCTTTTGAGGATCTATCACTGCGCCACTTTCCACATGTCGCCTAAAAACCCATGTGATGTATTCACCACTCTTACCTCCCCTGCCAGGCAGGTGTGGTATCTGCAGGGTCTTTTCCCCCTGAAAGAATAGGAAACTGGGTAAGACCCCCTTCCCTCGATGCGTGTAAGTGCCCCGGCCGTTTCTTGCTCTATGTGGAGAAACATAGAGAGAAAAGAGGCCCAGCCAGGCTCGGCCCGTTCCCAGGTTGGCAAGCATCGCCTTGTTCCCCTGTCTAGGGTAACCAGAAGGATTTTGACAACTTTGTGGGGGCATTGGGGAAGGGTACGTGCAGTCTGACACAGCTGGTCGCCTTTGCACGTAAAATACCTGCCCGCTCCTGTGTCAGCAGTACACGTACACGGCTCAGCGCATGGCGGGATTTAAATTGGACCCCTAGTGTCGCTTCTCCGACACAACGTCGAGAGAGCGACAGACGGGGAATGTCTAGGTTACGGATGTAACATCCGTTCCCTGATGGAGGGAATGAGACATTGTGTCCTCCCGGCCACGTCGCTGAGACCATTTCCAGCTCCTCTGAAAACTCCTGAATGAACTTGACGTATTTCCTCGCCTTTATACCCGTATGTCCGGGGGCGGGGTATGCAAATGCTGTCTGCCAACTTCTCATTGGCTTTTTTCATAGATCAGAGGTATATTCAGCGCTCAAGAGAGACCCCTAGTGTCGCTTCTCCGACACAACGTCTCGTTCCCATCATCAGGGAACGGAGGTTACATCTGTAACCTAGAGGTTTTCATTAGTTGACATGCTATTTTATATAAACATGTACATATTTTACTAGTGGGACTGTTTACAGACTTGCCAGCCAGGATTCAGAGTATTGACATTTGAAATATTTCCTAATAAGCACGTTTTAGTTCCATTTAAATGCTGTTTCTGCTAAAGCAGGTATTTAAATTGTATGCTGTATAATATAAATATGGTATGTAATATGATATGATATAAAAATAATATGAATGTTTAGATTATATTTTATCTAGTGTTTATAATGACTCATTATCATCAACAAAGCTTGTGCTTGCAAATATGTGTTCAGGTTAAATTAGTAAAATGCACTTTAAATATGCCCATATTAGAAAATCAGCATATTATTATGATTTCTGAAGGATCATGTGACACTGAAGACTGCAGTAATGATGTTAAAAATTCAGCTTTGATCACAAATTGCCTTTTACAAAACATTTAAATAGAAAACTGTTCTTTTAAATAGTAAAAAGAGTTCAGAATATCAATGTTGTTTCTGTATTTTGGATCAAATAAATCCAGTCTTGGTGAGCAGAAGAGACTTCTTTTAAATGGTAGTGTAGGTCTAAAATTAAGTAAAGTCTTATGTAAAGAAAATGTAGTCAGATTTCTTCTTTTAACTTAAAACTTGATTTTGATCATTATGTCAAATGTCCTCACATTCATTCTCTATCCTTCATTGATAGGCCCAGGGGAGGGTCTTTTGTCTCTCAGTTGTGAATTACAATCCATATTCATGATCATTCATGCCTCCTCGCATATTACCTTTAAACACTAAAATTGTCTTACAAAAGTTAAAATACTATATTGTTTTGTATGAATGAGTGATCAGGATGGATTTCACATCCTTTTGTAGCAAAAACTCTAGGCTACAAGATACAATTCTCAAAATTCTTGTGGACAAATGTTTAGTATCTGTTATATGGCCTTATTTCAGTGACTTAAATTTTTTTTCCAAAACCATGCATAAACATTATTTTCTAAAAAATACAAACCTTTACACACATGTTGCTCACATATTATTGTAGCCCAGTTTGTGCTGAATACAGTGTTATCAGACCTTAGCCATTAATGTGTTTTTAAGCAACTGAAAAAAGCACAAATGTCAAGGCATGTCAAAATTTCTCCAGGGCCCAAAATACCCTCAGACCCCAGAGGGTTAAACATAAATTAAATGTAAATAAATACACAAGTGGGTCATTTTTGGGGTCAAGAGGTTAACCAATTTCTATTGATTCTCCTAAAAAAATACTATATTGTGATATACTGTGTTTTGTTATGTTGCTTTGAAATTACTCATATTGTGATTTTGGTCAAATCGCCCACCCCTACTATGTAGGTAGCTACAACAGGCAGCATACTAACTAGTAGCATACTCAATTTTGGCATGGAGTAAAAAAAAATATTTTTTTAAATCATTTTAAATTAAATTACATTTTAATTAAATAACTAGCCTAGGCAACTATGAAAAATATGCCAGACTGGAGTGAAAATGTGGTACAGAACTTGGGGGTTAAATGTGGAGAATGTGTCAAACATTTCCCAAAATTTCTCAACACACAGCAGTACTTGACTGTATTCCATTGCTGATTTCACTGCTAAATACATTGCACGAAACAACCAGTTATTTTCAAAGTTTATAGGACAACTACCATTGTGTTTGATGGGATGTTGTGACAGACATTTTGTAACAGATGTTTAACGATAAACAACTCAAAATCCATGTGCTTGAATTAAAGAGGTCATATCATAAATGTTTTAAATAATTTTTATAATTGTTTTTATAATTTTGTATTTTATTTAGGTAATTTTTATAATGATAGTTAAGGTTTGTTTTCTTTATGCCGAAAACTGTCATAATTTAGTTTATATTTCCTTTCATTACAGACAACCAGAGGCAGTACTAAAAGCACTAGTGGAAAATTCTTGCAAATTAAAGAGTTATCACCCCATGGCTTGCTCATTTTCGTTCCTTTTTGAAGAAACCTTCAGTTTGCATCAACGGATTGTTTCATCACCTTGTTTACATCTTTATCATTGGATTGGTTTATGAGCAACTTTCTCCAGGAAGTACTGCTCACGATCGGGAATTGTGGTTTATGAGCGGATTTCTCCAGGAAGCACCGCTCGCGATAGGAAGCTGGTTGTGCTCTTTTGATGTTCTTTCCCCCCGTATCTTGAAACAAACTTTTGATTCGGTGGGAACATGTTTGGTGTCTTTTATTGAATAAATGCTTGAGCACAGGGACGCTCCCTGATATACTAAAACAAGCCACTATTACACCTCTTCTTAAGAAACCTTCACTAGATGATAGGGATTTTTATAATTTTCGACCTATTTCGACCCTTTCTTTTATTACAAAAGCATTGGAGAAAACGGTTCTCAAGCAACTCCAGTCTTATCTTAGCTCAAATCAAATTCTTGAAACTTTCCAGTCTGGTTTTAAGCCTGTGCACAGCACAGAGTCTGCTTTATTAAGGGTTTCTAATGATATACTGTTAGCGACTGACGTTGGTGACTCTGTGATCCTAATACTGTTAGACCTAACCTCGGCATTTGATACAGTTGATCATAAAACTCTTTTATTCCGACTAGAATATTTTGTGGGCATCCAGGGAACTGTCCTCAGTTGGTTTAGATCTTACCTAACAAATAGAAGTTTCTCCGTTAAATTGGGTAATTTTTCTTCATCGCCAGCCAAACTCTTATGTGGAGTGCCGCAGGGGTCTATTCTCGCACCCATTCTTTTTTCCCTGTATTTACTTCCTCTAGGCTCCATTTTCAGAAAGCATGGTGTATCATTTCACTGCTATGCAGATGATACACAAATTTATTTGCCTCTGAAACGCAACAAAGATACTGCACAGAAATCTCTTTTTGTATGCCTAGAAGAAGTAAAAATGTGGTTCTCTCAAAATTTCTTATTTCTGAATGAATCCAAAACCGAGGTTATAGTCTTTGGCCCCATGACAACTTTAATAGCAGTAACATTGATCTGGATTATCTTCATCCAACTTCATCTTGCATTAAGAACTTAGGTGTTCTCTGGGATCAGAACCTCAAATTTGATAAACAAATAAATGCGGTGATCAGTTCTTGTTTTTTCCAGCTACGTCTTCTCTCTAAGATTAAATCCTCTCTTTCTGAGAAAACCGTAGAGATTGCTATCCATGCGCTCATTACATCGCGGTTGGATTATTGCAACTCTCTTTACTATGGCATACCCAAAAACTCTATTGCTCGTCTCCAATTAGTACAGAATGCTGCTGCAAAGTTCCTCAAAAGAAAACATAAATTCGATCATGTTTCACCTATTTTAAAATCACTGCATTGGCTACCTGTGAATCTTAGAATTGAGTTTAAAATTCTTCTCTTTGTTTTTAAATCCGTAAATAATCTGGCACCGAGTTATTTGTCTGAGCTACTCTGTACACACAATCCCACACGAAACACGAGGTCTGGTGATCAGAGACTTTTGTTTGTCCCCAGATCACGGTTAAAGAATAGAGGGGACAGAGCCTTTCGGGTCGCTGGCCCTAGGCTGTGGAACAGCCTTCCGATTTACATCAGAGCGACTCAATCGCTAACTGTTTTTAAATCCTCTCTTAAAACTTATTTTTTTTCTCTAGCATTTAAAACACTGTGAGTTTTTTTTTTTTTTTTTGTCATGAATGTGTGGTTTGTCCTTGTTCCTTACTTTGTGTACTGTTCAGCACTTTGGTCAGCCTTGTTTGCTGTTTTTAAATGTGCTATATAAATAAAAACAAACTTGAAACTTGAAACTTGAAGCGCTGTTTACGAGTGTTTTCTCCTGAAAGCATGCATGAGATGGTCTCGCAGTTCGAAAGGTTTCCAGCTTCTGGCTACCTGAAAGTTTGTATGCCTTTATCAACATGCACTCTGAGGCCCTTGTAGCCAAGGCTTAATGAGTTCAGGATTATCGTTTATTCCCTGTTGGAGAGATCTTATATGAGTGTCATAAACTAGAGTTGGATTTATTTCTCCTCAATGGACTGCTTTTAGATGAATATTGAAGTTGATATTTGATACATTTAGATGATCTACATGCCTAATGCAATGGATACCATGGATGGACATTATCAGTGCCCTGCTTTTCTTGGTATTGATCATCTTAAAGAGGCCTTGTCCAGTGATAAGAGGAGTCCACGTCAGAGACTGTCTTCAAAATGGGTAGATCGAGTGAGTTTTAACCTGCTCTGCCAGGGTTTAGGGGTTCAGAGTGAGAGTTTGTTCAGGGTTGCCCAAAAAGCTGACAAACTAGATTGGCATGCTTCAATGAGAGATAAAAGTAGTCTGGTATGGTTAGACTATTTTAATATAGACTACCCATCGTGAGGATAATGGATTTATTATAAATGTGAAGATGTGCGTGTTGGCGAATGCGGTTGCCTTGTGGTCCTTCTATGTTGCTACCACTAGAACCATTTAAGAGATTAGAAAAAGCTGTTTAACACACCTATGTTTCTGCTGGAGAACGTGGCTTATAAACATGTAAACAAGCGCATTCTTAAGGGTCAAAGGCACTGGGGAATCCCAGGGAATGATGCATGAGGAGGATATTCTGTGAATGTCCTTGAGTGGCCCAGCCAGAGCCCAGACTTGAACCCAATAGAACATCTCTGGAGAGATCTGAAAATGGCAGTGCACCGACTCTCCCCATCCAACCTCATGGAGCTTGAGAGGTCCTGCAAAGAAGAATGGGAGAAACTGCCCAAAAATAGGTGTGCCAAGCTTGTAGCATCATACACAAAAAGACTTTAGGCTGTAATTGGTGCCAAAGGTGTTTAAAGTATTGAGCAAAGGCGGTGAATACTTATGTACATGTGATTTTTTTATTTTTTTTTATTTTTTGTAGTATTGAGGGAAATAATGAATTTAATCCATTTTGGAATAAGGCTGTAACATAACAAAATGTTGAAAAAGTTAAGCGCTGTGAATACTTTCCGGATGCACTGTATCCTTGGCAGGCCTAGACGAACAAGCTCCTCCCGAACTTTAGATCTTCATTTAATGGTCTATGTGGATTGTGGAAGAAGTTTTGAGATCTGAAAGTTACAGACGTTTTCAGAGTACTATACATATAGGTCTTTTTTTCTCAAACGATCAAGAAAAGTTTTATTCCTTATGATGTGACCCCATTAAAGAGCCAGAAGAACATTATTGACTTTTTGGCACTGTTAGAGTGAAAATCAATGTGTACATTGATCAGTGTTTTGCTTCATTGTTATCACTAAGCATCTTGATGTCATAATCAACTGAGACGTACAAGCTTGTTTATATTTTTTACTGTCATTTTTAAGACATTTGGGCTAATAGAATAAAAAATGGCAAACAAAATTACTGTAAAAAAATTGTATTCTTGTGAGCTAAATATATGTTTTCTAATGTATGAGACAAAATGTTTTCTCAATGGACAGGTGTAATGATCTGGGAAATCAGGAGAAGGCAGACGGGAGGTTCGGATCCATACGCGGCTTTTATTAACAAGCAAAAACAAAAACAAACTCAGGAACAAACGAAAAGTCCACAATGGGAAAAATAAACTAAATGAGGAAAACATAAAGGGGCTAAACAGGTTGGGGAAACATCCATAAAAGTCAGGGAAACCTCGAACGAAGACAGAGAATATGAAGAGCATGAAACGAAACATCAACATTCAACAACGATCGACAAAGACTGAACAAAGAACCAGGTTTAAATACAGGAGGGAACAAACAAGGGAATGAGGAACACCTGGAGGAAACAATCAGGGAAAGATAACCAATCAGGGGAACACCAATGATACAAAGAAACTACAGAGGACTACAAAAACCAAACAGGAAACAGGAACTAAACTAAACTTCAAAATAACAGTACAAAAACAGGAGACAACAGTGAACGTGACAGAATCCCCCCTCAAAGGATCGGATTCCAGACGATCTTAAAATAAAAATAGATGACAAAAAAAAAAAACCCACAATAAACAAAGTGAGGGCACTAGGGGCAGACAGACAGACCAAGGGGGCTCTAGGGGCAGACAGACAGACCAGGGGGGCACAAGGGGCAGGCAGACAGTCCAAGGGGGCACAGAGGGCAGGAAGGCAGTCCAAGGGGGCACAGAGGCCAGGCGGGAAGTCCAAGGGGCAGGGACAGGTTCAGGAGACCTGGGAGGTGGCCATAGGACAGGGACAGGTTTAGGAGGTCTGGGAGGAGGAGTGGCCGCTAAGGGAGACTCAGGAGGTGGAGCTGAAGGAGGTTCTGGGGGCTCAGGAGGCTCCAGAGCTGAGGGAGGCCCATATATCATATATGCCCATATACGGCTTTTCTGTCATCTGTACTTAATAATATAATAAAGACTGTTTCTTCAAAAGATTGTGTCTTTGTGTCTACGGGCAAATTATTTGTTATATTAATTTGATAATAATAATAATTTAATAGATTAATGGGAAAACGAGCCAAATATCGTCATGACATTGTCAAAGGCATCACCTATTGGCGATCACTCTGACCATCATTGATCCCGAGATCATCGTCTGTTTGCTCAACCCGAATGTGCATTTCTCTCTATAAATTAACAAAATGTTCAGGCAGTCTCTTGCAGGTTTTTCCAACACATTCAGAATCATTGCCACTTTTCCCAGTGTCGCTGCGGCTTGCTTCGTGCGTGCGCTTGTAAAAATTAGATTTTAAAGGCTCATTATTATGGTTTAGTATTTCTCTGTAATGTAGAACAGTGTTAGCAATGTTACTGATAACATTCTTTCTCAGCCCTGGAACGCAAACCATTTTCTGATACTAGCACTTTTAGATTTGGACCCATCTAGCATGCTACATGCTTGACGTTAATCTCATGCACTGATGTTGATGAGATTAACCACTTGACTTGATTTGGTACCGAACCACAAGACATTTTTCGATACTCGATTGTTTAGAAGCAATTCGGTCGGTGCAAATAATTTATCGAACTTGATACCCAGCCCTAGTGCAGCGGGAAAATAGATTAATTAGAACTTACACTGAATTCTATATGAAGTAGCCACCAAGTAAGTACTATGATAGGTTTTAATTGGTCCGGCATAAGTCGTTCCAGCTCTTGTGATTTGTCATGGCTTCATTGGCCATGCACCCGTCCAGCACCAGTTGTCTGCTCTCTCATATCTTGATTTACAAGTGCAAAAGTAATTTCTGCTACAAGTTGTTGCTAAAGTCATGATGGGAAGATTTGAAGTTGCAGTGGCAGATTTGAGAGGTTGTAACTGCTGATTTGTGGTTGTAATGCAAAAATTAATTAAAGAAAAAAAAGTAAATATGTAATACAAGTTTGTGTCTGTCATTGTATTTAGATGAATGTAATTTTACACATTTATGACTTTTTGTTTTGGATTATTCTCTGTGAGTGCAGACTGCAGCATTCCACTTCAAAATGCCATGCACTAACCCATGTTACGTGGCTGCCGAGCCAGGTGCAAGCAGGCTGTTGCATGCTAGAAGCAGCTGGGTTGGCTGCACGTAACCTTCCCCAACGCCCCCAATAAAAGGTGTCATATACCGCTCTTAGGTTCCAGTACCCGTATGAGAACAGGCGACATGACTTGTATGGGAGCCAGCCAGCCAGCCGCACCTTTTCTCTCTCTAAGTTTCTCATCATAGAGTTAAATTGGGGCTGGGGATATCTTAACACTACAGATGTATCGGGGAAGTTGTCCTTTCCCATTCCTATTCTTTCAGGGGGAAAAGGCCCTGCGGAGACCACGACCTGCCCAGATTGGGGGAGGTAACTTGTGGCTAATACACACAGGGGTTGTCAAGCCACCCGTGGACATGGTGCGGTGGTAGATCCTGCCTGACAAGGGAGGAGTTGCTACAGACACGGCGACCGGGGGGCAGCAAGGACTGCCCAAGGTTGACGCGGGTCCTGCCAGCGAGGGGACCGTACTGCAGAAAATACGTCACAGGGAGTTGCCTGAAGCAGGAACTGTGCCTGTGGAGCCCAAGCCCATAACGGAGCACTCGACTCGTGGTGGGTCTGGTGGCGAACTCCTCCACTGAATCTGCGGCCAGAGGGCTGGAACAATACCAGTGAATGCTACAATAAACAAGGCTTGTTTGCAAAAATACACTTTCAGCATATGTCAAACTAAACTAGCATTACACTAACTGCTGTCTCATATACTACACCAACATGTATATCATTTATATGGTGCATAAAAATCTTTCGGTCCAGTTCACCTTAAGTCAAGGAGCTGCCAAAGCTTCCCCATGATCCAATATGCAGTCTTTCCTGTTGAGATTCCCCCAGTAATTCCATTGTACATTTCCTGAAACAAAAACATGGTATTTAAATGATAAAAATGCTGACATGCACTGCCTTTAACTTAAATTTTCATACATATTTACAACTTAACAACTTGTTTATTAGCTGGGTTCTATTGAAATGTTTAAAGTTTATGTGCATTTCTAAAAATTCAGCTAAAGAAAATAGGCTACAAATCGTTTCATGTTTCCATCCACTACGTCATGCAAATTATCTTGAGGGAGCAGCTAAATAAACTCCTTGGTTCGGGGAGAGTTGTATTAGCAGGATTGGAGCAATTGTACATCATTTTATTAACTGCTGCCAGGAGACACCACAGAATAAGTTTAATATCTGATATATTGAGGGCTGAAATGGATAAGATGCCCATACACCGCCAGCCTTACATGGGAACACCAGTGATCAAAACTGTTCTGGTGGATTGTGAGGACCCACTTTAAAGACCATCTGCGGGTTAAACCAAGGTCAAAGTCAAGGCCAAAGCCAAGGTCAGGCTTTTCATTGGGCCAGTCACATCAAATGGCTGAATGGTCAAAAGTAAAGCACGTCATCGTTTTGCGAATAAACTGTTTCCATCACCTTATAGCGCATTTTAACTAATGCAAAACTCTCCAAGTGCATACAATTTTATGTGAATTTTATAAATGCTCAAAACACACCACTTTCAACAATTCACAGATTAATCATAAAAATGTTCTCTTTCAAGCTTGAAGTTAAAATTATTTTTGTCCCTTCAGGAGTGTAAATGTAAATGTGCATCGATGCTTCCCCAAGTTGTTGTTTTTTTTTTTTTGCCATTTACATATCTTCGTAAATTGTTAGGAATGCAGATGAGGGCAGACGAGGAGTGAGGCTCTAGATGCGGGTTCTTTATTATATATTAGTGTGAACACAAAACAAACAGGAACAAATGAAACATCCACGGTGGGAAAACAAAACCAAAACACGAAAAACATAAAAAAATAAACAGGCTGGGGAAACATCCACGACGGGCAAAGGTAACATAAAAACATCTAAATTCATCAAACCATACAAAACATCTGAAACATACACCTTCAGTGAAACATACAACGATCAACAAGGAGTGGAGAAACAGCAGGGTTTAAAAACACAGAAGACATGATGATAACAAACGACAATCAGGTGAGAACAATGACACAGGGCTGGCAGTGATGAGGGCCGGGAATTGTGGGAAGTGTAGTTTTTGACAAAGACTAGTGAAACACAGGGCAGACAACAAGGGAATCATGACATAACCCCCCTCAAAGGATCGGCTTCCAGACGCTCTTAAAAAGAATAAACAAAAAACGTCCAAGGAGTGAGCAGGCAGACAAAAGAGGGCACAAGGGGCAAACAGACAGTCCAAGGGAGCAAAGGGGCAGACAGGAATTCCAAGGGGGGCACAGAGGGCAAGAAGGCAGTCCAAGGGGGCACAGGGGCAGACAGGAAGTCCAAGGGGGCAAAGAGGGCAAGAAGGCAGTCCAAGGGGCCACAGGGGGCAGACGGGAAGTCCACGGGGAGCACAAGATAGGGACTGGGTCAGGTGGCCTGGGAGCTGGCCACAGGGCAATGACAGGATCAGGAGGCCTGGGAGGCAGCCACAGGACAGGGACAGGTTCAGGAGGCCTGGGAGGCAGCCACAGGACAGGGACAGGTTCAGGAGGCCTGGGGAGGCGGCCAAAGGGCAGGGACAGGTTCAGGAGGCCTGGGAGGCGGCCACAGGGACAGGTTCAGGAGGCCTGGGAGGCGGCCACAGGACAGCCATGGGGAACTCCGAGGGCGGAGCCGAGGTAGGCGGAGCCATGGAAGTTTCTGGTAGCGGAGCCATGGGGGGCGGAGCCGTGGAAGACCCAGGTGGCAGAGCCATGGGTGGCTCAGGAGAAGGAACTGTAGAAGGCTCTGGAGTCGGAGCCGTGGGAGGCTCAGGAGGCAGAGCTGAGGGAGGCTCAGGAGGCGGAGCCGTGGAAGGCTTGGGTGGCGGAGCCGTGGAAGGCTCGGGTGGCGGAGCCGTGGAAGGCTCGGGTGGCGGAGCCGTGGAAGGCGGAGCCGTAGAAAGCTCGGGAGGTGGAGCCAAGGGAGGTGGCACCGTAGGAGGCTCTAGAGGCGGGGCCCTGGAGGGCTCTGGAGGCGGAGCCGAGGGAGGTGGTGCTGTATGAGGCTCTAGAGGTGGAGGCCTGGAAGGCTCTGGAGGTGGAGCCGAGGAAGGTGGCGCCGTTGGAGCCAGGCGCTGGGACGGTCGAGGCTACAGACGCTGGCTCTGGGATGGTCGAGGCTACAGGCGCTGGCTCTGGGACGGTCGAGGCTGCAGGCACTGGTTCACTGACGTTTGAGGCTACCGGCATTGGCTCACCAACGTTCGGGGCTGCAGGCATTGGCTGGTTGGCCGTGGTAAGTGGAGGCTGGAGAGCAGAGGCCTTTCCTTTTCTCCTCCTCCTCCGGGCGGACGAGACTGGCAACGCTGGATCACTGACCGTGGCTGGCGTGGGCTCAGGCTCGCTGACCGTGGCTGGCGTGGGCTCTGGCTCGCAGACCGTGGCAGGCGTCGGCTCTGGCTCGCAGACCGTGGCAGGCGTCGGCTCTGGCTCGCAGACCGTGGCAGGCGTCGGCTCTGGCTCGCAGACCGTGGCAGGCGTCGGCTCTGGCTCGCAGACCGTGGCAGGCGTCGGCTCTGGCTCGCAGACCGTGGCAGGCGTCGGCTCTGGCTCGCAGACCGTGGCAGGCGTCGGCTCTGGCTCGCAGACCGTGGCAGGCGTCGGCTCTGGCTCGCAGACCGTGGCAGGCGTTGGCTCTGGGTAGCTGACCGTGGCAGGCGTGAGCTGGGGAGCGGAAGCCTTTCTTCTCCTCTGGGCGGACGAAGTTGGCAGCGCTGGCTCGTTGACCAAGGCAGGCGTGGGGGTTGGCTTGCTGGCAGGTGGGGCAGGCGTGAAAGGATGACTGGAGGGTCACCACTGTGTGAGGAGGGGCAGGGTCCTGCACAACAACGCCCACAGTGAATGGTGAGCTGCATGCCAGCAGAGTCTCCTCCACGAAATCGTGGAGCGTCCAGCCGCGTGTCGCCGGTGGCAACCGCTCCTTGAGCGAACTGGTCAGGTTGTCCCAGAAGAAAACCACCAGGGAGGAGTCTGGGAGGTCCGTGGCACTTGCTAGCTTGAGAAAATCACGGACATGGTCCTCCACCGGACGATTTTCTTGCCTCAGGTTCAGCAAACGACAGTTTGCTCGAAGAACCGCTAGATCCATAATGGTCGATCGTTCTGTTAGGAATGCAGACGAGGGCAGACGAGGAGTGAGGCTCTAGATGCGGGTTCTTTATTATATATTAGCGTGAACACAAAAAAACAGGAACAAATGAAACATCCATGGTGGGAAAACAAAACCAAAACACGATTAAACAGGCTGGGGAAACATCCACGACAGGCAAAGGTAACATAAAAACATCTAAATTCATCAAACCATACAAAACATCTGAAACATACACCTTCAGTGAAACATACAACGATCGACAAGGAGTGGAGAAACGGCAGGGTTTAAATACACAGGAGACATGATGATAACAAACGACAATCAGGTGAGAACAATGACACAGGGCTGGCAGTGATGAGGGCCGGGAATTGTGGGAAGTGTAGTTTTTGACAAAGACTAGTGAAACACAGGGCAGACAACAAGGGAATCGTAACCGTAAATAATCCATTGTTTAGTCTAAACAAGTATCTGATCCAAACAGCACAAACATGGCATATATCCCCCACTATCACTTCTAGTGCAAAGAGACCCCTCCCACTGCTGTGAGTACCTGAATGACACTAATGTATCTGTACACATTAGTGCACTTTTAAAAAGCAAATTGTGAAAGAATTACAGTCACGTCTAATAAGTGATTCGCCATGTCTGTCTTACTATTTATCAATATGTGAATATCTTATACTGTACTATTGTATTTAGTCTCCTGTGACCACGTGTTTGGATTTGGAGTGGAGTGTCTCGGTTCCATGACACATACATACTTAATAAAGCTCAACAAAGTCAGAAAAGACAAAATAAGTGCAGAAAATGGCACGCTGTTTCTCCCAGATGCGATTGAAATGTAATCAAAGCATAAATGCAACATGTTAAACAGAATTATCCAGTGGATTACCTCTATTAAACGAGCTTCAGGTGTTCGTGCTTGTTATCTGTGTTGATAGCAGGCACACTAAAAAGATTCGTGAAGCTCTTGTGATTGTGTATATATCCGCTTTTAAAAATGTACGATCGGATGGTCATTTCCTTTTAAAGCCACTCGTAACTGGCAAAGTTTACGCTCTTGTTTCAGCACAGCAGTTGATTGACAGGTTAGGGGTGGCACTTCACTGTTTCTGGGACGCATGCAAGATGGATTAGCGTTTACACCTCAGATGCAATCTGGTCACATGTGTTTTTGACCACATTTGTATGTGGTTTTTGTGATAAACGGTTTAGACCCCGTTTAGACCTGTATTTAGGGCTGACCACATGTGATCGGATCACCAAAAACACATCTTAATACCAGGTGGAAACGGGGTCTAAACACTCGTTAGACAGCCGACAATGGGCAACACTGCCCAGATTATACCTGCTGATGCCGTTTGATCTGCATTCATTGCCAGGCTGCCGAGCTTGGACAATTACTACTTGCTATCTGGGAATCTTTCTATTCACCAAAACGAACTGAATCGTTTAGAACAGTTTGTGTCTTGACACCAACTGATGCATCATCCATTTCAAGGATTTATTATTATTATTATTATTCAAAAGCATACATAGTTACAAATTATAAGAACAATAATGGGGGATACAATACAGATCTTTCCATTCTGCATATAAACATTAGTTGTAAACAAATTTTCTTTGTAAATAATTTAAAAAAAAATTACTCAAAGCATTAACATTTATTCGTACAAATTAGTATTGTCAGTAATTTGTTGTACTGTCCTGTACTTTTTGCACATGTTTGCACGTGCACTTTATATAGGTATATATAGGTAGTTTATATAGGTATTTTATATCGTTGTGTAGTCTCATGTGGTCCTATGTTGGTCCTTTGTTGTTTTTATGTAGCACCATGGTCCTGGAGGAACGTTGTCTCGTTTTGCTGTGTACTGTACTAACTGTATATGGTTGAAACGACAATAAAAACCACTTGACTTGACTAGTAGAGAGGTTTTCATTGATTTTCTATTTCTGGATAACACATTCAGTGAATGATAAAACATTCACAGATCCATGCAAAATAATTTAAAAGAAGGTTTAATAGACATTACTCTAGCTTTATGCAAGTGAAACTTCCCAAAAATAATGATTAATTTTAAATTATCATCAATTATGGGAAAGCTAGTTACAATCAAGGAGTAGATTATTTTATGAAATGCAGCAATTACATGGAGTAATTACATGAGCAAAATAAATGTGTAGAAGTTTCAGGTTCAAGATTACAAAAAGAACATTGCGGTGAAATGTCTCCTTTAAACTTAGCAAGAAAAGCACTGCAAGGATAATACAATGCAACACTTTAAAGTTAATTTCTTTTATCTTATTGGGCAGTAAAAATGTATTAGTCGAACTTCCGGTTATGGCGAGTAGCTGAGAGGTCGCAACTTTTGAGCTCTACTGCTAACTTGTAATTAATCCTACAATATTAGGCTCAGAACTGATCGTAAAGTTAAGTAACACGTTTATAAGAGTACCGGGAATTGAAATGTCACGAAGAGGAGTCAAAAAGCCCAAAATACAACGACAACAGGAGGACGAACATTCAGACGGAGAAGAAATGAGTGACGCCATGGCTGCCATGGATGACGGCCCCGACGAGGATGGCGAAATAGCTAACCCAAGAGATAATACCAATGAAGATATAATGAAAGCCATAATGTCTTTGAAAGGTGGACTTTATAAGAAAATTGATGTCGTCCAAGCAATAATTACTGTTAGCATATGCAGCATGACTATGATGAGGTGCGAAAGAAGTTACGAGACAAGGGAATCCACAAGCACAGAATCATCTTCCCAGCGCGACTCCTGGTTACACATGATGAGAAGTCTTACACTTTCCAAACTCCAGCTGAAGTGGAGACATTTTTTAAATCTGTTTGAATGATTGAGACGGTTATGTCAGAGGGATGCTTCGTCAGGAAGGTGTAAAAGCAATATTCAGGTTAGCCCACAAGACCCGTTATTCTGATCAGTGTCTATTTTTATTATCCCTATCCGTGGAATAGGAGAGTGTTCAGTCTATTCCTTCATAAAATAAATGCTCATTTTACAAAACTGTGGGCTTTAAACAGATTTGAAAAATACAGACACATATCCACTCGAGTAACATACTGGAGAGTTGAAATGACACTTGTTCACATGGGACGTTTTAGGAACTTAACGTGACCAAATTGGATACCTGTTCCCTATTGTGGTTCCCTTAAGAGTGGGCTAGGTAGGCTACATGGGTAGGTAATGTGTGTTTTGGTTCTAACAAAGCCCTTTCGTGGCTGTGTTTAGGTTGTAAATGTTGCATATTTCAGTTTATCATTCATACAAACTTGGTTTGAGTGGTTAATAACAAACCGTGAAAGCAGTTAGAGCTTAAGAGGGAAAAGTGACCAGTTTTCGCACATAGGCGGTTTCTATATAGTGAGAGGAGAGGGGGTTGTCCAGAGGACATGGGATTCGAGGTGGGATCTCTTTTATGTTTATAGTTTTTTTACTTTCTTTTTCTTTCCCTTTTTTTTATGGTTGTGTTCTCATCATTGCAGCTTTCAAACATTCATAAATTAATTTCACCTAAATGGCGATATACTATAACAAATGTCTAATAGTCTTAAGATTAAATTTACCTCATGGAATTGTAGGGGTATGAATAAAATTGCAAAGATCAAACAAGTGATGAGCAGGATCAAATTCTTGCAATCAAAGATAGTGTTCTTGCAGGAGACCCATCTGTTGAATGGGGATATCTCAAAAATAAAAAGAAGATGGCAGGGTCAGGTTTTGTCTGCTCCTTATACCAGTCACGCTAGGGGAGTTGTGATACTAATCCATAAATCTGTCCCGCTACAGATCAAAATATAGTTAAAGACCCTGCTGGCAGATATATCATGGTCCAGGGTATGTTATTATTTGAAAATATAAATCTGATAAATGTATATGGCCCAAATGAAGATGACCCCAAATTCTATAATAATTTATTTCTGACTATTTCAAATCTTCCTGAGCAATACATAATAGCTGGCGACTTTAATTGCACATTGGATCCAGGGAGGGACAGATCATCTGGCTTAGATAATACTCACACCAGATCAAGGAAGACAATACACCATTTTATCAAAGAATTAAATTTGGTGGACATATAGAGGCATGGGAAACCAGATGCAGTAGAATACTCCTGTTATTCCAGCACTTATAAGACTCATAGCGTATCGACTACTTTTTAGTTTCAGCATCACTTGTTTTCAAAATGGATGAATGTAAGTATAGCAGCATAGTTCTATCTGACCATGCAGCTATATCCCTGATATATAAAGATACTAAACTGGTAGGAGATCCCCCAAGGTGGCACTTTCAACCAGGATGGCTTGTGGATTCCAAATTTATAGACTTTTTAGATAAACAAATTGACTTGTATTTTGAATGCAATACTTCCCAAACATCTGCTAGCACAAGATGGGAGGCATTTAAGGCTTTTATTAGGGGTCAAATAATCTGCTTTACTAGTTCCAAGAAAAAGAGTGCACAACTTAAAATGAGGACATTAGATGGGAAAATAAAAAAACTAGAAACAGAACAAAACAAATATAGCTCTACAAATGCATATACCAAACTACTTCAACTCAGATCACAGTATAATGAATTGGCAGCTAACAAAGCAGCTGCCAGTTTATCAAGACTCAAGCATTTCTACTACGACCAGGGGGAAAAGCCTGGGAAACTTTTAGCATGGCGTATCAAACAACAGCAGACAGAAAGGTCTATTAACTGCATCAAAGCCCCAAATGGTAGCACTATGGTGGATCCTAAAGAAATTAATGAGGCCTTTGGGGTCTTCTATGGGAAATTATATAGCTCTGAGTGCTCTTTCAGCCTGGATATGCAGACTTTTTTAAATAATCTTAACATTCCAAAAATTTCTGAAGACGAAAAATTGGCATTAAATGGCGAAATATCAAAACAGGAAATTGCAGAAGCAATTGGTTGCATGCAGGCTGGAAAAGCGGCGGGCCCGGATGGCATCCCTATAGATATATACAAAATATTTCAATCCAAATTGCTTGCACCCCTTTTGGATATGTTCCGTGAGTCCTTCAGGAATGGTCTTCTGCCCGCATCCATGAGGGGTGCATTAATCTCATTACTCCCAAAACCAGGAAAGCCAAACACAAAATGTGAAAATATGCACCCAATTAGACTTTTAAATTCAGATACAAAGATACTTTGCAAAGTTCTTGCAAGGAGATTAGAAAGCCTGCTCCCTCGGTGGTGGGAGAGGACCAAAATGATTTCATTCAAGGTAGACAGGGATCTCACAATGTCCGACGAGTGCTGAATATTTTACACAGCCAAGAGGGGCGAAGGACACTGCTTTACTATCACTCGATGCAGAGAAGGCCTTCGACCGAGTCGAATGGCCATATCTGTTCGAGGTACTTAAATGCTTTGGCTTTGGGGATATATTTTGCAAATGGGTGAGATTGCTTTGTACTGGGCTCACTGCAGAAGTCTTGACCAATAGTGTGGTTTCTAAACCCTTTAACATCTCTAGAGGCTGCCCGCAAGGAAGTCCCTTATTGCCATTGCTATTTATTCTGGCAATAGAACCACTAGCTATAGCGGTGAGGGGACATAATGGCATATATGGAGTTCGAGAAGGTAATTTAGAAATAAAATAGCACTTTTTGCCAATGATGTAATTTTAATCCTAAAAAATCTAAATAGTTCTATCCCTGCACTCCTAGACCTTACTGAAACATTTGGGAAAATATCTGGATATAAAATAAATTATTCAAAATCATCCATAATGTTACTTAACGAATCAGAGAGGGAAAATAGCAATGTTTATGCCTCTACCTTTAAACCAATGGATAGTTTCACATATTTGGGTATAAAAATTGTTCCTGAGGTGAATAAGATTGCTCCGATTAATTATGATCCGACTATGGAAGCCGCTACGTCATTAATAGAAAGGTGGACATCTTTACCTGTCTCAATGATCGGCAGGATAAATATTCTTAAAATGAACATACTCCCTAAATTTCTCTATCTATTCCAGAATATCCCCTTGCCCCCTCCCTCGTCTTTGTTTACTAGAATTACGAAATTGTTTACCAACTTTATCTGGCAAAATAAATGTCCTAGATTGCGTCTATCTTTATTATACCTACCATATGACAGAGGAGGCCTTAAATGCCCAAAGATCCAATGGTTTTATTGGACAGCTCAACTAAGATCTATCATGTTTTACTTTTTGGGTGAAAATCCTCCAGCTTGGGTGGATCTGGAATCCTGTGCTATTTCACCGAGCTTGCCATTGCACTTGTATTTGTATTCAGCAGATCGCAAATTCCTGAGGAAACATACAGACAACCCTATAGTACTAAATATGATTAATGTTTGGTTTGACAGTTGTAAGTATCTGAATATCAACACTTCCTGGTCATGATTTAGTCCTATCTGGGGCAATGTCAATTTTAAACCAGGAAAAAGTGATCCAGGTTTTCGGATTTGGGCTGAAAAGGGGTTAAGGAAAGTGCAGGATATGTACAGGGAAGATGAAGCACTTATGTCCTTTGCAGAAATATCAACCAAATATGACATTCCAAAGAATCCATTTTTCAAATATCATCAGCTTAGAAGCTTCATAGCCTCATCTCAAAACCAGTCATTAGATATGCCTGTAATTTCCTCATTAGATATGCCTGTAATTTCCTCATTAGAGTCGGCAATTATAAGAAACTGTTATGATAAAGGTTTAATTTCATCTTTGTATAACTTGTTTGTGTCTGTGTCCAATGAATCCATTGAATCCAAGCTAAGACAATGGAAGGAAGATATAGATGATGAAATACCATTAGAAGTCTGGAATGAGGCATGTAAGAAGGCTCAGAGACAAACAGTTAACAGTCGCCTGAAACTTTTACAGTATAAATGGTTGATGCGAGTATACATAAACCCAGTTAAATTGCATAAGTTTAATGATAACATTCCTGATACTTGCATCAAGTGCAATGAGGCAAGAGGGACAATCTACCACTGTATATGGGAATGCATCAAAATAAAAACCTTTTGGCAAGATATTATTTATATGATAGGTCAAATGTTATCAAAAAAACTACCAC
Source organism: Xyrauchen texanus (assembly GCF_025860055.1). Taxonomy (NCBI): domain Eukaryota; kingdom Metazoa; phylum Chordata; class Actinopteri; order Cypriniformes; family Catostomidae; genus Xyrauchen; species Xyrauchen texanus. Next base: position 4,875,540 of record NC_068302.1, on the reverse strand, counting down.
TGGATCCTAGATTTTTCATTCTGGGTATATATCCTACCAACATACACTTACAAAGCAGAGAGCTTAGGTTTTTGGACATGTGTATTTTACAAGCTAAACGTACAATTGCTCTTACGTGGAAAAACGTTGATGGGGCAAGACTCGTGATGTGGATCAAAGGAATGGTGTCAAACATGTCAATGGAAAAGATAACGTATATTCTTAGACGTAAACAGAATAATTTTGACGATATCTGGAGACCTTTTATGAACTTCCTAAGACATGATGTTAATGTTGGTAAACTGCTTCAGCAGGAAGAAGCTCTGAGGGAGTAGGGTAGCATTGTGATGTTGAATATTGATTTGAGAAGCACCCTTTATTTTAATTTTAATCTTACTTTTATTTTATTATAATTATTTATTTAATTTAATCCCCTTTTCTTTTTTATTATTTAACTTTTATATGTTGTATTATATATATGGTATATAAGTATTTTCTATGTTCGTATCCAGAGGGTGGGTTAGGGTGATGGGAGGAAGAACAATGTAAAAAATGTTTGCTGGGTTCTGTATAACTGTTGTACACTGTATAACTTGATGTGATTAGCAAACTGAAATTCAATAAACACACTGTTAAAAAAAAATAAAAATAAAATTATTAGTCTCAGACTATATCTTGTCAAGCATAGCATGTTGTTTCTATTTCACAAGTGTGCTTGAGGGACAACTTAAGTCTTGTGTGAGACATTTTCTAATGTGAAAATTATTACATTTCTTATCAAGATAGAGATACCTCCAATAGAACTAATATCTAGTTTTGGAACCTGTCCAACTAATGAGTTGTATCTAAAACATTCTTTCACAAGATGAAGCAATTTAGGAGAAATGCTTTTCACAACCAAATGGTATTCTCTAAATGAAGACAGAATTCCTAATAAATTTCTCATAAGCATAAATCTGCCTGTTACAATTTAGTAAATCTGAAACAAAAATAATTCCCTTTTCAAACCAGTCTTTCTTGAATCTAGATTTTTTTCTGAAATAACACGTTGATTATTCTGTGAGCATGTGTGTGCCGAGGATTTCATTAAGGGGGCATTAATGTTTCTGATGTATTTTGCTTGTTGGAATTAGTTGATTATCGAGTTGATTAATACTAGTTTATTAAATAGTTATATCAAGTTATATCCAATAATTGTCTGTCCTATTTTACATGCATGTAAAACAACCTTATTATAATAACTTAATTGAATACAATTTAATATTCCACAATATGTGCTTACATTTGGCTTTATTTGAAGTGTGTATACCACAACACCTTGATGTTAAAATAATGCACTAGTGTCGTCATCACGTGATGATGTAAAATAATTGTTGAATCGTTTTTGGAAACGTTTCATTTATACGAAACGTCCGAAAGAAACGTTTCGCAGAAAAGAATCTGACTTCCTTTCACTAACAGTGGTAGGAAGTCAGATGCTAGAGTCTATTTTTGCAGCGCTGCTTATGCTCAAGTAAAGTGACAGTGCACTGTTGATGGACAACATGAATGTAATTTCACACAAAAAGTACAAATTACATATAGCTTTGGCAGAACGCTTGAGAAGTTATTCATCTTCACAACTGAATGACACAAGTGCTTTTTCCTGCGCTCATCAGACAGCATGCAGGGAAAGACGAGGCTGAATCCAGCTTCAACTGTTTGTATTCAGTAAAAGGGACTCGAAACTACACAACTCTATCACTGGCAAGTGAAATGTTAATTTCATTATTGAAAGTGCAGAATCATTTTATTATTTGCCAGTGGCTAATAACAGAGGTTTTTTGGTCACACAGTGAGTAATTTACTTGCATATGTGAGTGATTTATTCACAATGTAGAGAGCTGAGTTAAAGTTAATTACCTCAAAGATTTGTCGTCGTCCTCAACCAAATAACGGACGGAATACTCCAGTGCATATATCTGCGAGTGTGTGAGTTTACAGCAACGGGTGAGGAACTGACTGGCGCGAGCAAGAGAGCGCAAACAGCCTTTTATTTGATGTTGTTATTAGACAACAGAGAATTGCAAAAATATTTTTGATGAGAAGTGTAAAAATGTTTTTGGTTCATTATGAGACCGTGGTGGGGCAAATTAGACTAGTCAATTAATGGGAAACACTGCGATTGGATTAGCTACTCATGTGCTGGACTGTCATGTTTTTGGCTAATGCAGGACACTACTGAATGATACGCATCAGAGGGGATTTAGAAGTGGGTATAGGCAATGCAGACTTATAAAGAAGTGGGTATATGCCGTACACCTACATCACTGTTTGTAAGGATCAGACCTTATTGTGTTCGCTGCCACTAAATGCAATAATTATTCAAGACTACATTAGGTTACATCAGCATCATGTAAAGAAGATTTCATGATGATCAAGTTTGAAATACTTATCAATCTCCCACTCCTGATAACCATTTTATAAGTTATGATAATTAAATACTCAATGTAGTTACATTGAAATCACTTTATGTTTCTGTTAAAACGCTTCCAGTGTGAAAGCCCTGTCTAGTCTTCGCACATGCCTTGCTCAAGCTTGCAGTGTGAAACGGGCATTAACATGGTAGAAAATGCTTCTTCTAGAGTTTTATTAACTTTTATTTAGTCAGAACACTTAGATATGTAAGCAAGACAGACAGACATTTTACAGTGGGATAGATAGCTTTACTTTTCTAGTCAGTATTTACAAATGTTTCAACTGTACTCAGTCTACCCTACAGAACTATTGAGTGCATGCTCTAACTCCTTAAAATGAACAGGGGGTAGAAATATGTCAAATTTCGCTCCTTGAAATTTACTGGTCTTTCCGTCTGTGTGTTGCTCCAGGTGCCCCCTACAAGAAGATACTCCCACGACGAAACCGACATGTGGACCACCAGTCAGATCTCGTCTTATCTGCATCGCTGGGGTTCCACAGAGGGCATAATTGGCATCCCTCTGTACAGCTCACCATGCCACAGGAGACGGTGGAGCAGCCCGGCATCCTGCCACATATTTACGTTGTGTTACTGATATAGCCCTGCATTGCTTTCTTTGATATTGGCATTTCAGTAAACGGTTTGATTTGCAGATTTCTGATTCATTATATGTAATCTCAAAGACCAGCTTGATTGTGGAAAGTTTCTGAATTTAAGCAGTAAGCCATATAGCGTTTGTTTACAGCACAACCACTCACAGAGTGGCTTTTGCAGACTCTTTTGCTGTGTTTTTGACGTTTCTGGTGGTGTAGCATGTTTTTAATATTTTTTTTTTTATTTTTTTTTATTTTTAACTAAACAAAAACCTATTGCCTGCAGTCTACATGCACTTTTTACAAAACAAGTGGCATATTGTTTTATCATGTGAAGAAAAAAAGCTTTCAATTGAAAACTGGTATAATCTGATTTGTTCTCTAACGTAACCACTGAATCAGAATCAGATATTTGGTGTATTATTTATTGTGTATGACCATGTCTTCTATGTTTATCCAAAACATTTTAGGTTGTCTAATTATTTGTTTTTGTTTATTCATGTAAAATGCACTTTTGTAAATTTCGTACAGCCAGATATTAGTGTTAAAATACCAGATGGTGCTTCATTCCTAGGCAGCTTCACATTGGAAAAACCTATGGGTTAATCAATATATATATATTTTTTTTTTAACTTCTAGAATGATACGTAGCAGTAAAACCTAATATAAGGCACTTTGATACACAAATTTGAGATGTTCACCTTAATGGTGAAAATGATCACCCGTGCAGTAGCCTGGTAAGTATTTTAAAAAGTTTTGAATATGAATGCACACAAACCTTTTTCAATTTCGCTGAAGCTTAGGTTATACTGAAAAAATACAAATTTATTGAAGCTGTTAAACTACTTCTGAGCAATCAAGGTGGCAATGGATTGAGTATTTTATTGTTTAATCGGAAATTCTCTTAATTGTTTATTTATTTTATTTATCTGCCTACAGAGCAGTTTGTCTGATTACATAACTGATGATTTATTGCTTGTAAAGGTATTAGAGGAAAGGAGGAGGCGAGAACCGGCTTGACAATATAAATAATATTTGAATGAAGAACTTAAACAAAGGACAAACACACACAGGTGTCAGACAGCTGCCCGTAAATCTCTCTCTCTGCAGTCTCCAGTCGGCCTTTATCCCTCTTTGAGGATTAATTAGCTTGATTAGGGGCCGGGTGTGTAGCATCCAGTGTACCTGGATGAGGGAGGGGACAAGTGGAGGGAAACATAAAAAAATGTGGCACCTACACACCATCACGTCGATCTTGACAAATTAACAAAAACATTTTAAAAAAGAGAGGGAAAGGCCAACACGGAGTGGCAGTGGGACAGAGAGAGGAGAGAGAGAGGGGAAAAAAACACTCGCCGGTTCTTCGATATGCCGTAGCTTGGTCCAAGGCCACTCCTCCAACATCCAAAGGACGACAGCCGCGCCTCCCCGGACTGATCGGAAGCAGTCTTCCGGCCCCTGGTGGACGAAACACCCTGCTGCATTCTCGGGAAACAGAAGGGGTCTCCCCCGCCTATGGTAGCGGTTCTCTAGCCGGGCTGTAAAGTTGTAGTGTTGTAGGTGCTGTCCATTGTACTGAAACACAGCGGAGGAGATCAATAGACAGAAAGATTTCATCCTGGCGCTGAGCCTGTTATGAACTATTTAGTATTATTATTGCTTGCTTTATATCATTGCTGCTGATGTGAATGATGTCCAGATTCAATGGTCTGTCTGTGCCCTTAAGTGTGAGTGTGGCATGTGCGTTTAGGCCCAGCAGCTTGGCTGGACTCAGGGTAAGTGCTTTGAGTCTTTTCTCAGCACCCAAGCCTCGGGACGCTCTTCTGCCTCCCTACGCGGCTGTGGCTCAGGTGGCCGGCTGGCATTCGCAGGGTTTGTGGTTCGATTCCCAGCCCACACGACTCCACATGCCAAAGTGTCCTTGGGCAGGACCCTGAACCCCAAGTTGCTCCCAATGGCAGGTTAGCGCCTTGCATGGCAGCTCTGCCACCATTGGTGTATGAAGGTGAGTGTGAATGTTTGTGTGAATGGGTGATTGGGACACAGTGTAAAGCGCTTTGGGAAACTCTAAGGTTAAAATAAGCACTATATAACTGCAGACCATTTTCCATTTACATGCTATTACCTGCTCTCCCCCGCTGTGAGGCCCCCCCAGTACGTCAAAAGAGATCGTCCCTCTGGTGCCCCTGGCGCGGAGTTTGGACGTGTGGCTTTCGCTGTCCAACCCGTCGTGCTGCTTGGCCAGGACCATCCGACTCAGCTATGCGATTCAGTTCGCTCCCGCCTCGTTTAAGAGGTATTCGCTCCACCTCCGTACGCAGCGAAAAAGCCAGCACTTTACGGGCAGAGATCACGACTCTGCTTCTCAAGGACGCGATAGAGCCGTCCCTCCAGCCGAGATGAAGAAGGGTTTCTACAGCCGTTACTTCATCGTACCCAAAAAAGGTCGCGGGTTGCGACCAATCTTGGACTTGCGAGTTCTCAACTGGGCCTTACACAAACTCCCTTTCAAAATGCTCATGCAGAAACAGATTCTAACCTGCGTTCAACAGCTAGAATGGTTGGCGGCGGTAGACCTGAAGGATGCGTACTTCCACATCTCTATCTTGCATCGACAGCAACCCTTCCTACGGTTCACGTTCGACGGCCAGGCAAATCAGTACAAGTTCCCTTCGGCCTGTCCCTGTCCCTTTGCGTCTTTACCGAAGTCGCAGAGGCAGCCCTTGCCCTGCTACGGGAGGTGGGCATCCGCATACTCAATTACCTCGACGACTGGCTCATCCTGGCTCACTCTCGAGAGTTACTATGCGCTCACAGGGACCAGGAGCTCAGGCACCTCAGCCGTCTAGGGATTCAGGTCAACTGGGAAAAGAGCAAGCTAGACTCAGAGTTAGACTCAGTCTTAATGACAGTGTGCCTCACCAACGAGTGCGTGCAGTCAATGCTCAGGTGCATATGAGATCGCTTCAGCACTGGATACAGACTCGTGTCCCGAGATGGGCATGGCGCCACAGCACATACGTGTGATAATCACCCCCTCCTGCCGTCAGACTTTCAACCTTTGGACAGACCTCTGTTTTCTGCGGACCGGAGTCCCCCTACAGCAGGTGTCCATACATGTTGTGGTCACCACAGATGCCTCTCAACAGGGTTGGGGCTGCCTAGAGTTGCTGGCTGTTTTCCTTGCCCTGCGGAGGTCTCGACCGCTAATTCGGGGCAAGCACGTCTTGATCCGTTCAGACAGCACCGCGACGGAAGCATACATAAATTGCCAAGGCGGCGTGCGCCTGCAACTGCAACATGACGCCGGATGCGGTGTCGCCCAGCGGAGAGTGGAGGCTCCACCCCCAGGTGGTCCAGCTTTGGGACAGATTCGACATGGCACAGATAGATCTCTTTGCCTCCCAGGACAACACCCACTGCCTGCTCTGGTATTCCCTGACAGAAGCCCCTCTCGGGACAGACACGTTGGCTGCGCAAGTACGAATTTCCCTCCACCTTGAAGGTGTATGTAGCCGCTATCGAGGCCCACCACTGCACAGTAGACGGCAAGTTCTTGGGTAAGCACGACTTGATTATCAGGTTCCTTAGAGGCGCCCGGAGACTGAACCCTCCACAGCCAAGCCTGTTCCCCTCCTGGGATCACTCAGTGGTCCTCTCGGCACTTCAGAGACACCCTTTCGAGCCACTTGACTTAGTTGAGCTCAAGGCCCTCTCCCTGAAGATGGCCCTCCTGATTGAGTTAGCCTCCTTCAAGAGGGTTGGAGACCTGCAAGCATTCTCTGTCAGCAACACCTGCCTAGAGTTTGGTACGGCACATACTCACGTTATCCTGAGGCCTCGACCGGGTTACGTGCCCAAGGTTCCTACGACCCCCTTCAGGGATCAGGTTGTGAACCTGCAAGGCAGACCCACCCCTTTCTTTGCTGTGTCCGGTACATGCTTTGCGTATCTATTTGGAGCACACGCAGATCTTTAGATGTTCTGAGCAGCTCTTTGTCTGCTTTGGCGGACGGCGGAAAGGGAACGCCATCTCCAAACAGAGGTCAGCTCACTGGGTCGTTGACGCCATCTCACTGGCTTACCAGACCCAGGCTGTGCCCACCCCCTTGCGGGTTCGAACACACTCGACGAGCAGTGTGGCATCCTCGTGGGCACTGGACAACGGAACTTCCCAGCAGACATCTGCAGGGCAGCGGGCTGGGCAACACCCAATACCTTTGTGAAATTTTACAAGCTCAGGGTTGAGTCGGTCTCGTCCCGTGTTTTGTCAGGTCCGAGCCGGTAGAACTCAGTAATCTGGAACAGCTGACCGGGTGTTCCGCTTACACACAGCACCCTTCACCAAGTTGATCCAGTGGGCCTTCTCTCCCAGGTTAGACACTAATCATCGCTTCCTGGATGTTCTTCCTCCCTAGCCTTCTGGCCTGTGAATTCAGTGGCGCAATTCACATCCAGACCCACTATGAGCCACAGGTGCTCTGTACAGGGTCTGTACAGAGCACCTGTGGACCCACGCCTCCCTCTGGTAGTCCCACTGCCCCCGGTCGCCGTGCTTGTAGGGCTCCTCCTCATCAGGCAGGACCTATTACCGCGCCACTCCCACGTATGGCTTCACAACCCTCTTTGTGTATTTGCCACATGTTACCTCCCCCTAGTCTAGGCAGGATGTGGCTTCCGCATGTTCTTTTCCCCCTGAAAGAATAGGACCGGAAAGACCTCCTTCTCTGATGCATTTCATTGCACTAAGACAGCCCCAGCTGCTTCACACTCTATGTGAGAGACATAGAGAGAGAAAAGGCTGCGGCTGGCGGGCTTGCTCCCATGCTAGTCATGTAGCACCTGTTCCCCCCTCAGGGGTGCTGGGAACCTAAGCGAAACGTATATAACGAAACTTTTGGGGGTGTTGGGGTGGGCTACGTGCAGCCAATACAGTTGCCTCTAGCACCCAGCAGCCTACTTGCACCTGTGTCAAAAGTTCACATAACACAGGCTAGTGCATGGTGCTTTTGAATGGGACCCCTTGTGTCACTTCATTCGACACAACGTCGAGTACAACAGTTACTGTTGTAACCTCCATTCCCTGAGGGAGGGAACGAGACGTTGTTTCCCTTCTGACGCGGCACTAGACCTACCACTGTAGACAGCCGTACCTTATTCTCGGCTCCTCAGTGCAAAAACCTGATTGACATATGACACATGCTTTCCTTTATACTTGTATGTCTGGGGGCGGGATATGCAAATTCTGTCTGCCAATTTTTCATTGGCCTTTTCTCAAGTTCAGAGGTTCGCGAGGCTCCCAAGGAAGACCCCTTGTGTCACTTAATTCGACACAATGTCTCATTCCCTCCCTCAGGGAATGGAGGTTACAACAGTAACCGTGACATTTTTAGATGGATGGCGAGGCTTTTTAGGTTGAATGGAATCTCTGATCCAGTTTGTTTGGCTGTAACTTGTTCAAATCTTGCAACCCGGCAGTGTTGAAATACTATTGGTGAGTGGGCAGTGGGCGGGATCACACAGGCCAAAACATAAACAGAAATATCGGCCTGGAATGGAAACTTCAAATTAGAAAATACAGGCTGTATCATTGTTATCGGAGAAGCCAGTATTTCAACGTAGCAAATTCTTTTCAAAGAATTTTTTTTTTGTTTCCAAATTCTCTAATGACATATTATTGTCATTTTATGATTTAGTACAGTAAAAATATTACATATAGCACCTTTAACTTACAGGATGGATGGATGGATGGATGATCTGGTCTGTCTGTCTGAACCAGTTCATCATTGAAAGTTCTCTTTACTGGCTATGAATATCAGCAGGTGGGGCTTATTCTACTACAGATAAAGCACTGTAAAAAGCGCTGCTTTTGTTTTTTACGGTGTCACATGGAAAGCCAAACAGCGTAAAAGTGGCGCTTTAAAAGAAAACACAGAAATGCGTCAAATATGGCATTTTTAAAGATTTTCCAAGTGTTTTTATGGTGTTTACAATTTCTGTGGCATATTTTACAGGGCTATGACATTGTATAACGCTGCAAAACATGCCGTTTTGTATGTAAACACGTTAAAAAACTATGCATAATTTAGACTCTTTTTGCTTTACATACGTGAATCTCACATGTGTGTGTTCAGTTCTGCGCGTGTACCTGCCAGATGTGCGTTTTTGTTATGTCTTCTTGCAGCGTGTTGATTGATGTGCACAATCATATTTTTCCTCTCGAGTTTGGGATTTGCGAATTCTGCAGCTTTAAATTTTTCTTGCACGCTGTGTTTCTGCGCTTGCGTATTTATGTCCATGATTTGACATCATTCTAGCACTTTATTCAAAGGATTGTGAGCCCATGGTCAGACCTATTGTTGGGCCAGTCACATTAGCTATCAAAACAAGCGCACAAATGGTCAAAACACGTCATCGTTTTGCGAATATCATCCATCATCTTAATAATGTTTAACTAATGCAATACTCTAGAAAATCCACCTTTGCCTAGCGCATTAAATTAAAAGCGAATTGAGAGTTTACAGAGCACCTGTGGACCCACGCCTCCCTCTGGTAGTCCCACTGCCCCCGGTCGCCGTGCTTGTAGGGCTCCTCCTCATAAGGCAGGACCTATTACCGCGCCACTCCAACGTATGGCTTCACAACCCTCTTTGTGTATTTGCCACATGTTACCTCCCCCTAGTCTAGGCAGGATGTGGCTTCCGCATGTTCTTTTCCCCCTGAAAGAATAGGACCGGAAAGACCTCCTTCTCTGATGCATTTCATTGCACTAAGACAGCCCCAGCTGCTTCACACTCTATGTGAGAGACATAGAGAGAGAAAAGGCTGCGGCTGGCGGGCTTGCTCCCATGCTAGTCATGTAGCACCTGTTCCCCCCTCAGGGGTGCTGGGAACCTAAGCGAAACGTATATAACGAAACTTTTGGGGGTGTTGGGGTGGGCTACGTGCAGCCAATACAGTTGCCTGTAGCACCCAGCAGCCTACTTGCACCTGTGTCAAAAGTTCACATAACACAGGCTAGTGCATGGTGATTTAGTACAGTAAAAATATTACATATAGCACCTTTAACTTACAGGATGGATGGATGGATGGATGATCTGGTCTGTCTGTCTGAACCAGTTCATCATTGAAAGTTCTCTTTACTGGCTATGAATATCAGCAGGTGGGGCTTATTCTACTACAGATAAAGCACTGTAAAAAGCGCTGCTTTTGTTTTTTACGGTGTCACATGGAAAGCCAAACAGCGTAAAAAGTGGCGCTTTAAAAGAAAACACAGAAATGCGTCAAATATGGCATTTTTAAAGATTTTCCAAGTGTTTTTATGGTGTTTACAATTTCTGTGGCATATTTTACAGGGCTATGACATTGTATAACGCTGCAAAACATGCCGTTTTGTATGTAAACACGTTAAAAAACTATGCATAATTTAGACTCTTTTTGCTTTACATACGTGAATCTCACATGTGTGTGTTCAGTTCTGCGCGTGTACCTGCCAGATGTGCGTTTTTGTTATGTCTTCTTGCAGCGTGTTGATTGATGTGCACAATCATATTTTTCCTCTCGAGTTTGGGATTTGCGAATTCTGCAGCTTTAAATTTTTCTTGCACGCTGTGTTTCTGCGCTTGCGTATTTATGTCCATGATTTGACATCATTCTAGCACTTTATTCAAAGGATTGTGAGCCCATGGTCAGACCTATTGTTGGGCCAGTCACATTAGCTATCAAAACAAGCGCACAAATGGTCAAAACACGTCATCGTTTTGCGAATATCATCCATCACCTTAATAATGTTTAACTAATGCAATACTCTAGAAAATCCACCTTTGCCTAGCGCATTAAATTAAAAGCGAATTGAGAGTTTATTTGCATATCAAGTGTTTCCATTCAGGATTTCTTATGTGCAATTTCAAAATTCATATCTGAACATTTAGCACATAAATTTACATACTTAAGGAACTGCAAAACGGAGACGCACCTCACAGGCTTGGCACTAATGAACATTCACAAAGCAATCACTTATTTAATTTGACATGCCAGGAACCAGGAGGCTGAACATTTCACTGTAATGGCACTTTTCCACTGGATTTTTCTGAGCTTTCTTTTCCACTGCAGTTTACTGCCGCCTCGATGTGGGTGGGATTATAGGCTGATCATCATAGTTGTGTCGACTCTACTGCCGTGACATCATCTTATATGTGACAGAAACATTACTGACAATTACACGACCGCTACTAGCTCATTGTGCTGCATAAAGCAGGTGTTGCATGGTGAATATACACAAGTGTAACAGTTAAATTGGCCTGGTTGTTTTAGAAGCAAGCTTTCCAGTAGCTGGTCAACTAAATAAAGTGAAGCTTTCAAGCTTCAAGCAGAGGACTTACCACGCAGTGGAAAAGCCCCATAAGATGGCATTGGTTTCTTACTTTAATCAGAAATATAAGACTATTGCTTTGTTAGTAATGTATATTGTAATGACAGGACAATTGACAGATTTTGCGCATGCAAATAATTGTGCAAATTAACTCTCAATTTAAGAGGTTTAAATGTAAGTTTATCAAAAAATTATTTAAATAAGAAAATATTTAAATTAAAGTTAAATAAAAACGTTTGAAATAAGAAAGCATAATGTAAACGAATAATTGCTGTTGGGATTCAAATACGAGTATTGTCCTCAAGAGTATTATACTTTCCAACTTGGAGGAACCGCAACAACCCCAACTTCAGAATCCAAAATGGCTGCTCAGTGCATCAACATTAAGTGAAACAGTAGTAATATATTGTTTATTAGCACTTCTGTTTGTCTGTGTCTCAACAAACTCAGTGGTGCCCACAGTACTAACCACCCTCTATCTGTGGAAATTATACTTCATTATCTGTGCAAAATACCGCTTTTTATTGTTTTTTCGACTGGTATTGCTAACAATGGCTACTTCCCCCACCCCGTCCATCTTGGTTTTCCAGCTTGTGTGCTGAAGCATGCTCAACTCGGGTGTGACGTTATTCCTAGCTCCGACTTCCAATGTAAATGGAACACACCATAATTCCCTAATATTATCAAAACAAAGACAACTGTGAAAACAAAGAGAATGGCATCCAACTCCCTACTTCCAAATCAAAACGTGTGTATGAATATCAACACATCAAAGTACCAAGCACACAAATCCAATTCAAAATCCAAAATTGTAAACCGTGTTATAAGGGCCAAAACACATGAACAGCAAATTTCACAAGAGTAGCAATAGTTAACACAAACTGAGTCAGTGATCTGAAGCACAGTAGATTGGTGGGTTTTTAAAGGCCAATTGATCTTGGCTGCACCAATTACACAAGTCCACGTAACATTTCTAAATTGGTGTCTGTGGTGCCGCTGTTGTCCATGACACATCCTCCTGCAAACAGACACACAACCAGAAAACATCTTACATTAGCAAGTTCAACCAAATAAATAAAATATTCTTCATTATCGCCAAACTGAAATGCTAAAGAAATCTGTTAAAACAAAAAACATGAAATAGCAAATATAAAAATTATGAAAACACATCTTCCCTATAAAAAGATTTATTATTGATTTTCTTTCCTTTTACAAAGTAAAAAATTTAAAGGACATATAAAATCTTTTCTTTCAAACATCTAGCACTTCAAGTCTTTGCAGTGAACTCTTTGTATAATTAAAAGTTAACAATTCAATGTCTTACTTTGTGATACGTTTTTGTAATTTAAACCAAAAACACACACACACACACACACACACACACGCAAGGTGTCGGACAGCTGTCCGTAAATCTCTCTCTCTCGGTCGCACTGCAACTTCCAGTCGGCCTTTATCCCTTGATTAGCCTGATTAGGGGCCGGGTGTGTGGAATCACGACCCAGCCCCGCCCTCTGCCCTGCCACAATGCCTTATATTAGAAGTGTTAAATGTGCTAAATGATGTTAAATGCAGTGAAATGAAAACAAAAATGTAGTTAATTAAATTAGTTAAATAAGGTTTGCTGGAGAAAACAGATTTGTGCAATTGGATTTTTGACTATAAATCTTACAATATCTTATAGTATTGAGTTCAAACCCTTGTGACAACTTCCCCGTAGGACAACTAGCCCTGGTCTCTCTTTTATCTTTTTTTTTCTGGTAAACTCTTTGATTTGGAAAATAACGTGGTAAAAAGAAATGTTGACGACTAAATGTGTAATATCAGGTTGGATGTGATAACCCAGCAAGCACATTTTTGTTGTGGCAACATTGCTGTCACATACCATTTTTACTTTGAAACTTTGTTCGTGACGTGTTATCCACATTGTGACAACATTAATGTAAGACATGTGAAGGCTATGACAACATTGTTTACCAACTTTTAGCAACTGCGAGACGACGTTTCAGCTACATTTGTTTATTCCTGATGCAATAGCAACACATTACTCTTGATTAACCATTATTTTTAACACAAACCAATCGAAATTAACAACATCCTCTCTCACATAATCTCCTCTCTTGATTTCATTCTAGCTTGGAAAAAAGTTACTTTTTACTTTTTAATACTTAAGTACAATATAATTTGAATAATTTTTACTTACACTCAAGTATGTTTTTGGATAGATACTTGGACTTTAATTGAGTAAAATTTTCTCTCAGTATCCATACTTTCATTTAAGTATTTAAGTATTTCACTTAAGAGTACTTTTTACACTTTTTACAACACATAATTATTCATATGCATTATAAGATGAAGATCTGCTGTAAAAGATGTGGAGAATGAT